>NW_023270447.1:54233574-54561583 GCF_011800145.1 Mirounga leonina
TTTCTTTCTTTCTTTCTTTCTTTCTTTCTTTCTTTCTTTCTTTCTTTCTTTCTTTCTTTCTTTCTTTCTTTCTTTCTTTTTCTTTCTTTCTTTCTTTCTTTCTTCCTTCCTTCCTTCCTTCCTTCCTTCCTTCCTTCCTTCCTTCCTTCCTTCCTTCCTTCTTTCTTTCTTTCTTTCTTTCTTTCTTTCTTTCTTTTCTTTTCTTTTCTTTTTCTTTCTTTCTTTTTAAATCACTGAACATAGTTAAAGTGTATGTTTGGACCTAAGAGTCAAATAAATGACACAGATGGAAATACTGGATGGCAGATAGTTAGGCAGCCACTGTTGACTTCAGTTACCTGGAAGTCCCACTAAATTCTATGTATCTGTACCTTTTTTCTCTTTTCTTTCTTTTTCCTTTTTTTTTTTTTTTTTTAAGATTTGATTTATTTGACAGAGAGAGAGACAGCGAGAGACGGAACACAAGCAGGGGGAATGGGAGAGGGAGAAGCAGGCCTCCCGCTGAGCAGGGAGCCTGATGCGGGGCTCAATCCCAGGACCCTGGGATTATGACCTGAGCCAAAGGCAGACGCTTAACGACTGAGCCACCCAGGTGCCCCTCTGTACCTTTTCTTAAGTTCGTCATTTGGAATGCCATCCTTTGGTACTTCAGAGCTTTCCTTCCTCCCAGCGTGTCAAAAATTTATCCTGCCTCAGGCACCCTCTGTTATAATCTTGACTTTAGCTTTTTTATTACTAATCACTGCCACCTCTTTTGTAATCTTAATTTCAGGTATTCCTCTTTCCTATCCCCATCTCCTACCCTTTAATAACTTGACTTAGAAAATCCTTCAAGCACACTAGGATCTATTAATTCATGGGTCCTGTCACCTTTACACTGTCTTTCAGATCCTGTGTATCCTACTTTCCTGATTTTTTTTTTTTTTGGTCCCGTCATTATATTGATACTGCAGGGCCAAAACTTGAAGTCCAGGTCTTCTGACTCTAGATTCATATTCCCATATTCCACTGTACTAGAGATGGCAAACAGTTTTAATATGTAAGCCAGCTCTGTTCAATTTTTTTTTTACTGTGTGCAAAGACAATTGATAATGTCTGCCTCAAGAAGTGTATTATGGTTTATGGGATCATGTCCAGATTTAGCAGGAAAAAGTGATATAATTGCTTCTGAATAGCTGCAATGGACATATATATCTCACTGTAACCACATTTATTTCAACAGGTCTTAAAAATCAGTAGTGATGATCACTGGTATGTTTAAGAAGCAAATTTAGATTTTGGTTTTAGACAAAGATAACTGGCATTGGTAACATCTCTCTTCCTTCCACTTGCTGTGTTCTATAAAGCTGATACATAATTCCAAAATGATTATATCTCCTTCACTTATTAATTGGAATGAGAAGCCAACCTTGTAAAGATCTGAAGGAAAAGCACTGTAGAAGCAGAAGAAAGAACAAATGCAAAGGCCCTGAGGTGAGGGCCAACATATTTTTGAGGAAGAGATAGAAGTCTGATGTGGCCAGAGTGCAGTGAGCAAAGGAGAGAGAATGCTAAAAGTCAGAACAAGAGTTAGGGACCTGATTTTGTAGGACCCTGTGGATGAATATTTTGGGTGTATCAGTAACATTTCAATTTGATAACTCATAGTCCAAAAATGATTTTCTCATTAATGCATGAAACATTTAAATACATGCTTAAGAATGATATAAAATTATATTAGTTTGGGTTACAAAGTAGTGTTCTCTTATAGTGGACCTCAGATGACAAGCCATTTAATACATACAGGAAGAAACAATGGAAAAGCTCCTACTGTTCTGAAGAAATTATTACCCAGACCGTCAGTTCTTTTTGTGTCTGTCTTCGACCGTTTGGACTGTGTTGATTAGAGGCTCAATATCTAGAGTTTTACATTAGAATGGAAGTATTGGTTCTGGCAGTCAGTGTGAAAGAGTTACAAGTACTCTGAATGAGTATATGAGGTTCAGTGCAGTTAGTGTTATCTGGACTCAGTACTCCTATTTAGGGTGACAAGACTTGATATACTTACATAAAGTATAACAGGATCTTTTGGTCAGTAAATAAAATGAAGTCCAGAATTCCAAGTAAGTTAGAAAGTATAATGAGGCCTTTGCATTCCTAGTCAGTCAGGAAATGTAACAGAGTCCAAATCTCTTACTTAGTCTGGAAATGTAATGATCCAGCATTCCTAGTTAGTCAGGAAGTATAATAGTCCAGCCCTTAGCCAGATATTGCTTAGCAACTGGTATAAAGGTTTGATGGAAGAAAGGAAACAGAAACTAATGGTCAAAATGGAGTTTTGGAATCATTAATTTATTCAAGCCAACTTTTGATTGATCTTAAAATTTTATGCTTCATAGCTGGATTTTTCTTTTGACCTTAATAACTTATTTTTAAAAATCTTTAATATCTGACTTTTCATTCTCTCCAAGTATTTTTGTCTCATATTAATTGATGACTAATTCAAAGTGTTGCTTTTCAATTAACTTCATATCTTTTTCTTTGTTTTTGTTTTGTTTTGTTTAAAGACCTAGAGTTCTTACCTTATCTTCCTTTTTACTAAAACCTTAAAGACAAACAAATGAAACCTTACAGACAAGGAAACAAATGAACAGGCTCGGTTTAGCCTGTTTCTTCTGATTAATTTGAACCGAAGGCAGACACTTAACTGATTGAGCCACCCAGGCACCCCCATTTAGGTCTTTCTTAATTTTTCTCTGTTATAAACAAAATAGTGGAGCAGTAAATACTCTTACATTTACTGTCTGACAATTTCCTTGCAATATATTCCTAGAAGTAAAATTGCTCAAATTTGTATGAATTGCCTGGTTGCACTTGAGAAATGGACCAATTTATAGATAACTTAACAGTAGGCATTATGGAACATTTTCATTAGTTGTAATTTTTATAAAGTGAAATGCATAGATCTCAAATATACAGTTAGATGAGGGTGCCTGGGTGGCACAGTTGGGTAAACCTCTGATTCTTGGTTTTGGCTCTGTCATGATCTCAGGGTCCTGGGATGGAACCCCGTGTTGGGCTCTGGGCTCAGCACAGAGTCTACTTGAGATTCTCTCTCTCTCTCTCCCTCTGCCCCTCCCCTCATGCTTGCTTGCTCGCTCTCTAAAGTAAATAAATCTTTAAAAAATATATACTGTTAGATGAATTTTGACAATTCTATACACCTACATAACTAATATCTCCATCAGAATATAGAACATTTCCATAATCACAGAAAGATTCCTTGTTAATCTTCTTCATGTGTTTGTCGGCCATTTATATTCTTAAGTGATTTATCTATTCAGGTCTTTTGTGTATTAAATTTGGATTGCTTATTTTCTTATTCCACTGAATTATGCGTTCTTTATATATTCTTTATATATAAAAATATTCTAGTCCTTTGTCAAATATATTTATTATGATATTTTCTTCCAGTATATGGCTCATCATTTCATTTTCTTTTTTTTTTTTTATGTTTTTTATTAACATATAATGTATTATTTGTTTCAGGGATACAGGTCTGTGATTAATCAGTCTTATACAATTCACAGCGCTCACCATAGCACATACCCTCCCCAGTGTCTATCACCCAGCCACCCCATCCCTACCACCCCACACCACTCCAGCAACCCTCAGTTTGTTTCCTGAGATTAAGAGTCTCTTATGGTTTGTCTTGTTTCTCTCTGGTTTTGTCTTGTTTCATTTCCCCCCCCCTTTCCCCATGGTCCTCTGTCTTGTTTCTCAAATTCCACATATCAGTGAGATCATATGATAATTGTGTTTCTCTGATTGACTTATTTCGCTTAGCATAATACCCTCTGGTTCCATCCACATCGTTGCAAATGGCAAGATTTCATTTTTGATGGCTGCATAATATTCCATTGTATATATATATACACCACATCTTTATCCGTTCATCTGTTGATGGACATCTAGGCTCTTTCCATAGTTTGGGTATTGTGGACGTTGCTGCTATAAACATTGGGATGCACGTGCCCCTTTGGATCATCACATTTGTATCTTTGGGGTAAATACCCAGTAGTGCAATTGCTGGGTCATAGGGTAACTCTATTTTCAACTTTTTGAGGAACCTCCATACTGTTTTCCAGAGTGGCTGCACCAGCTTGCATTCCCACCAACAGTGTAGGAGGGTTCCCCTTTCTCTGCCTCCTCGCCAACATCTGTGATTTCCTGACTTGTTGGTTTTAGCCATTCTGACGTCACCATTTCATTTTCTTAATGGTGTCTTTTGAAAAATAGAGGATTTTAATTTTGATATTCAATTTATGAACTATTTTATTGTTCCTGCCCTTATGTCAACTGGATACCCATTTGTTCCAGTACCATTTTTGAAAGGATTATTCCTTCCTCATTAAATTCCTTTATCGCCCTTTTTGAAAAATCAGTTAAACTTATAGAATTGTTCTATTATATCTTTGAGGAATGGGTTTGTTCATAGTGTTGAAGTATAGGGAATCAGGATCCAGGCTTTTAATAGTCTTCAAGTTGATTAATTTTGATAAGCCTTCATTAAAAAAATTTTTTTTTGCCTTTTTTCTGTATCTTAGGATGGCTATCATAGAATCTGATTTGTAATATACTCATTTTCAGCAGAACATGTTCAGATTTTTTCCCTCTCTTTTAAAAATTACTAGTATTGCCAAATTATCTACTGGTATTGAGGGATAAACAGGTTAATAGCCATCTGGAAATAGTTGTTAGAAGGACCTGACAGGTAATGAGCATCCTTAGGACACCCTACTCTTCCTTTCTGTGAAAGCATAAGATGCTGTGCAATTATCAAAATCTGATAAACAATACTTAGGCCATTTCTCCATTGCTAATGCATATTTGCTGACATCTTTTGTGTTGTCATGCCAGCAGTGACCAAGACCTTATGAAATTCTGGTTGAATAAAACACCTGGAGATATAATAATTTATAGATATATGAAAAAAGACTCAAATCTATAAATACCAGACTTCCTGCATACCAGAAAGTTTTGTGTATTTTGAGTGCTTGGGAGTATGTGGAGAACTTGGAGTATATGGTTGGCTACCCAGTAGTGGCCCTTTGCTTGATGTTAGTGTCACTAATATAAACCAATGTAAGCAGACATATTTTGTGAATATGTCGCAACTGGATTTTTGTTGTTTTTGTTTATAAAAATAATAGTATAAATTTAGTTACTACAGATATGAACTCCCTTCTTCTTGTTTTTCTTGCATAGTGCCAACAAAAAATGTGCAGTCATTGAGCAAAGGGCAGGCTAATAGATGTATATTCCTTTTTAAGAAAGTGAAACAAAACAAAACAAACCTTTCAGTTCCTTGCTGTAGAGAGTTCTTTGTGCTTTGAACACATCGAAAAAGAATAGTTTAGGAGTAACTCATACTATAGCTAAGTTAGTTGAATATATTCCCCCTAGTATTTTAATAATGAACACTTATTTCAGTTGTTTATACCTTGGTAATGAGTATTGAAAACTTATCTTTAGCTTTTAACTTTACTATCTGAAAGATTTGTCTGTGTTATAAATTTGAATTTGATTTAGGTACTTTTATTGTTATAACTTTAAAAAGAATTATTAGTATTTAATAGTAATAGTGATGTATTATTTATAGTTGCCACATTTTAGGAATTTTCAAAATAGAATGAAATCCTGTGTATATATCACTCTGAGCGAAGATTATGATTTTCAAAATTTTATATTTGCACAACCAGTAGCATTTATGGTAGCAATTGATTGTCACAGATATTTTCCAGGAGATTCAAAAATAATTTATGTTTCTATTTACCATCCTATACATGCCAGTGTATGCATTTATACTATAGCTATGGTTACATGGACTTACCAGGATAAAATTTTTTTAACAATTGAGAGCTTTGAAAGATATCAGTTGTTGAATATTAGTTATAAATTTTTCACTTTTTTTTTTTTTTGAAAAAAAGAAACATCTACCATCTGATGGTATTTACACACTTTAGCCCAGTGGTTCAGTCTGTAAAACCATCCTGTTTTAATACACCAAAGAAATGTTTGCGGGGGGGGGGGGGGAAGAATGTTTGCAGAGTTGAGCATGCCTTTATGATTGATTTTTTTGGGGGGTGGTGGTGGGAGGCACTTTATGGTTTTAAAGGGCACATAGTATAAAGGAGCTTCCTTTTCCCAACAGTATTTTCTACTATTTTCATAAAGCTGATGGCTGAATTGAGTTTACGGATTGGGTATGTATTTGGCACAAATTGTTCTGGGTGTCAGATCACAGAATTATGCTTCAGTTGTTGTCTTTGAATTTACATAATGAAAGTTATTTGACCAGCCTTTCAGAACATGTAGATTCCACATTAAATCAATACATGTAGATTGTTTAGAACATGTAGATTCCACATTAAATCAATACATGTAATATATTATAAATTTCATAAAGAAGAGCATCACCTATGTAGTATTCTTGCCAAATGTTTAAATGAAATCTAATCATGAGGAAATAATCAAATACAGTTGGCAGATTATTGTATAAAATTTTTAATGGCATGTAAAACACACACACACAGAAGAAAAGGAAAAAAGTTGGGGAAACTGTTCTAGATTAAAGGAGACCAAGCAACAAGATAGCTAAATGCAGTGCATGACCCTTAACTGGATCTTGATCCAAAACAAAAACAACAAGAACAACAAAAACAGTGCACACTTATTAAGGGACAATTGGGACAGTTGGAGAAATTCATATATGCACTATATCCTACATGCAATATAATGTCAATATTAAAATTTTTGAACTTCATAATGGTATGGTTGTTACATAGGAGAATGTCCTTTTTCTTCAGATTAAATGCTGGGGTAGTTTCATAGTATCTACAGTTTACTTTTAAATGTTTCAAAAAGAAAAGGTGAGTGCATAAGGCCAGAGAGAATGAAAGTAAATTTGGCAAGTGTTAACAATTACTGAATCTATGTGAAAGGTGTATTGGTATTCATTGTGTTATTCTTTCAGCTTTTCTCTAGCTTGAAAATTTCAAAACAAAAATGCTGGGGACAAAATCTCCACACAGAGTAAACTTAACAGTTAGGATGGTGCAACTTACTTTATTTTGTCTGATTTTTATCTGTAATCATATGTTTTGCAAGAGATTTTTAAATATGTTATATGCTCAATAATTACTAGTTGGGATTCTGCATTTTAATAATGTGATTTCATGATTTTAGAATGTCTCATAGTTTAAAGAACATATACAGTGGGTTATATACATTCTGTTTTCCATTTTGTAAAATAGATGAGATAGGTGGTGTTTTCTTCATTTTAGAAACAAACAATTTGGGGTTTCAAGAAAGGTACCCAAGGACATAGCCAGCTACCCTCATGCCCAGACTTCTCTCCTAAGCCTTGGAATCCGCTATCTTATCATTCATTACACACTTCTCCTGGATGTTCCACAGGTATCTTTTTTTTCTTTTTAAGATTCATTTATTTATTTATTTATTTGAAAGAGAGAGAGAGAGAGAAAGAGAGAGAGAGCAGGAACAAGGGGGCGGGGCAGCGGGAGAAGCAGACTCCCCGCTGAGCTGGAGCCTGCCTTGGGGCTTGATTCCAGGACCTGGAGATCATGACCTGAGCCAAAGCTAGAGGCTTAGCCACACAGGCTGTCCACTTCATTTCCTTTAGAACCTCCATGCTGTTGACATAATGAACTTTCTAAAAAAGCAAATCTAGTCATATTGCTTCGTTTCATTGATAGGATGAAAACAGCAAACAAAGCACTTCATATAATCTAGACCCTACCTACTTCTCTTTCCGCATCCTTATATGCCTCCTGACATTTACCTTACTTTCCAGTCACACTGAAAACTGATTTGCAGCTGCAATAGTCTTTCATGGCTGCATGCCCTCATATTTGTTATTACTCTAGCTCTTTCACTCTTTGCCACATAATGTGTTACACTTACTATTCAAGATTTGAAAGTATAAGTTCCCACTGTAGGTCTTCATAACACCTTCACTGGCTGAATTAGGTGCTTTTTCTTTGCCCTGTGCATATTTCTGCTATAAAACTCCATTTTAACTGTTTCCATTGCCTTTTACTATAAAATTGTGAACTCCTTGAGGGTCATAGCTCACACATATTAAGTGTTCAGTAAATGTTAATGGACCTTCATCTAATCTTAACACTATGAAGATACTTTTCCTTAGAGACACTGGCATATATCAGTTTTTCATAGAGTTGTTGTGACTTTTATATTTATGTGTTTAATTCATCCCCAGTATTGGAATGGTAATTGGAGAACCTGATTTCTAGTTTTGGCTCTACCCCTTTTTTGGTATACTCTCTTAGGCAAGTTAGTGTGACTTTCTAGGCCTTAGTTTCTGGTTGATGACAGGTTGAATTAAATGTTTTCTCACACCTACCCATTTTTCCCAGTGACTCTGATTTTATGATTTCATCTGGGAGGTTTTTAAGCAGAGATGTGACACATTGATAGCAGTGTTACAGGAGTTTCACTTTGACAGAATGTAAATTGGAAGGGTATAGAATGGATAGATGCAGAGAAACCAGTTAAGAAACTAATGTGGTTTAATGAGCATTTCATATAGGATCAGTGTTTGGGAAAGGAGAAATAATTATGAGAGAAACTTTACAGTTTGAAATGGTGAGGGCAGAATGAGTTGTCTTCTGCCTAGTCCTTCCCCTCAAATGGATTACATGATTCAAAGCCTGTATTGACTTCTACAGAGAACTAGATTTTCTATTTTGAGAGAAATGAAACTAGGGGAATAAATGGCTTAAATTTTCTCTAATTTCTACCTTAGCTTCAAAACAGAATAAAAGATAGGAACTTTATAACCAGAGCATAGCTATTTCCAGATTTACATAGAAAATATGTTATTTTTCACTTGAAGATACCACTCCCTAAAAACACAGAAAGAAGGTTATCACTCAAAAGAAGCATAAAGACAGAAAAAAGAGGTTTGAAAATCCTAGTTTGAAAAAAACAAAAAACCTCAACTATCTAAACATGCTGCTCATCAAGTTCATAGGCTGTGAAGTTTTGGTTTTGAAATTTTCCTCACTGGGGCATACGCTGTGGAGAAGGTCTCCTTGTTAGTGTTATTGCAGTTGCACACTTAAATTTAACAGTTGTTGAGCTTTCAAACTTGTTCAGCTGGGAGCTTTAGAAAATACCTCTCCTGTACTATAAGGATGCTACTGGGGCTTATTACCCCAGACAATCAAGAAATCCAGAAAACTTTGGTAACAAAATTGATACTAAATATGAGAAGTGCCATGGATGATCACTTTTGTTCCTGTCACGACAACTGTTACTTTCTGCCAGTAGAGGACAATAGAAACAACTGTTGAGGCAGCTGTTGCTAATGTTACTACCACTCTAAAAGTTTTACATAATGCTTCCACTTGATTTACAAATTTGTTGAGAGGAAATGTGTTGGTTTTCTCCATTTCGCCCTTTGTATTTTCCATGCCACACTGCACATTGATATTTCTAATAGCAAATATATTAGTTTCCTAGGGCTGTTTTAACAATTTACCACAAACTTAGTGTCTTAAAACAAGAGAAATTTATTCTTTTACAGTTCTAGAAGCCAGAAATCCAAAATCAAGTTGTTGGCAGGGCCACACTCTTTCTGAAGGATCTAGGGAGAATCCTTTCTTTCTTGCCTATTTCAGCTTCTGATATCTTCTTGTGGTCTTTGGTTTGTGGCAGCGTAACTTCAGTGTCTGCCTCCAGTTTCACATGGCCTTCTTCTCTGTGTATACTTTTTGTCTCTGATAAGGATGCACTCATTGAATTTAGGACTTACCTTTTTCTAGTACTATCTCAGTCCTTACCTTGTATCTATGAAGACCCTATTTCCAAATAAAGTCACATTTTGAAGTTACAGGTTGACATGAGTTTTGTTGGCATGCCATTCAATCCACTGCAGGAGAGTGCTGGCAATTTGAGATAACTCTTATTGGTGGAGACCTTGTTTTCTTATGATCATATTCATTCATTTGTTCAACAAACATTTAATAAACCCCAACATTATACCAGGGGCAGGTTTAAAGGAAGATGGATCAGATTATTTACTCTTAAGGAGCTCTCACTGTAGTTGGAAGGCAGATACAGACCTCAGTATCTATGATACAATGGGACAAGCAGGGTAATAGAGGCTTATATTCAATGCTGAATACACCTATGTATTCATCCAGTATTTGTTGTGGAGGGACCCAGGAGCGATCAGAAAAGAGGGGGGGAGAGGGAGAAACAGACTCCTGGCTGAGCAGAGAGCCAGAGGTGGGGCTTGATCCCAGGGCCCTGAGATCATGACTTGAGCCGACGGCAGACGCTTAACTGACTGAGCCACCTAGGCGCCTTGTTCTGATTTTTTATAATATAAACACCACAGAGAATATCCTTGTAGAAAAATCACGTAAAAAAAATTCCTTATTATTTCCTTAAACCAAATACCTGAGAATAGAGTTGTTAGTTTAAAGGGATCTCTCTCCTTGAGAGAGATACTCCTTTTTAATGCTTTTGATAGTGTATCAAATTAACCTCCAGAAAGGCTTCATCTATTTGCAAATGTAAGAAAGCCTTTTTCATTGATTGTTATCAACACTGGATATTTTTGTGTATGTGCCCATGTGCATGTGAGCATTTGGCAATCTGATAAGTAAGCATGTTATCTTGTTTTAAATTTTATTTCTTTAGTTGAGATTTTGACCCCCCCGCATATGTTGGATTGGTCATTTATATTTATTTCCTGTGAAGTTTGTATCTATTGTCCATTTTTTCAGTTACTAAAATATTTTTTAATTAGTTCTATAATTCAGTCTATTAAAGACATGGAGTTTTTTTTTTTAACAATCATGTATGTTCACCTTTTTTTTTTTTTTCCTATTTTGTCATTTGTCGTTTAAATTTATTTATGGCATTCTTGGATGTCACAATTATTATTTTCATGTGGCTAAATCTGTCAGCTTCTTTTTTTAGTTTTTCCTTTGTTAGTATGCTTATATTTTTTACTACAAGATCAGATCAAACATATGCATGTATTTCTCCTAGCGCTGTTGTGTTTTCATTTTTTTTATATTTAACTCGTTAACCCACATAGGTTCTGTTATTGTAAAATAGCTCTATAACTTTTTCCCTCAGTTAATCAGTTCTTTTTTTTTTTTTAAAGATTTTATTTATTTATTTGAGAGAGAAAGAATGAGACAGAGAGAGCATGAGAGAGAGGAGGGTCAGAGGGAGAAGCAGACTCCCCGCCGAGCGGGGAGCCTGATGCAGGACTCGATCCCAGGACTCCAGGATCATGACCTGAGCTGAAGGCAGTTGCTTAACCAACTGAGCCACCCAGGGGCCCAGTTAATCAGTTCTTAATTTTAGTTAATCAGGAACATTTTTTGTTTACAACTCCTGTATTTTCTTTGACTTGAAATGTCACCTTTAGCATATGTTGAATTTTTCTGTATACTGGGGTTTCTTTTGGTCCCTTTGATTTTTGAAATCTGTTCTTGAACTAGCTTGAAGTGGTTTTCCTTAAGGTAACTTTATAATACATACTTGCTGCATATGAGAGACAAATGTTTTTTCATTACACTTCTTCTGCAAAAATGTTTTGCCTTTTTTAGCTGTTTTTTTTTTTTTCTTCCAGATGGGTTTTAGAATCATTTTGTTTAGGTTACAAAAAATATTGGTATTACTCTTGTAATTTCTTTGTTCTTATAAGGTAACTTGGGAAGAATTGGCATAATTCCAGTAGTCTTTCCATTCAGGGATAGCTTCCCATTTCTTCATATTTCCTTTTAATTTTCTTTAGTAAAATTTTAGATATTTTTATTTTAAATGAGATGAGAAGCCACTGGAGTTGGTAAATAAGACTTTGAGCCCAGGAGGAAGGTACAGTACAGAACAGCTTATCTATGTGATAAACTAGTAACAAATTTTGTTCAGATTATAAAATGTAGGTTGGTGAAACTTGGAAATGTTTTATAAAAGATGTACTGATTGCTGAAGTGGTGAATCTGAATTCATCTAGTTAGTGGTCAATCTGATTTAATGATTGTCACAAAATTTATAAGAACAATCTTTTTAAAATATCTTTGTGTCTTAAATGACACCCTTGGGATCATGAGGAGAAGGTTAAACAGACTGTGTTTAATCTAAATTTCTATGATGTGGATGCAGACATCTTCCATCAGCCTGCCTGACCCTAAAAGGGACATAGTAAGGTGCCAAGGTTTGGGTAGTGCATGTGTGCTAGATTCTAATGACCAAACTATTATTACTTTTGTTACCTTGCAATTCTTTTCAAACTACTAATAATGCTTTTTTTATTTAAAATGATATATTTTTAAATTTTACTCACTTGCAAGAGCAGTTTGGCTCCTGAGGTTTAAACAACTGAAATGCTAGCCCTTGGTTTGTCAATTGGCAGCTCAGTTACAAGATGCAATATAGCTGCCCAGATTTAGAAGAAACAAGTGGAATAGGAAAAAAGAGAAGGGTGTGTGGGTAGTTTTTTGGTTTCCTGATATTTCCACTCAATGGTACAAAATGCTCTGAAAGAGGAATGGACTTTTGGGAAGGGGTGTTGCCTTTAACTGCCTTTAATCCTGAGCAGCAGTCTCAATTTCCTACTTACCCTGGCACACATGCCTGTTTTTCTCTTGTGGAATGTGTTGGGGAACACAGCAAATGGGTGTCAGCACTGTTGAGGTTAGGCTGTAATGAGAGGTCGCTTATTTGAGGGTGAATCAATTTATGGTTTATAGCACACAATGTTAGTATTTCACAGTAGGTAACACTGTGAAAGTCAAATTGTGAGACTTTACTGAATAAGTAGTTAAAGGATAGTGCCTTTTTTGTGTATTCTGCCCCAGCAGAACAGATCTTTCTGACTGGTCTGGTTCCACTTTTCACCTTCATGTTAGAGTACGGCTCCTTGCAGTAATGTTCCTCCCTTCTTTGCTCCCTTCCACATTATGACTATATCATACTACCTCTTTCACAGAAGTGGTTACACGACTTAAATTACTGTGGGCAGAGTATGAGAGGTCCAGTTGCTCTGTATCCTTGCCAGTACTTGGTATTGTCACATTTTTATTTTTATACTTTTTCTTAAACGTAGAGGCATTTGATCAGGGTTTTAATTTGTACTTCCCTGATTACTAGTGGTCATTTGGGTATGCTCCTTTCTGAGTACCCATTTAAATCTCTTACTTTTCTATTGGAGTGTGTATCTTTTTCCTGTTGATTTGTGGGAGTTCTTTATGTTTTCTGGTTATACGCTCTTTGCTGTATGTGTTGTAAAGATCTTCCATTCTGAGGCTTGCCTTTTACTCCTTTAATGGGGTCCTTAACGAGGAGGAAAGGCTAATTTTAATGTAGCTGCATTTTTTAACTTTTCCACTTACTGAATTTGCTTTTTAGGTCCCATATTTTAAAGAAATCTCTGCCTAGTCCAAGCTCATGAAGATGTTCTTCTAGATGTTTTCTTTAGAAGCTTTACTGTCTTTGTCTTTTACATTTAGAGTTGTAATTTATCTGGAGTTGATTTTTGCGGTTGTATGAGATAGGCCCAAATTTTTTTGTTTTTTTTTTGTGTTTTTGGTCATGGATATCCACTTGACTTACTGTCATTTACTGAAAAGACCATTCTTTCCCTGCTTCTCTGCAGTGCCGTATTTATCATAAATCAAGTATTCTACATGTGTGGATTTGTTTCTCAACTATTACAGTTCCATTGCTCTGTTTGTCTTTACTTGCTTCAGTACTACCCTGTTTTACTGACTGTAAATTTAAAAAAGAATATTGATAATCTGGTGGGGGTGTAGATTTTGAAGCTTTGTCCTTTCCAAGATTGTCTTGGTTGTTCTTGATCTTTGCATGTTTATATATATGTATAATCAGGTTATCAATTCATACAAAATAATCTGCGAGAATTGTAATTGAAATTATATTGAATTTGAGGATGAATTTGATAAGATGAATCTGAAAGAGAATTAACATCTTTACAGCATAACATCTTCAAATCCACAAACACAGGGTATTGCTACCATTTTTTGAACTTGTGTTTATTTTTAATTTTTTAATTTTTTAATGTGTTAGGCATCATACAGTACTTCATTAATTTTTGATGTAGTGTTCCATGATTCATTGTTTACATATAACACCCAGTGCCCATTGCAATATGTGCCCTCCTTAATACCTATCACCATGCTAACCCATCCCCCCTCCCCGAAATTCTGTTTGTTTCCCAGAGTCTCATGGTTCATTTCCCCATCTGATTCCCCCCCTTCATTTTTCCCTTCCTTCTCCTAATGTCCTCTGTGCTATTCCTTATGTTCCACATATAGGTGAAACCATAACCATATAATTGTCTTTCTCTGCTTAACTTATTTCACTTAGCATAATCCCCTCCAGTTCCATCCATGTTGATGCAAATGGTGGATATTCATCCTTTCTGATGGCTGAGTAGTATTCCATTTTATATATGAACCACATCTTCTTTATCCATTCGTCTGTTGAAGGGCATCTCAGCTCCTTCCACAGTTTGGCTATTGTGAACATTGTTGCTATGGACATTGGGGCGCATGTGCCCCTTCGAATCACTACATCTGTATCTTTGGGGTAAATACCCAGTAATGCAATTGCTGGGTCATAGGGTAGCTCTATTTTTAACTTTTTGAGGAACCTCCATACTGTTTTCCAAAGTGGCTGTACCAACTTGCATTCCCACCAACAGTGTAAGAGGGTTCCCCTTTCTCCACATCCTCTCCAACATTTTTTGTTTCTTGCCTTGTCAATTTTTGCCATTCTAACTGGTATAAGGTGGTATCTCAATGTTGTTCTGATTTGAATTTCCCTGATGGCTAATGATGTTGAACATATTTTCATGTATCTATTAGCCATTCATATGTCTTTGGAGAAGTGTCCGTCCATGTCTTCTGCCCATTTTTGATTTGATTATTTGTTTTTTGGGTGTTGAGTTTGAGAAGTTCTTTATAGATCTTGGATGCCAGCCTTTTATCTGTAGTGTCATTTGTAAATATCTTCTCTTATTCCATGGGTTGCCTCTTTGTTTTGTTGACTGTTTCCTTTGAATCTGTATGTGTAACTTAATAAGCTAAACTTAATGTCTATTTCTTATACAACCTTAAGAAAAGTTTACATATTCAGGCTGATCAGATATTTTCATTATCTTGTCACTGAGAAAACGAGAATCATCTTATATTTAGACATGTACAATAAATTCTTTTTAAAGATTTTTTTTTTTTTTTTTTAATCTCAGAGAGAATGGGAGACAGAAAGCATGAGAGGGGGAGGATCAGAGGGAGAAGCAGACTCCCCGCTGAGCAGGGAGCCCGATGTGGGACTCGATCCCGGGACTCCAGGATCATGACCTGAGCCGAAGGCAGTTGCTTAACCAACTGAGCCACCCAGGCGCCCCATCATGTACAATAAATTATTATTTTTATTTTAAAAGCAGCTAGATTCATCCACGCTAGCCATTAGTCACAAGGCCCAACTCAAGTCTCTCTTCGATCCCCCTGCATTCTCAGTCATTCTCACACTCTCAATTTTTATTGCCTAAACCTATTTGAAGACACTTAGTTTACACATATATTTTGTCTTATAATATTTATGCTTTTTTTCCCATCTATGTGTTTTTTGTCCTCAAATAGAATCTAAGCTCACATAGGCAAGCCATAAATTACTTCTTTGCATTCACCATAGCACTTAGAGCTGAGTGATTTCTAGAAGACAGAAGGAAAGCTATGGATCTAGGTTCTCCAGATATCTAAGGAATGACAAAACAAAATTTTTCTCAATCTATTATACAATAGATTTGCAGGACAATTCCTCAACCTCAATAAATTTGAGCAATTTGTACAAGGTCAGCACTACTAAAATTCAGGTTCTTTCCAATTCTGAATTGTTGATCCTTTACTGACTGACTACCATCTGATTGACACACTGTTTAAAAACTCTAACACCTTCCTGACACCATTACCCTCACCCTCCTCCACTCCTTCCACTGCCACCACCAGAAGGTATGAAAGGTGGAGGTGAGGAAGATGGAGAAGGAAAGATAGTAATAGTTACTGGCAGCAAAGAATATACGTGTCCAGGCACACAGTTTCATGGTAAATTAATCCGTGTCCACTTTGGAAATGTCTTAGGTACTAATAATTAGATAATAGCACAGACATTTCCACTCAGAAAAGAATCGCAATTAACAGAAGATAAGGGATCACAAATAATTAAGGCCTAAACGTAAGCAGTCTGAATTATTTATCATCCTGCCAAACCAATGAAGGGAAAAGGCTCCAGGCTGATGAGAATCAAAACTTGAGTAAACCCAAATCTTTTATTCACTGCTTAATATCTTCGGGGACAGGAATAAAATAAATATATAGAGAGAATGCAATACAGTAATTACTAATTCCAGTTCTAGAGTTAGAGATCTAAGTTCAGATAAGAGGTCTGTCATTGACAAAATGTGTCATTTTAGGCAAGTCAGTATGCAAAATAAGGTGATAATAACACTTATTTCCTAGGGTGGTTATGAGAATTGATGAGAAAAATGGATACAAACTACTTAGGATAAGACCTAATGTATGGAAAGTAGCCAATATGTATTTTTTATTTGAAGTAGGAGAGGCTGAGCTTTTCCATTTGGATTTGATGCTCTGGGCCAAGCAATTTCAGGTAATAAGAATGTTTGATTGGAAGTCAGGAAACTTGGGTTCATGATCTGGTTTTCTCAATAACGTGTTCTTTGACCTTGGCCAATTTCTTCATCTCCTTGGGCCTTTAAGTTACCATATCTGTAAAAATAGAGGGGCTGGGCTAAATAATCTTGTATTATTCAGCATTCTCCAGAGAAACAGAATTAACATGGTATGTGCATATATGTATATGTGTATGAAGAGGGAGAGGGAGAAGAAGAAAGGGATTTATTTTAAGGAATTGGCATATCCAATAATGGAGGCTGGTAAGTCCAAAATCTATAAGGTGGGCCAGCAGGCTGAAAACCTAGGGAAGAGCCAATGTTTGCAGTTCAAGTATGAAGGCCATCTACTAAAGAATTCCCCTGTGCTCAGGAAAGGCCAGTCTTTTGTTCTACTGGGCCTCCAACTGTTTGGATGAGGCCCACCCACATTATGAAGGGCAGTTTGCTTTACTCAAAGTTTACCTGTATCAGGAGAGGGGTCAAGGTGCTGGATATAAAAGAATGAACAAAAAGAGATATAGTCACCAAAACCATAAAACTCCTAGGGAAAAACATAGAGAAAAAGCTTTGTGAGACTGGATCTGGCAATGATTTCCTAACTATCACACCAAAAACATAAGCAACAAAAGCCAAAAAGGGGGGGCAAAGGGGAAGGATACATGAAACTAAAATTTCTGTGCATCAAAGGACACAATCAACAGAGTGAAAAAACAACCTATAAGATGGGAGAAAATATTTGCAAATAATACTTGTGATCCTACAACTCAATAACAAAAGATCAAATAATTCCATTTAAAAAACGGCAAAGGACTTGAACAGACATTTCTCCAAAGATGATATAGTAATGGCCAATGAGCATATGAAAAGACCCTCAACATCACTGATCATCAGAGAAATGCAAATCTACTGCAGTGAGACATCACCTCACACCCATTAGGATGGCTACCACAAAAATTAATAAATTAAACTTTTAAAAGTGTTGGCAAGGATTTGGAAATATTGGAGCCCTTGTGCCTTTTATGCACTGTTGATGGGATTGTAAAATCGTGTAACTACTATGGGAAACAATAAGGACAGTCCTCAAAAATTAAAAATAGAACTAACATATGATCCAATAATTCCAATTCTGGGTATACATCCAAAAGAATTTAAAGCTGGGTCTCAAAAAGATATTTGCATACCATGTTTCTACAGCAGCATTATTCACAACAGCCAAGAGGTGGAGGCAACCCAATCACCACTGATGAATGAATGGATAAGGAAATTGTGTTATATACATAAAATGGAACATTATTCAGCCTCAGAAAGGAAAGAAATACTGTCACAGGCTGCAACATGGATAAACCTGGAGAACATTATGCTAAGTGAAATAAACAAATCACAAAAAAAACAAATACTGTATGATTCTACTTAACTGAGGTATCTAAAGTAGTCAAATTCATAGAAACAGAAAGTAGAATGGTGGTTACCAGGCAGGGTCAGGGCGGGTGGGGTGGTGGAGGGGGAGATCGATAGTCGTCGTTTAATCTGTGTAAAGTTTCAGTTTTGCAAGATGAAAAAGTTCTGGAGATGTGTTTCACAACAATGTGAATACTTTTAACACTGTCGAACTATACACTTAAAAATGGTTAAGATGATAAATTTTACGTTACATACGTTTTATCACAATAAAACAAAATTCATTAAAAAAAGATTTCTGCCAAGAAATAAAGAGAAAAAGAAGGGAAGGAGGATTAAAATAAATATTCTCTGAAAGTAGTTTCCTTCCTAAAATGTCAATAATATATAAACTTTAAAAATACTTACATTAGCAGATTCTTATATTGGTTAATTGACAGTCAACATTTTTTAATACAGGGTTCTTGTCAAAAGCAGGTGAAAAACAACTAGTAATGTATATATGACAGACCACTTAACTAAAGATTAATTGCTCCTCATTTTGAATAAGGGTCTCTAATCCTTCTGTATCTCTAATATTCCTCAGCACTCTATTAAAATTTCTCTCATACCAAGCAACTGGGTGGCTCAGTCAGTTAAGTGTCTGCCTTCAGCTCAGGTCATGATCTCAGCCCTACGTCAGGCTCCCTGCTCACCAGGGAGTCAGCTTATCCTTCTTCCTCTGCCCCTACCCCCATGCTCTTGTTCTTGCTCACTCTCTCTCAAATAAATAAATAAAATCTTTGAAAAAAAAATTCTCTCATACCAAACAAACATCAGACCTGGTTTCTGCCCTTATGGAACTTAGAATATATGAAATGTTACAGGTAATAAATAAACAGTAAACATATAGATAAGTATCTCATCAGTTTCCAACAAGGAAAAGTAACCAATACCAGACAGATCAATAGAGGGACTTCAATAAGGAAAACTACTTTTAAGAATATTGGAAGAACTAAAAAGGTTGAAAATGTACGCTAAGTGCAAGAAGGCTGACACAAAAGGTTAAATATTGTATAATTCCTTTTATGTAATATATCCACAATAGGAAAATCCACAGAGACAGAAAGTAGATTAAAGTTTACCAGGAGGTAGAAGGAGGGGGGAAAGGGAAGAATTACTTAATGGGTCTGGGTGTTTTTATGGGTAATGAAAAAGTTCTGAAATCAGAGTGAGCGGATAGATGCAACACACTGGGAGTACAATAAAGACCACTGAACTGTACACTTTTACATGGTTAATCATATGTTATGTGAATTCTACTTCAATTAAAAAAAAAAAGTATGTCAGGCAACCTAGCAATAAGCAACAGGAAGTCCCTACTACCCCAAAAAGGGTGGAGATACCAAGAAAGAAAGTATACTAATAGAGTCTATAAGCCAAGGCCACCCAGTTGGAATGGGGGCCATGGAAGAGAGGCTGCCCAGCAAGAGATGGAACTCTTGAAAGAGCCAGAGACACACAAGAAATGGAATCACTACAAGAGACTCCACAGAAACAGGAGAAGAGTAAAAATAGCCTTGTATCTCACTCTCCCATCTCTTCACACTGCCTGTCGTAAGAGGATGGCTAAAAGCTAGATATCAAGAGAGCTTGGGGAGGGGCTCCTGGGTGGCTCAGTCGGTTAAGCGTCTGCCTTCGGCTCAGGTCATGATCCTGGGGTCCTGGGATCGAGCCCCACATGTGGCTCCCTGCTCAGCAGAGAGCCTGCTTCTCCCTCTCCCTCTGGCTGCCACTCTGCCTACTTGTGCTCTCTCTCGCTCTCTCTGTCAAATAAATAAATAAAATCTTTAAAAAAAAGAGAGAGCTTGGGGGAATGTAGCTTATGTGGGTCAGCCCAGTAACTCAAAACAGAGCAGGAGACAGTTGGAAAACTGTCAAATGATGAGCACAACCATACACTAAACTAAGCAATACAGAGGAAAAGAACACAGTGCTATGACAGAAATATCTGTGATCAAGAAAAACTCTCTGAAGAGGTTAAATATTTGTTAAGACCTAACAGACACTCAGATGTCAGTTATTTTAAAAACTGGGAAGGAATATTTGAGGTAGAGAAAACTGCATGTGCAAATGTTGTAAAGGTAGAAAAAAACTTAGTGCATTTGAGAAACTAAAGAGAGAAGAATTGGCAGAGGAGAAAAATTCTTGCCAACCAAAGTTACAAGTGAAATGGCCAAGATCTAAAGATATTAGTTAGATTTATGACCAGTGTTTGAGTTACTGCAAATCCTTAGACATATTGGGCCAACATCCCTTGAAGATTAGTCTGAGTCAAACATCTAGACTTCACCATCAAAATGCCTTCCATTCAGAAAAAGCCATCAATAAAACATGATATCCATGCATCAGTTAGTTGAACTGAACTCTTAAAGTAGTATCACTGTATATAAATTACGTATATTATGTAAATTATGCCCCAATTAAAATTTTTTTTAAATTATAAAACAAGCAAGGGGCAGCTGGGTGGTTCAGTTGGTTAAGCATCTGACTCTTGATTTCGCCTCAGGTCATGATCTCAGGGTTGTGACATCAATCAAGTGCCACGGAGGGCTCTGTGCTCGGTGTGGACCTGCTTAAGATTCTCCGTCTCTCACTGGGGAGGGTATGTGCTATGGTGAGCACTGTGAATTGTGCAAGACTGTTGAATCACAGATCTGTACCTCTGAAAAAAATAATACATTATATGTTAAAAAAAAAAAAGATAGCAGGAGGGGAAGAATGAAGGGGGGGAAATCGGAGGGGGAGATGAACCATGAGAGATGATGGACTCTGAAAAATAGACTGAGGGTTCTAGAGGGGAGGGGAGTGGGAGGATGGGTTAGCCTGGTGATGGGTATTAAAGAGGGCACATTCTGCATGGAGCACTGGGTGTTATACGCAAATAATGAATCCTGGAACACTACATCAAAAACTAATGATGTAATGTATGGTGATTAACATAACATAATAAAAATAAATAAAAATAAAATGGTAAACAGCAAAAAAAAAAAAGGATTCTCTGTCTCTCCCTCTCCCTCTGCCCCTTCCCCCAGCGCTTCCATGTTTTCTCTCTCTTTCTTAAAAAAAAAAAACAAACCCAGAGAAAAATGGCAGATTACAATCAAAGAAATGGCAGTGAGAATGGCCACTAACTTCCCATCAGAAACAAAAAAGGCCAGAAGATAATGGAATGATATCTTCAACTGATGTTCTAAAGGGAAATTATAATCAACCTATTATTCCATACCTAGGGAAGATATTTTTCAAAAATAAAGGAAAGGGAAAAATATATGTTTCAGACAAACTAAACCTGGAAGAGTTTGCCCCCATCAGATCTGCACTAATGCAACCTCTACCGTATATACTACAGCAGAAGGAAAAGGATACTAAATTGAACGCAAAGATGAAAAAAAGAACAAAGAAAATGGGGGGAAATGTAGGTAAATCTAAATGAAAATTGACTGCATAGAACAATGATAATAATTTGTGGGGTTTAAAATTTTTCTACAAAACTAAAGTACCTAACAAAATAAACAGTATATATATAAGTTGAGAGGAATGTAAATGGAAAATAAACAGTTGTAAGATCCTTACAATATATTAATTTTAGAATTTGATGAGTCAGATATCCATTGTCTGATTTCCAAAGAAATTTGCCACAAGATTTTTAAAGAGTATATAATTACCAAATGGAAAGAGGAAAGGGATATGAAGGAGTAACAAAAATAACCAATGTAACAGAAGAGGGAAAACAGAACATTTCTACAAAGCACATAACATCATATATTTCACCCAAAATATATGAGTAATTACATTAAATCTGGCTGTTGAAAATGATAAGCTTGAAATGCAAAGATTATATAGATTAAAGATGACTCATCAACCAGCTGTATGTTATCATGAAGCAACACATTAAAATATAATAACACAGAAAGGTTAACAAAAAAGGGTAAAAAGGTTAACAATAAAGGGTAAAAAGAGATATACCAAAAAAACACTACCCAAAACTGGTGTACCTATAATAAAATTAAAACAGAATATAAAGCCAAAAACATTCCTAGAGAAAAAGAAAATAATAAGGGAAAAGGTTCAGTTTGCTAGGATGTTATAATAATTCTATATTTGCATGTATCTAATAGTACAGCCTAGAATGCACAAATGAACAGCATCACCCATAAAAATTAACAAAACCACAATCATTGCAGGAGATTTCAATATATCATGTTCAGTAATTGATAGAACAATCAAAAATAAAGATTTAGAAGATTTGAACAATTTAAAATACTTGATCCAATGGACATATATAAAATACTACACCTAACAACTGCATAGTGAACATATTTCTAAAAACAAAACAATAAACAAATTGGATCACAAATTAGGTCATTAAGCAGTGTATTAGTTATCTATGATGTAACAAATTACCACAAACTAAGCAGTTTAAAACAATAAATACTGATTATCTCATAGTTTCTGTTGGTCAGAACCTAGGCATGGCTTAGCTGGGATCTCTGCTTCAGAGTCTCTCACAAGGCTGCAATTGATGTGTCTGCCAGAGTTGGATCTCATCTGGAGGCTCACCTGGGGAAGGATTTCCCCATTTCCAGGCTCATTTATATGGTTTTGGGGATGATTCCATTACTTTTGGGCTGTTGGAGTTCTTTGCCACTATTCCTCACCAATACAGTCACTTGCTTCATCAAAGCCAACAAGAAAGTCTCTAGCAAGACAGAAGTTAAATCCTATGTAATTTAATTAAAGAACTGATATCTCATCACTTTGTTGTACAGACAGTGCCCAACTTACCATGATTCAACTTACAATTTTTTGATTTTATGATGGTGCAAAAGCAAAACACATTCAGTAGAAAGTGTACTTCAAATTTTGACTTTTGATCTTCTTCTGAGCTAGTGATATGCAGTACAATACTCTCTTGTGAAGCCAGGCAGTAGCCGCAAACCACAGCTCCCACTCAGCTATATAATCACAAGGTTGTGATTACACTTACAACCATTTTGTTTTTCACTTTTAGTACGGTATTCAATAAGTTACATGAGATATTCAACATTTTATTATAAAATAGGCTTTGTGTTAGATGATTTTGCCCAACTGAAAGCTAATGTAAGTTTCTGAGAGTGTTAAGGTAGGTGTATTAAATGCATTTTCAACTTACGGTACTTTCAACTTAGAATATTTTCAACTTATCATGGATTTATTGGGACATAACCCCATCATAAGTCAAGGAAGATCTATCACAGATCCCACTCAAAGTGAGGGAAGGGTATTAAACAAGTGTATGAATATGCAGAGGTAGGAATCACAGGGAGCCATCTTAGACTCAGCCTGTCACAGAAAGTATCAATAAATTGCAAAGGACTGAAATCATACAAAGTGTACTATCCCATACTAATATAACACTGTATGTTACCTATACTGAATTAATTATTCATACTGCTGTAATTATGGTGCAAACATTAACAAAGTTTACTTTTAAAAAAATGTTTGAAATTTTTTACATATACTTATTTCCATGTGAATTCTAAATAAATACTTGTGAATATGATAGTTGCCATTCCTCTGATTAAACTCTCCACTATGTCCTGTAATAATATATTTCTAAAAAATTGGTAATTGAAATATCTGGATCTCCTATGGATCTGTTTCTATTGTCTGTTTCTCTAGGTTTTCAGGAAAATTTTTACTTATGGCATGCCTTATTATTTTTCACTGAGTAGATCAATGGAAACAAAACACTGAGAGATATGTTTGAGGTTCAACTGGTTTTTACTCCTGGAAACATCTAGGCAAAAATATAGATCATCTTACTGTAGTCAAAGATGGAGATGATTCAAAATTGGGCCTCATTTCTTCTGAGTGCTGGTCTACTTTCAGTTTACCCTTATTCCTTAGGTGTATTGCTTCAAGGTCCCAAATGAAACTGTCTGGGGTGTTCACTAGAGTTCTTTGATAGGACCTGAGCTGTACTCTCTCTCATCCCTCTCACCCCTAACCCTGTGAAATTATGGAAATAAGAACTGAATAATAAAGCTGAAATTAACTTTGTAGATGGATTTAACATCAGATTAGACTTAACTGAAGAGATAATTAGTGAATATGAAGTAAATCAGAAGAAAATTATCCAAGTGAAGCATGGAGAGACAATGGAATAATGACTAAAAGACATATGGGGCAGAATGAAAGATATTACACATATGTAATTAGATTCTAGACTTAAAAGAGAGAGAGAATAACTCACAACCTTTATAAAAGGGACATTACTAATATTTCCAAAAATTGATGGGCATTAAGAGACATACTAGGGCGCCTGGGTGGCTCAGTTGGTTAAGCGACTGCCTTCGGCTCAGGTCATGATCCCAGGGTCCTGGGATCGAGTCCCACATTGGGCTCCTGGCTCAGCAGGAAGCCTGCTTCTCCCTCTCCCACTCCCCCTGCTTGTGTTCCTGCTCTCGCTGTCTCTGTCTCTGTCAAATAAATAAATAAAATCTTTAAAAAAAAAAAAAAAAGACATACTAAATAAACCCTAAGAACTCCAGGCAAGATAAATAAAAAGAAAGCCACACCTAGGCACATATTAGTTAAATCTCTGAAAAACAAAGAAAGAGAAAATCCTAAAAGCAGTCAAAGAGGAAAAGGTTTACCATCTAGGAACAAAAATAAATACAATAGCTGCTTTCTTCCCAGAAACAATGGAAGCCAGAAGAAAATAAAATGTCTTCAAAGTAATGAAAAAAACAAGCTTTCTTAACCTATAATGCTGTTTCCAGTTTAAAAAAATATACTCTTCAAAAATGAAGTTAAGAAAAAAAAAATAAGGTGAGATAAAGACATTTTGAAAACATATTTAAAAAGAGAATTTTTTTGTTAATACACCCACAATAAAGGAAAAACTAAAAGATATTCTTCAAACAGAAGAAAAATGGCATGAGATGGAAGAAAATGCAGAAGGGAATAAAAAACAACAGAAAGAGTAAAGAGAAAGTAAATCTAAATGCATATTGGCAGTATAAAACAATAATGATGTCTTATAGGACCTAAAATGTATACAGAATTAAAACATAACAAAATACATAAAACTTAAGAAAACAATAAATGGATATTAAGTGTTGTTCTAATTCCTTGCTTTGTCTGAAAAGTAGTAAAACCCTTCATTTATATTAGGTTTTAAAAATTCAGGAGTACATGTTTAACCTCTATCATAATCACATTAAGAAAAGGGGTGCCTGGGTGGCTCAGTCGTTAAGCATCTACCTTTGGCTCAGGTCTCATGATCCCCGGGTCCTGGGATGGATCCCCACATTGGGCTCCCTGCTCAGCGGGGAGTCTGCTTCTCCCTCTCCATCTGCCCCCTGCTTGTGTTCCCTCTCTCGCTGTCTCTTTCTCTCTGTCAAAATAAATGGATAAAATCTTAAAAAAAAAAGAGAGAATATATAATAAACAAAGATTGTATATCTTTGCAGGATACAAGGTTATGATATAAAATCTACTCACTTCCCTATATACCAGCAATGAAGAATTCTAATTTGAAATTAAAAACAGTATCATTTACATGAGCACCCCAAAAATGAAATATGTAGGTCTAAATCTAACAAAATTCCAGGCACAGACAGTTTCGCTGATGAATTCTACCAAATATTTAAGGATGAAAACACCAATCTTATATAAACTCTTCTAGAAAAAGAGAGAGATGCAACATTTTTTCTTAAGATTTTATTTATTTATTTGACAGAGACACAGCAAGAGAGGGAACACAAGCAGGGGGAGTAGGAGAGGGAGAAGCAGGCCTCCTGCGGAGCAGGAGCCCGATGCAGGGCTTGATCCCAGGACCCTGGGATCATGACCTGAGCCGAAGGCAGCCGCTTAACCACTGAGCCACCCATGCGCCCCGAGATGCAACATTTCTGAACTTGACCTATGAGTGATGTTGCCAGATAAAATACAGGATGCCAAATTAAATGTGAATTTCAGAAAAGCAGTAAGTATTTTTTAGTATAAGTATACATGGGATTTTTATTTGCTAAATCTAGCAACCCTTTATGAAGCCAGATAAGCTTGCTACCAAAATATGTTAACATTACAAGAAAAGAAAATCATATGCCAGTTTCTCTCACAAACACAGATGCAAAATTCCTAAATAAAACATCAGTAAAGTGCATCCAGAATTAAATGAAAAATAATATATAACATTCAAATATCAACCAGTGTAATTCACAACATTAACAGAATAAAGAAGAAATTTTTTATGGCTATTTCAATCTATGCAGGGCAAGCACTTAGTAAACCTCAATTCAATTATAATTGCTAAGAGATATTCTTTTTTAAAAAAAGCACAGACAGAAATTTCCTTATCTTTATAAAGTGTTGCTACAGAAAACCTACAAGTAACATCACTTCTAGTTTAAACACTGAAATCTCTGTAAGAATGGGAATAATTCAGAGAGGCCCTCTAGTACCACTCCTTTCACTAAACACAAGTTCACTTCTCAAACTGAACACCCCAAAAACGAATAATCAAGTTAAAAAATGGGCAGAAGACATGGACAGACACTTCTCCAAAGACATATGAATGGCTAACAGATACATGAAAATATGTTCAACATCATTAGCCATCAGGGAAATTCAAATCAGAACCACATTGAGATACCACCTTATACCAGTGAGGATGGCAAAAATTGACAAGGCAAGAAACAAAAAATGTTGGAGAGGATGTAGAGAAAGGGGAACCCTCTTACACTGTTGGTGGGAATGCAAGTTGGTACAGCCACTTTGGAAAACAGTATGGAGGTTCCTCAAAAAGTTAAAAATAGAACTACCCTATGACCCAGCAATTGCATTACTGGGTATTTACCCCAAAGATACAGATGTAGTGATTCGAAGGGGCACATGTGCCCCAATGTCCATAGCAGCAATGTCCACAATAGCCAAACTGTGGAAGGAGCCAAGATGCCCTTCAACAGACGAATGGATAAAGAAGATGTGGTTCATATATAAAATGGAATATTACTCAGCCATCAGAAAGGATGGATATCCACCATTTGCATCGACATGGATGGAACTGGAGGAGATTATGCTAAGTGAAATAAGTTAAGCAGAGAAAGACAATTATCATATGGTTTCACCCATATGTGGAACATAAGGAATAGCATGGAGGACATTAGGAGAAGGAAGGGAAAAATGAAGGGGGGGAATCAGAGGGGGAGACGAACCATGAGAGACTATGGACTCTGGGAAACAAACAGCGTTTCAGAGGGGAGGGAGTGGGAGGATGGGTTAGCCCAGTGATGGGTACTAAGGAGGGCACGTATTGCATGGAGCACTGGGTGTTATATGCAAACAATGAATCTTGAACACTACATCAAAAACTAATGAAGTACTGTATGGTGACTAACATAACATAATAAAATAAAATTTAAAAAACAAAATAGTAAAATTATATAATATAAAATGTTGCCTTAAAGTATTACCTTTTTTACACTTGCTTCATGAAACATTATTCAGACCTTTCACATGCATTTTAAACATTAGCATCTTCTTCACTAACCAGAGTTAGTCTCCCAATTTTTCAAAGCACATGATCTTAATTTTTGTTTAAGTGGTTTGAGATAGGAGCATTTAAAAAATCTGGATATGGTACTTTTCCTGGGAATTTTAATCTCAAGTCACAAGAACTCATTTGCTCTTCATGAGCTCTACCCTGAAACCCTTTCAAACCCAGTCTTTAACAGGCTTATTTATAATGGCATCTAAAGTTTTAATTGTAAAATTATTATCTCCCCTCCCATTAGAAAATCTGTGCTGAAGTTCTTTGCCATCTTTTTAAGCTGATCACATCAGGGAACCTGTTTTCAGTATCCAAAACTTGTATTGCCTGAAGTTTTAGACTGTGTGTCTTTTTTAAACAGTTTTTTCTTCTTCCTAAATAAAATAGTTTTAAGGACTCAACTATAGGGTAATTTCCTTTTTCCTTTGGGACAGTTTTGGGAAAAGAACTTTGCCATATATGCACTGTCATCATTTAAAGTGGATCAAAGTATTATAAGTGAGCAAGTGAGTGAGGTGAAGGATATGGCTGAAGTGGAATGGAGAGTCTAGAACAGTGTATATAGACACATCCAATATAGATGTTACTACCCTTATGTGGGTATTTCAATTTAAATTAAATGGCTAATTTAATAATTATGTTAATCATTAAATTATAATTCAATTCCTTGGTCACACTGGCTATACTTTCAAGGGATCTATAGCCACACAGGCTGGTGGCTGGTGTATTATACAGTGCAGATATAAATTACTTCTATCATTGCAGGAAGTTCTTTTGGGTAGCTGTAGTCTGGAAGGTGTTCTGTAACCTCAGTAATTTAATTTAGTTGATTTCTAGGAATGATCATATTGATGGTAGTAGTCAGACTTCTCCCCTTACCCATAATTCAACACCCCAGCCAACACTTTCCCTTCACCCATACAGACACAGATCAAAGATGCATTAATATCTCAGTTTCTAAAATAGAGTTAGTGATCCAAGGTTATTAGTATTGTTAGTATAGTACAGAGATTTATACTGTGTTCATCTGAAACACAAGGTATACCCTTTCCTCTATGTTGTTGTCAAGGAAAAAAAAAAACCCAAATTGCTTTGTGGTGAAAAGATCGGTACTTCTGGGAGTCAGAGAGGCCTGAATTTGAATGTTACTCTGTATAATCTTGGATAAACCACTTATTCTCTCAGAATCTTCATATGCTTGCTTCATGGAGTGAGGATTGAATGAGACGTGTAATGATGTGTAATTTATTGTACATAGCTCCTTGCACATTACAGATGCTTCCTTCCCTCTTTATTCCTCTAAGTCCAAAAAGACATCTAATGAATATTAATTCACTAATACTTCCATTCATAAATTCACCAGAAGATATTTATTGAGCATTTACTATATGCAAAGATTTCTTCTCTGTGGTAGGAATATAGCAGTGAACCAAAACAGGTAAGAATCTCTGTCTTCATGGTGCTTACATTTTCACAGGAGGAGACAGACTATAAATGATATAAATAAGTAACATAGTGTATCAGAAAGTGATCATTTCTTTTTTTTTTTTTAAGTTTTATTTATCTATTTGAGAGAGAGAGAGAATGAGTCAGAGAGGAGAGCACAAGCAGGGTGAGGGGCCGAGGGAGAAGCAGACTCCCTACTGGATATGGTAGTCTGCTTCTCCCTCGGCCCCTCACCCTGAGCTGAAGGCAGATGCTAACCAACTGAGCCACCCAGGTGCCCCAGAAGTGATCATTTCTAAGGGAAGGAAGAAAAAAAAAACAAGGAAGGAGGATAAAAGTATGTTGGGTGGGGTCTGTAGTTTTCTAGAAAAAGTGGGCAGGTGACAATTGAATAAAGACCTGGAGGAAGGGAGTTAGTGAATGTACTCTGTCTGGGGGCAAGACCATTTCAGGCAGGGGGAATAGTAACCACATATACCCTGAAGTGGGAAATCAGGCTTCCAATTTTCCAGGAATATCAAGAAGACAAGTGTGGCTCAGGAAAGGAGAAGGAGGTGAAGTAAGAGATTAGAGGAAAGAGAAATAAGGCATATTAAGGATATTGTCTTTTTATCTCAGAGTAAAAAGTGGAAGATTTTGAGTAGAGGATTGACATGGTCTGACTTATATTTTAATAGCTTCATTATGGCCACTCTGATGAGAGAATACACTAAAGATGAGCAAGGGCAATGCAAGGAAATCAGGAGGCTAATGCAGTAATAGAGGAGAGAGAAGATGGAGGCTTCACATTGCACATAACAGTGCAATGTGATCAAATTCTGAATGTGTTTTAACATTTCAGCTCTCAGAACTTGTGAATAAATGGGAAGGAGGAAATCAAGGATAACACCAAGGTTTTTGACTTGGTCAGCTGGAAGATTGGTGTCATTTATTGAAATGGAAACACTTTCTATATTCTACTCTAATGTATTCTTATCTTACTTTTCCTCCTCACTTCCCAAGGTTTGGGGCTGTCTTGTCCATGTGTTATCCACAATACCTAGTACATTTCTTCTTTTTTTATTTAGTACAGAGTAATTGCAACCTACTTTCATGAATTAAATTGATTTTAGATGTTCCATCAACCCCAAAATGGAGACAGCTATATTTAGGACCGCTAATAACAAGGAAGAGTGTTTTCCTTATGTTGCTGCTTGTAACAGAAAGCAGATTTGGCTTGTTGGCTTCCCTTTAATACTGCAGGATGTCTGCCTCCATAAATCCTTCATACTGCTAACCTTCAACATTTCTATCTTTTTTAGGTTTTTAGCTTATAATCTGAATCTAGCAAAGGCAGATTAGTTGACATTTTTTCCTTTCTCTTTTTACATTCATTGAATAAAGCAGAAGGCAATAATTTTATACTAAGTGGAAGAGAGAGGGGTGAGTAGGTCTTTATGTGATGCTAACCAAAGTCTAAGTACTACCATGTTTCCTCAGGAGGGGCAAAGAACCTGGGGAAGGGAAGCAAGTGACTGTCACAGAAACCACCTTTCCTAATTTTTGCTTTTAGTAAATGAGATATTGGTTGCCAATTCCTTTTGATCTTAGCTATATGGTTTTCCCAGTTTGCAGTTTGCTTTTTCATCCATAGATATTTACTTGAGTAGGGTAAATCTCTCAAGTACCATTATTAATCTTTGGATCTGCCCTGTATTTCTTTGTCCTTCATTTGATCTGCACCAGTCCTGATGCTGCATGTTGAGCTATTTTGATAGTGATATCTACTTGGAAGGACTCAGTGAACATTTTTTGCATTTGACTAAAAACAGATTGTGGGTGGCTATATGTCTTAAATTGTTCTGCTGTTTTCTTTCCCTGAAGGAAAAAAAAAATCAACTTAGAACTTATTAAAACTAAGTATTTGGCTGTTAGGAGCTCTTTTAGGGTTGCCAATTGTAATTCTTTTCTACTAAAAAAATAAACAACAATAGGTGGATTTAAAAGAACAGGTTAAAAAATTTAAGTTTGGGATTGTAGGATTGTTAAACTACTCACTTTTCTTGTATGTTGGTTTCATCATTTTATCTGTAAGTGATAGAGTATTTTGATGATGTAGACCATTATTTAAATAGTGAAGAGAGAAAACATCTCCAGAAATAAGTTGTCTGCAAAAGATAAGTGTTGTGAGTGGAAAAATTTGTTTTTTTATAGTGTCCATTCCTTGCTTTCAGAATTTTGTGATTAAAAACTATTTGTGATTTTATTTTATTTTTTTTGCCAAGTCAACAATGATTTATTTATTTATTTATTTATTTATTTATTGTCCCTCATACTAACATCTTTTATTAAAACTTTTTATTTTTTATTATTTTTAAAATTTTTTAAATTTTAATACACATTTATTTGCTATATCCTTTTTTATTATTAATATATAATGTATTATTTGTTTCAAGGGTACAGTTCTGTGATTCATCAGTCTTACACAATTCACAGTGCTCACCATAGCACATACCCTCCCCAATGTCCATCACCCAGCCACCCTATCCCTCCCACCCCCCTCCGGGCGCCTGGGTGGCTCAGTCATTAAGTTTCTGCCTTTGGCTCAGGTCATGACCCCAGGGTTCTGGGATCCAGCTTTGCTCAGCACGGAGCCTGCTTCTCCCTCTTCCACTCCCCCTGCTTGTGTTCACTCTCTCGCTGTATCTCTCTCTGTCAAATAAATATTTGTGATTTTAAACAAGAATAAATCTTGGTATGACAAACATGGGTGGATCTAGAGGATATAATGCTAAGTGAAATAAGTCAGTCAGAGAAAGACAAATACCATATGATTTCACTTATTGTGGAATTTAAGAAACAAAACCAAGAAAAAAAAGAGAAACAAAAAAAGCAGACTCTTAAATATAGAGAATAAACGGGTATTTATCAGAGGGAAGGTGGGGGGGATTAAGAGTATACTTACTGTGATGAGCACTGAGTAATGTATAGCATGTTGAATGAACCATACTGTACACCTGAAACTAATATAACACTGTACTTTAATTATACTGGAATTAAAAGAAAACAGTGCAAAAAAAATCTTGGTATGACAAATGTTAGAATAAAGGCAGTTCACCTTTATTGAATATTTTACAATGTATCAGATACCATTTAAGCACTTAGTATATGTTAACAAGTTTGATAAAATCCCAATGAACCAGTAGGGTTATCACTCCCATTTTACTGATGAGAACTGAGAGAGAACTTTCTCAAGATTATACAACTATAAATGATGGGGCTTAGAAATCAGTGGCTTTCTGGCTTAATAGCCTTCTCCTCACTTTGAGCATATTTAATAACATGAGTTTCTGAAGGATCTATGCCTTTAGATAACTTCTATGCCCACTTCTAAAATAATAAATGGTTTAGTGGGAATTAATAGATTGTATATAATGTCAGAATAAAGGATTTTGTGTAGATCTCTAAAATGTTCAAAGTTGTTCCCTAACCTCACTGTGCATAAGAATCACTTGAAGAGTTTTTGAGGGGAAAAAAAAAATCTGGACCCCTTCCAGACTACCTGAATTTGAATCACTGGGAGCAGGACTTCAGTATATCTGTCTTTCTAGCCCAGCATGAGGCAGACATTTATGCACCAGTGATATATAGTATGTAACAAAATAGACTAAAACAAAAACAATATGTGATGAGGATGAATAATTATGGTGGCTAACATTTGTAGAGTACTTTTGTATTATCTCATTTAATCCTTATAACAGATAACCTTGTAAATTAAGTTGGTATTATTACCTCCAGTTTGTAGATGGGGAAACTAAATCTTAGAGTAGCCAGTTAACATGGCCAGAGTCACACAGATAATAAACACATGATAGACCTAGAATTTGAAAACAGATCTGCCAGACTACAGGACATAGAACATCCCATAGTTGACCTATTAAATTATAGTAGATTATAGATCAGAGAGAACTAAGTACTGAATATGAATTGTTATTGTAGGTTTTTTTTTTTTGCTTAAAAAAGAAGGTATCAAAAGCATTTATAAAATTTACTGTTTGTATGCCATCTCCTTTTTATCCATTTTCTATTAATGACAGTAGATCATCATAGTTGGTAAATTCCCTAAGAGCCAGTTTCACTTTTAAAAATTTGGTTAATGCGTATATGTAACTGTAACTGAGATTTGTATTGAGGCTCAGATGTCTATATATATCTCCTCCTACTTCTCTGATACTTCCGTTTAATATTTTGTCTGATTCTATTTTTCCTACATACTCCTTAAATGTTGACATTCCAGAGTTTCCATCATGGGGCTTTTCTTTTCTTTGTTCACATTATCCCTCATTTCAGATAAACTTAATCCACTCTTAAGACTTTTGCAAAGACTTTAAAAAATATGGTTTTGTAACACATAACATGAAATGTATCATCTTAATCATTTTTAAGTATATAGTTCAATAGTGTTAAATATATACACATTGTTGTGAAACAGATCTCCAGAATGTTTTCATCTTGCCAAACTGAAACTCTATACCCATTAATCTACAACTTTCCCTTTTTCCCTCCTCCCACTCCTGGTAACTACCATTCTACTTTCTGTTTCTATGAATTTCACTATTCTAGGGACTTCCTGTGAGTAGAATCATACGGTATTTGTCATTTTTTGACATTTGACATTTTTTGGCTTATTTCACTTATAATGTCCTCAAGATTTATCCATGTTATAGCCTGTGATGGTATTTCCTTCTTTTTTAAAGCTGAATACTATTCCATTGTATGTATATACTGTATTTTCTTTATCCATTGCTGTTGATGGGCATTTGGGTTGCTTCTACTTCTTCACTATTGTGAATTGTGGTGCTGTGAATATTGGTATACAAACATCTCTTTGAGACCCTGCTTTCAATGATTTTGGATACATACCCAGAAGTGAGACTGCTGGATCCTTTGGTAGTTCTGTTTTTTCCAAATACCTTTTTTTTTTTTTTTTTAAGAAAGAACAACATGGAGGTAGAGAGGGGCAGAGGGAGAGGGACAGAGAGAATCTTAAGCAGGCTCCACACTGAGTGCGGAGCCTGACATTGGACTCGATCTCATGACCCTGAGATGATGAACTGAACCAAAATCAAGTCAGACGCTTAACTGACTGAACCACCAGGCACCCCTTTTCAAGTACTTTTAAAGTAGATGACTCATGACTCCAAACTCGGTATCTTGAACTCACACATTTTAGATTCTTAACAATCTGTTGGACATCTCTATATGAATGTCCCATACTTCATACTTCAGTTTTACTTCAGTAAAACTGAAGACCTCAGATCCTCTTCTCACCAGCCTGTCCCTTTGCTCATGTTCTTGGGTTCATGGCATGCATTCATTTATTCATTCATGTGTTCAGTATATGTTAACTCACACAGCCTAGGGATGAGGCACTGTTGGTGTTGAGGACACATCAGTGAACAAAATAAAGTCATTTGGGTCTCACATTCTAGTGAGGGAAGACAGATAACAAACAAGGAGACAAATAAATAGGTAGAGTGTCATGCATGGCTAGAGGAGTTCTCTTTTAGATGGAATGGCTAGGGAAGGTCTCTCTGAGATGACCTTTGAGTAGAAACCTTACTGAAGTGAGGGAGTGAGATATGTGGATATCTGAAGGAAGAGCATTGCAGGCAGAAGGAAGAATAAGTATAAGGGGTTTAATGTGAGAGCATATTTCACTTGTTCAGGAAATTGTAAGGAAATCAGCAACTAGAATTAGTGAACCTCAGGGATAGTGGAAGAAGATGATGTCAGAGAAGGAGCTGGAGGCAACTAATGTAGTCTTTAAGGTCAGAATGAGGTCTTTGACCTTTACTCTGATGTTATGGGAAGGCATTAGAGTAGGGAAAGGGTTTTGACTTGACATTTGTAAGTATCATGCTGGCTTCTGTGTGAACAGGCAGTAAGCAAGTGGGGCAAAGATAGAAGCAGGGAGACCAGTTTGGAAACTATTGAAATACCAATCCAGAGGAGAGATGATGGTTTAGACTAGGGTGGTAATAAAAAAAATTGGTCAGATTCTACATTTTGGAGGTAGAATAAAGAATTTCTCATAGGTCAGATGTGGAATGTAAGAGAACGGAATTGAGGATGACTATATGATTTTTGACTTGAGCTATGGAATCTCTAGAATTGCTTGCCAGTTGTGATGATTGGGAGGACTGGAGCAGGAACTGCCTATACAGTCACCCAAGCCAGAAGCCTGGGCATCATTCTCAACAATTTTCTCTTTTCAATTCGTATTTCACAGTGCTGACCAAATGATGTTCCTTCCTGAAGGGCAAATTTCAGTTGCAGCAGTTGCCTGCCCATTATCTTCAGGTTAAGTAAAACTTTTAATGCCTGTATTTATACTGCTTCTCATAATCTAACTCTTGCTTACCTTTCCAACTATCTCCTCATTGCTTCCTGACCCAAACCTTTGTTGAAGCCACACAAAACTACTTTCCACTTCCTGAACAGACTTACCCCCCCCATTTTTTTTTCCCTTGTCCCTGACTGCTCTTACTCAGCTTTTTACCCCAGAAGAGCCTTGCTTTAACACTTGGTTCAAATATCACCCCTTCCCAGCTTTTTTTCCTGGCATTCAAATCACTTCTACTCTTTTGCCTTCATATAGTATCTTATATATTTCTCTCTTGAAGGTTATAATAAATGGAAGGAAGAGTCATCAGCTTTTGAGTCATACAGTAGAGTACTTGAAGAAGGCTTAGAAAAGGGTCATCATAGTGATTAACATATTTGGAAAGTAGGAATTTGAAAGAACATTTTTTTTTTTTTTGAAGATTTTATTTATTTATTCGTGAGAGACAGAGAGAGAGACAGAGGCAGAGGGAGAAGCAGGCTCCCCGCGGAGCAGGGAGCCCGATGCGGGACTTGATCCCAGGACCCTGAGATCATGACCTGAGCCGAAGGCAGATGCTTAACCGACTGAGCCACCCAGGCGTCCCTGAAAGAACATTTAGAAGAATTTAAATATAGTAGATTATTGGAAACAGTCTGTTACAGATACTTACAGAAAATCAAGTAATTATTTATGGGAAAAAAAAAAAAGATTTTCCTTTCTGCCCAGAAAGAAAGAGGAGAAAATGGTGTTAAGCATCTTTTTGAGGCCTCATTGGCTTCCCACCATAATCTCATTGTCTTTCTTTAGAACTCTACAATTTAGTGTGGACACTTAAATCTACTACTTTTGTTTCTCTGGCCTTTTACTTGCATAGCTGAGAAAGTTTCATTCCAAAATGGACCCTTTTCTTATAGCTCATTTGATTAACATAATACTAATGAGGTCTGTGAAATAAGAGAAAAAATATATACTGGTCTCTGTCCCCCAGTTCCTGGCACAGAGCTTCTAAAATCCTTATAATTTCTTAAGTGATAAGAATCTAGTGGTATCTTTTGTTCTAATATTTGGTTTTTGACCTTGGTTCCTGTTGTAGAACTCCTAAATCCCTTGGGGAATTTCCTGGGTGATAGGAGTGTCTTTTGTTCTATTGAGGAGACTTTTGGCTCCTGGATAGCTTCAGGATGGGGGCTGATCACCAGAAAGACCAAACCATGATTAGAAGCTTGGAGCTATCATTCCTACCCCCCATCCTCCAGGAGGGGGAGAAGGACTAGAGATTGAATTAGTGATTATTCATGCCTATGTAATGAAGCCTCCATAAAAATCCCAATAATATAGGTTGGGAAGCTTCCAGGTTGGTGAATACATGAAGGTGTGGGGAGGGAGAGTGTGCCCAGAGAGATAATGGAAGCTCAGCATGCCTTCCCATGTGCCTTTCTCCAGGTGTCTCTTCTATCTGGCTGTTCCTGAGTTATATCCTTTTATAATAAGCCAGTAATCTAATAAGTAAAATGTTTTCCTGAGTTCTTTGAGCCACTCTAGCAAATTAATTGAATTGAAGAGAGGGTTGTGGGAACCCCTGATTTATAGCCAGTAGGTCAGAAGCACAGGTAACAGCCTGGACTTGTACTTAGCATCTGAAGGGGGAGTAGGCTTGTGGGACTGAGCCCTTAACTTGTGGGATCTAATGCTGTCTCTAGGTAGATAGTGTCAGAATTGAGTTAAATTGCAGGACACGTAGCTGGTGTTGCAGAATTGCTTGATGTGTAGAAAACCCACACATCTGGTGTCAGTTGAAATAGTGTTGTTTGTAGTAGAGTATTGAGAGTAGAGTAGACACAGTGAAAATTCCACAATTCATGGCTGTAGAATAATGGCCTCTTCCAGAACTTCTCATTGGCTCTACTCAAGGTAAAAACACGAGGGGGAGATGATTTTGTGAATTTAGCATGGACACTTAAATCTACTACTTTTGTTGTTTCCTCAGTACCCAGAATAGTTCCAGGTGAGTAACTAAATATTTGTTGGGTGGGTTAATGTTGGAATGAATAAATGAAATATTCAGATGAATGAATGAGATGTATGAGTGCTATGTAAGTAAATGGAAAATCATAGAGACTTTTAAAGCAAACCAAGAAACAGACTCTTAACTATAGAGAACAAACTGATGGTTACCAGAGGGGAGGTAGGTGGGGGGTGGGTTAAATAGGTGATGGGGATTAAGGAGGGCACTTGTGATGAGCACTGGGTGATGTAAGTGTTAAATCACTAAATTGTACACTGAAGCTGATACTACACTGTATGTTATCTAACTGGAATTTAAATAAAAATTTGAAAAAAAGAAAAATCATTGAGAAAAAGGTGGTGTGAGTCAAATTTTCTTGAAGAAAATGTTTCACATCTGGGTCTTCATCTCCATTAGGCAATAGTAGACATTCCTTCCTTCATGATCCCATATTGTCTTTCACATTAGAATTAGTTGTTTCTGTAACTGCCTGTCCTGGGAGGAACATGTCATTTTTGTTTTCCCTCTGGTCCTAAAACACTGTTCAGTGAATAAAAGAATGAATGAATTTGAACTGGTGGAAAAGAGAATGTTCTGTGTAAAGGATCAGTATGATTGGGTGAGAGAAAGTCTGGGTTTGTTGGAAGAATTCACTTGATGGCAAGATCAGAGCTGTGAATGCTAAAATACTAGTACTTTGTGGGTCCGAAGTTTATTTTTTAGGCATTTTGAAATTATTTGACTCTGACATGCCATAGAGTAATAATTTCAAATTGAACAAGAGTTTACTAATTTAGGAAGTATTTTTCTATATTTTAAGTATTTTTAGGAGATTGAAAAAAGTGGTTAATAGACACAACAAAGCAAGTATTACTGGGGCATCTGGGTGGCTCAGTCAGTTAAGTGTCTAACTTTTGATTTTGGCTTGGGTCATGATCTCAGGGTCTTGAGATCAAGCTGTGCATCAGGCTCTGTGCAGGGGGTGGAGCCTGCTTAAGATTTTCTGTCTTCCTCTCCCCCTCTGGAAAAAAAAGCCAGTATTAGAATAATTATTATTTTCTTAGTTTCACAGGCTTCCCAAACATGTGGGATATGTAGAGTTGCCTATATTTTTAATTCTATCAACTAATAATATATATGATTATATATATATAATGAAAATGTGTTTATCATTTCTATTTTCATAAAATTCTAAATATTTTCTTTTTCTATTTGTTTATAAATTCTTATAACTTAAATGTATTAAGTATTTAGTTTTACTGATCTGTAATCAGTAATTTAGAAATTGGCCAGGTGAGGAGGCTGCTAATAAGAATAAAGCTGATGATATGGGGCACCTAGGTGGCTCAGTTGGTTAAGTATCTGCCTTTAGCTCAGGTCATGATCCTGGAGTTATGGGATTGAGCCCCACTTTGGGTTCTCTGCTCAGTGGGAAGTCTACTCTCTCTTCCTCTCCCTCCCCCCGCCCCCACTCATGCTCTCTTTCTCATTCACTCTCTCAAATAAATAAATAAAAATCTAAAAAGAATAAAGCTAATCATAATGCTGTGATGTAATCATTGAAGCATCACTGAAGAAACATCTGGAAAAATGGTGGTCTGTTATTAACTAATCTGTATTATATTGAGAATAATGAGTATTATACTGAAATTCCTATTTTTATACTTTCACACTATTTCAAGTTGTAATTTATTTCCCATGTATTTCTTAGTCTTTTATAATTTAATTTTTAGTAAAACTTAAAAAGTATGTCTAATAATCTCTTAGGCCTCATATTATTAGACTATTCTCACATTTTTCAGTTTTGTCTAATCCTTCCTTGTAATACCTTCTTTGCCCCTTCTATGACATATTCCTGGTCTTTCCCTCATATCTAACCCTTCTATTTTTATTGTTTTGTTTTTGTCTTTAGCTTTCTCTCCTCTATTTCTTATATGTATGAATTCCCCAAGACTCTATCTCTGTCTCAACTTCTCTTCACCAAAGAAGAAGGCTTATTAGGGGGAGGGAATTAAAATATTTTTAGGGCTGCTTTTATTTGCCTTTAAACATATATTGTTTTACTTAACCTGGCTCTGAATTTTTAAATTACTTTTTGTCTCCATTTGGATATTACCTGAACTGCTTATAGTAAAATTAATTGTTTAAGGGGCGCCTGAGTGGCTCAGTCGTTAAGCGTCTGCCTTCGGCTCGGGTCATGATCCCGGAGTCCTGGGATCGAGCCCCGCATCAGGCCCCCTGCGGAGCAGGGGGTCTGCTTCTCCCTCTCCCACTCCCCCTGCTTGTATTCCCTCTCACGCTGTGTCTCTCTCTCTGTCAAATAAAAAAAAATTTTTTTTAATAAAAAAAAATTAATTGTTTAATATATTTTTGTCCCTGCTAGAAGGTAAGCTATGTTACGTCCATTAGTATATCTCCATTGCCTAGCCCAGAGCTTGGTATATAGTTGGCAATTAATACATATTTGTTAAGTAAACAAATGATATCCTACTGTCACTTTGAAGTTAACATGTTCAAAATTGAACTCATCTGAAATTTTCCTTTGCTTCTATGCCCACTCATTGTTCAGTGTCCAGATCAAATGCCATCTCTTTTCTGAAACTTTCCTTAATCCTCACAAAAATCTCTCTCCCTATTCTATATTCCTTTAGCAAATTATACTTTTATTGTACCTTCATTCTGGATTACATTTTACATATTTATGTACAAAATAGGTTGAGGTCAGGGACTTTCTACCCCAAAGCAGATACATTATTTAACATGATCTAAGGTCTTAGAAAAGGAAAGTGGAGGTGTGTCACTGTTCCTTCCGCATAGTATTGCCCTCTACCCCATCTTACTACTTTCCCCTTATCCTTCAGTCTTTTTTTTTTTTAAGGTTTATTTATTTATTTGAGAGAGAGAATGAGGGAGAGAGAATGTGTGCACGTGCACGAGCAGGGGGAGGGGCTGAGGGAGAGAATCTTTAAGCAGACTCTCTGCTGAGCATGGAGTCCTTCATGGGGCTTGACCTCACAACCCTGAGAGCATGACCTGAGCCAAAACTGAGAGTTGGATGTTCAACTGACTGAGCCACCCAGGTAACCCCGCTTATCCTTCAGTCTTAATTGAGACATTATCTCATCTAGGAAGCTTTCTGAGCCTTGGTCAGGTGTTGACCATGTGACTTTTGTTTTTGTATTTGTTTTTTAAAGATTTATTTACTTTAGAGAGAGAGAGTGTGGGCAGAGGGAGACGGGGAGAGAGAATCCTCAAGCTGACTCCCTGCTGAGCACAGAGCCCAACCTGGGGCTTGATCCCAGGACCCGAAATCATGTCCTGAGCTGAAATCAAGAGTTGGTTGCTCAACCGACTCAGCCACCTGGGCACCTCTGTTTTTGTTTTTTTTTGTAGTCCTCTAGCATCATTAATTTAACAAATAAGTATCGAGTGCCGTTTAGTGCCTGTGTTGTGCTAGGCAACTGGGATAAAGTAAAGAACAAAATTGTTATTATCTTGTCTGTCACATAGCCTACACCTTACAGAAAAAGGCAGACATAAAACAAATAATCACCAAATAAGTAATTAAAAATTACTATGAAGGAAAAGCACAGAGTTCTATGTGAGAGTAAGGCTATGTAGATGGGGGGGGGGGTTGATTAAGAATTCTTTGAAAAAGTATATCTAACAAATTTCAATTATGATGATTAAGATTTAGCCAGACAAGAAATGGGGAAAAGGCATTTCAAACAAACATAGTATATCTTCAAAAGACCTAAGAAATAGAAGAACTTGATGCCTTTGAGGAACAAAAAGACAGGCCCATTTTGGCTGAGGAAATAGTATTAGCTCATTATACAGATGAGGAAACTGAGGCTCAAAGAGGTTCAGTGAGTATAGAACATATTAAGGTCATAAAATTAATAAGTGGGAAAGTCTGGTTTCAAATCTTGGACTTTGTAAATCCTTAGTATTCTTTCCATTATACCTTGGCATTCCCGAGTGAAAATTTGAACAAAATCTTTCCAAACTCTGGTATTTTGTTTCTTTTCCAACACCATAGAAAATTCTTTTACTATTTTCTATTTTTTAGCAAAGGAGATATTTGTATGTGGAGCTATTGCTGTCAAAAGAAAAGGGATAATTGATCTGGCAGTAGGCAGAGATACTTCCATTGAGTATGTGGCTTTGAAAACCCATTTTAGCATTTGTTTGACTCAAAGGATTTATGAGCCTCCAGAGTTGTCGGGGTTCTGTGGAATCCACTGTCTATATTAATCTGTGGTTATCTTTGGTTTTTGCCAGTGGAGCATTACAGCTCTCAAAATTCATAGCAAGCATCTTACATTCTACTTTATTTCAATTTAACAGAATAACATTGTAAACTTGACCCACTTCTGGCAAATATTTAAGTTAATGTTTCACAAAATAACACAACCTCCTTTTGGGAATTGATTTCTAGGCAACTGATAAAGCATTGAAGTGTTACCTTTTTTTTTTTTTCTTTCTCATTTTGATGTGGACTTGGATGGGCAAGGGGAGGGAAGAAGTTGTTATGATGCAGAGGCAAATTTGGAAAGGCAGAGTTTTTTCCTCCAGAGAATCTTTGTTACCCTGTAATGAACTGCCTACAATCCAGGATGTTGCAGCCTGCTTGCTTAGTATCCTGCAGAAATGTCCATATCATGTCAGGTCTGTGCTATGTTCTAAGTAACTGGTGACTTGTTAGCTTAGAGACCAACTTCAGGATTGTTTTATATAAGGAAACTTCCCCCGTGATACTCCTGCCTCCTTTTGTAACCTGGTACAATCGTGGTATTTGTTTATCAAAGAACTCTTGCCTCTATGTTTTTTCCTTCTAAATGTTCTTTTTACTAAGAATAATAATTATAACATGAAAGAATGAATTTATTCCATGAGCTCATTTTTAAATTCTTACTGGAATTTTTCATTTGTGATTTTATATCTCTCTCCTCTCAATCTGAAGAAGGAAATAAGTTAAAACTATTATTTTAAGGTACTGATTTTACTTGTTCTGACGTTCTTAAACATTGGTTTTTGTGAGTGTTTTGCTTGAATGAAGACTGTGGAATTAAGCCTTTTATGACTCAAGATTTGGGGGTATTAAAAGCCAAATGCATGGTTTTTTTTTGGTTTGTTTTGCCTTTTTTTTTAGCTTCCTAAAATACGGTTTTATTATAGTAAATAGAGAAACATTTTAGAGAATATTTTGTGTTATTAAGGAAACATTTAATATTTTGTTTAAATTTTATATTATTTTACTTTATTTTTTTAAAGATTTATTGATTTATTTATTTGACAGATAGATAGAGAGACAAGTAGGCAGAGTGGCAGGCAGAGGGAGAGGGAGAAGCAGGCTCTCCATTGAGCAGGGAGCTGGGTGTGGGGCTCGATCCCAGGACCCCAGGATCATGACCTGAGCTGAAGGCAGCCGCTTAACCGACTGAGCCACCCAGGTGCCCCTAAATTTTATATTATTTTAAAAGCTTTTATTTATTTGACAGAGAGAGCAAGAGAGCACAAGCCTGGGGAGCAGTTGGAGAGGCAGAAGCAGGCTTACTGCCAAGCAGGGTGGGGCTTGATCCCAGGACCCTGGGATCATGACCTGAGCCGAAGGCAGACACTTAACCATCTGAGCCACCCAGGCGCCCCCTAAATTTTATTTTTCAAAGTATACTTATTTCCCTGTACAGTGTTCTCCACCCCACACATCCCTGAGCATTTTTCTGTTTTGTTCTTTTTTTTTTTAATGGTCTTCTCTGTTTTTTGTTTGCAGGCAGCTATCAATGGTGTAATACCCCAGGAAAATGGCATTCTACAAAGGTATGTTATAAAGTGCCTAATGGTAGGATGAGAATTTAGCCAAGCAAAAAAGAGACAATTGTTAATTTTTTTGTTTAACTTTTTGATAGAGCATTTGATCTTTGGTGTAGAAGCTCTATTAGTTACTGTTCTTTCAGATAATTTTATTATATCAGTTTCCTAAAGTTTCCAACTTTTAACTATATAAGGTTATTTCAAAATGAGTGATACTATGTTTAATGGTGGTTTTATTTTATTTTTAAAAAAGCTTTTCAAGGGCATCTTCTAATTCATAAAATGGAAGGAACTGAATCTCTGTAGCTCTAGAGCATGGTTATTGTCTGCCTATCCAGGCTTTATCTTCAGCCTTACTACATTCTGTTTTTTTCTTCACTTTTGGTTTCTAAATTAAGTATATGATAATTTGCAACAATTTGCATAAGTCCTTAATTGATGAAACTTCCCAAAGCACTGAACTGTTTCACCTGAAGAATGCATTGTTAACATGTGGAATGGTCTTCGTGGTTTTGTGTCATTGCCGGAGGGTAAAATTGGAAGATGATGCCAAGAGAACTATAAGTTACAAAATAATTCCTTAAATTAGAAGTAACTTTTCATAAGTTTTCTTTCCTTAAAATTGGAGACTGGTTTGGATTAAAAGAGGACACTATAGAGTCATAGGAGGTAAAACCATTCCCCCTTCCAAGTGTAGTTTAATTACTTGATTTTTTCCCCCCTCTCTTCTCAATTCAAACTTTGGCTTGAATTTTGGTGGCTAGGATTTCTAAGTCACTGAAGCATGATCTGCTGAGTGCAGATGAGGCAAACAGAAACAGCAGACTAAGACTGAGGTTGTTTTGGAGAGGAAGAAAAGTGCTGTTGCAAAACCATCAAAAAATTCACCATGAACTGCAAAATGTGCTATACTTTATAGGAAACTGTGTATATTTAGAAAGGAAGCAAATTCTGTTTGGTACTTGTACTACCCTTAGTAATTAATAGACCTTCCCCACCATTTTTTAAAAACTGTCAGAAAAAATTTCATCCAGAGTAAATGTGGCTGATTTCCAGAGTCTGTACCAATTTTTTTTTGTTGTTGTTCAAAAGCATTAGTTTTATTGAAATCCTTGTCTAGAAAGCAAACCAGGTGATTACAGGAACTTCCTTTATGATCATTTTTTTCCTTGGTTTAGAAAGTTTTAGACTTCTAAATATGGCTTCAGTTTTATTCTTGAGTAAATGTTATTCCACTTTCTGTTCCAAAGTTTTTGCTTGTTAAACCCTTGTGGATTCAGCTTCTGGGTTCTGAGTACATATTGGATACATCTTAAAATTAACAGTATTTTGCTGTGGGTGAACTCTAGAAATTTCCTCATCCCTGGAAACATCCCATCTCTCCTGTCACTAATGGTACTTTTTGCTTAATATTTTATAAGTAGAGATTCAGCACTAAATTGATTTCTAAAACTATAAAATTTGGAGTTTAACGTTCATCAGAGTAGGTTTTTGTTTTGTTTGCTTGTTTAATTAAAGGAATGAATCATATGTGCATAGAAGAAAATCGGTTGTATCTAGCAATAGTCTTCAATTCTCTCCCTTCCTAACTTTGTTATTTAGGTTTGAAATCACTGTGGACTTGACGTAACTGAAAATTCCTCTTGTGTATCTCCTAACCAGAGGAAAATGAAAGAGGGCTCTTTGTTGCTTTCTCATTGGCTTAACACTGAAAGTGGAAGACTTAATAGTAGGAATGGTATATGTAGGTAGTTAAAAGGATTTTTGTTTTGTATGTTTTACTTTTGTAGTGTAGTCTTTGAATGCAGGTGACTCTTAATTTGTCGGTTCATACTTCGACAGAGGAAAGAGCTACTAAAAAGATTTTTTAATATGAATTATTTTTGGATGGAGAAGAGCCCAATCCCTGTGCTTTATAGCTTTTCTTGAAATCAGATTTTTGTGTGAATTCAAAAGTGGGAATATGGTTTTTAATGTTCCCATAAAGTTCAAAGCAAAGAAACTAACATTTTTTAAATGCTTAAGGCACTGTGCTAGGTAATTGATATATTTTTCATCATTTAATACTTACTGTAACTCTTAAGAGGTTCATATTTCATAGTGAGGAAACTTAAGGTTGGAGAGTTTACATAGTTTTGTCCAAGCTCACAAATGTAGTACATGGTGAAATCTGTATTGTCTCATTTTAAAAGCCATGCATTTTTTGATACCACTCTGCCCTATTCAGGGTCAGCAAACTAGTCATGTCATACCTTTTTTTAAAAGATTTTTTTCCTTTGGGTAAAAAAGTTGGAATTTAATACATGTGTATAAGATCTTTCTCCCATAGGTTTGTTTTACAGTTACTATTTTAGTTGTAAGCAAGTAAAGGCAGATATTATTATCCCTCATTTTACAGGTAGAGAGAATAAGGCATGAAGTGACTTGGCCCAGATGATACAGCATGATGTTGATGGAGTCAGGATATAAGCAAGTCTTCTGCCTCATCCTCCAAGGCTTATTTTACTAGACATACTGCTAATACAACATTTTATATACTGTGTGACTTATGCTGTCATAAATGTAAGCCATTCAGTCATAGAACATCAAATGTGTGCATGTTTATTTACTACATCTTGGTATAATACTTTATTTATTTAGCATATTGCCCAGAGCCTTTTTAAACATTATTTTTGGAGACAGTTATTGTTAGAAGGAAGTGCTAATGAATTACTTATGTTAGTAGTCAGCACATGCTATATTTTCTAAAAATTTTATGAATCAGTAGTATAATTTTCCTCATTGACTAAGTGGGTAGTATTTGTCAACTCATATTTATTTTTTTGACCCAGACAGTCTGTATGTTTCTTTATCCATTGTTTAATTCATTGAGGAAACCTAGAGAAGACTAGGCATTTTTTTTTCTAGTTATTTGCTGTTAGGTTTTCAGAATATATAAATGCTGAGGTTTTTGATACAGATAATATCCATTTTGGTCAGTTAGTTTCTATTTATTGTCTTTTCTGATGCTCATTTAAGAATCTGATTTAAAAAAAAAAAAAGAATCTGATTTTTTTCTAAAGACAAATTTATCTTTAAAACACATACATGTTTTTGTTTTGTTTTTGTACCTAGAAATTTTACCTTGGGATGGTTTTTTAAAAATTGAAATAAACATGTACAGAGTTTCTGTTTGCTTTGTTCATTGCCTTCCAATGATATGTGTGGTTTGTAGAGCAAAGTTGACTGAGGATAAATACACTCCTTTAGTTGACCTTTAGATCTAAAATAGATTTCTCCATAGAGTTTCCCTTGCCAATCAGTGTATTTTTTTTTTAAATTATTGATTAACTAGAAAAGAATAGTGAATAGATCAGATTATAGAATGGTATCTTCATAGATGAAGTCTTAAAAATACCTTTTTTTTTTTTAAGTCAACAATTTTGGATGTCTTTGTACTCTATGGATACCATTGAATATTAGTCAAAATTGATAGGATCATTAACTGGTAGTCTCTCTTTTTCCCTCTTTTTTTGTTTTTGGATTGTAAATTCATTATTTTTTATTGATCTTGAAATAAAATAATTATAGCCAATAAGAAAATTCTCAAGTGAAAACTTTCTAAAAAATTGGGTTGACAACACACCAAATAGCCTGCTATGATTAGAAATGTTAAACTGTCTCCTAGAGTTAGGGTTTGGTAAAGAAAAAAAAAGGCACACTAGAGTGTTTCAAACACAGGGAATTTCATATAGGGAATCAGTTCCAGAGATGTGGAGCAGGTTGAAAGAGCAAAAAGGGAATACTGAGACAATTCAGATATAATGACGTCAGGAAACAGCTGGACTAGCAGGCAGGCCCAGCTGTGGGTGGGGTGGTCCTGCTATGCTTGAGGAAAGGTGCATAGGTCAAGAGAAGATTTACAGCTGCAGCATCCTCTGAGTAGGGTGGGCACAACCTGGACTGTGTGGACTGGGTCCAGGGTATTGCAGGAAGCCTGCTCTAGGACAGGTCTGTCTGGGAGAGCTCCCTGCTAACCATTAAAGGACACAAAGTCACTCCTAGTATTAGAAGAAAAAAGGAAAGTGATTGGGAGAGATTGAGGTTAACAAGACTTTGAAGCCCAGAGGAAGGGCCCTAGCAACTTGACCCTAGACATAAGAGAAAGAAATCCTGCTCAGCTGATGCTGGTACCTCTGCAGGATGCAGAGGCTTGTTTTGAAGTATTGAAAGAAGCTAGAAGCTAACACCAGTGGCTGATGCTAAAACAAAGTGGGTGTCATTGTTAGAGTAATGTCACTGCTAGGTCACTGGTGTTAAGATCAATGTGCAAAACAGAAGAAGAAGAAAATTTTGTGTGTGTCTGTGCACACACTTGTGTGGTGCTACATTTTTGTTACTGTTACTGTTAAGGCCATGATTAATATTTACCAGTTTCTTCTTCCACTCTTTATATTCCCTCTGCCAGCAACTCAGATAGTCAAGTTTCTTTACTTGGTGGGACATCTCAAACATTTATTCTGAAATAGTCAGAATCCTCAGTGGACCTGCCTTTTTTAAATTGGCTGTAGTTTTCCACTAACTCATAATTGGAAATGCCTCAGAAAATAGTTCATTGTATAGCAGCAACCCAGTTTTTTCTTGGTAATCAGGACCTCCCACCTCACTTCGTACCCCCTTATTTTGCTAGTTGATTCAGTAATATGAAGAGTAGAAAATGGCCAAGTGGCGCTCTCAGGTTCTAATTCTATGAAAAGTATTGTGGAAACATTACATACTTGGGAACCATGACCTCTGAACCACCAGAGCCCACAGTAGCAGGAAGCAAAAATTCTGTTGTTATTAGGAGTAATAAAAGGAACCACTACTGACACTTAATTCTCATACCCATGTTTTCTGGCAATATGAGAAATAGCACTGTGTTTTGGTCACTGATATAAAGCATACACTACATCCTTTAAGGTGGAGACCCAAGTTTTGAGTATGTTGTCTCCCAGCTGTCTTCAGCAGGACAATTCACTGTTCTGACAACTAGGTGCTTCTGGCTAACAGTATATACGAATGATACCAGCACTACACTTCTTTTGCTGTGAAATGAGTTCCTTGATTAGAACCAGTGTTGTGTTTGAAGCCTTAGATCAATAAGGCATTCCCTCAGTACATGAATGATGGTGCTGGCAGAAGTATTGCTGTCAGAAAAGTCAATTTCATATCCAGAAAAGTATCTTTTTAAGGGAGAACATATTGCTCCCTCCTCCATGATAGAAATGATCCATTACCAGATCCCTAAGTAATGATGCCATATTGGGGACTCAGTATTAGTCTCTGTTGTTTGCAGTGTAGACACTTGGTAGTTTCCCTAGCCAGATTCAGACGTGATAAAGGGGAATTGATGTTGTATCTATGTCTAACCTCCACTCCTATTGGCATGGCCACATTATATATTAATGCAATTAATATATAATTAATGTAAGCTGACTTACATCAATAGAACAATGTCATCTTATGCACATTGAGAGCCTTTTTTTCCAGTGGATAGCCTGTAGGCAACATCCCCCACAGAAACATATATTCACATTTTGTGTCCATTCTGAAAGTTCCGTTTTCATATCTTTTCCCCAGATTCCCTTGTCACCCAACTTTTATTTTTTCCAAGTCCTGATCAGCTGGCCAACCTATTGTCTGTTGTCCATGGTTCAAATAGATTTGTACCTCAAGCAGTCTCTTTCTAAATGAAAAAGTCAACCTGTGGTACAATCCCAAGTTCTCCCCATTAGGAAGCTTTTCTTTCACTACTGTCTTCCTGGGTTATCTTTGGGGGCTGTAATGCTTTAGCAGTTTGTTTTTGGTTGGTATGAGCATGTATATTATATAAACATCTTTTCCTTTCCCAGTCCAAATCTTTTCTTCATCATTTAACTTAGTTATCTCTTATTATCAATGGGAAGTGCAAGATATAGCAACTGGCCTTTTACCCTGATTGCTTCTGATCACTGGACCCCAGAAACCTCACCAAGGTGGCGGGCCCCTGCATTTTTGTGGCACGTATCTTCTACTCTCTATCATACATGTGTCTTATCAAAGCACCCAAGTACTTGCTACTCTTCTCTTCAGGATCAATTCACATTGTTATCAATGTAATGTTGTTTTGTGGAATGTCTAGGTCATCAAGATCTCTCCAGACTAGATTGTTATGCTCGAGAGCAGGAGAGTTGATGTAATCCTCTGAAAAAGACAGTGAAGGTATATTGTTTACCTTGCTGGGTAAAAGTAAAATGCTTGTCTTGGTGATTGCAAATTAATATAGAGAAAAAAACTATATGCAAGATCAGTTGCTTCCTGTTACTAACCTACTAACCCTTCCTACATAGTAACCCTAACTCCACAGATCAGGAAGTCAATATAGAATGTCTGCTGGTTACTGAGTATGTCTCTTTCGGTTATGCGTTCAGAATCTGGAGAAGAAATTGCAGGGTAGGTTGACAGATTGTTTGAACATGGTATGTGTGGATTTGGGCCCAAACTTCATTTACCACCATAATCTTCCACTTTTATATCCCCAGGAATTAATATCAGTTTAGAGTTAGCATCTAGTAATCCCCTAAAAATTTAGATATTTTCCTTTTATCAGTACACAAACACCCTAGTAAATGGCTGCAGGCCTCTTAGGAAAAGTCTTAGAGGAAAATTTCCAATGCATATGTGTGGTTCTGTTGCATGGTCTTTGTGGGGATCAGGGACTTTATGTCTCTGAAACAACTTGTGTTTGGAAACTGAGAGTGGCTATGACTGCCCATTGTGTTACAGACATTAGGTTTTAGGCTATCAGGTCTAGGGTTTAGATCAAGTAATATTTTAGTCAATTGACTTTTAATTTGGTTCCTTAGAAATAATCATGTTCTGGGGTGCCTGGGTGGCTTAGTTGGTTAAGCGTCCAACTCTTAATTTCAGCTCAGATTGTGATCTCAGAATCTATGAGATTGAGCCCTTTGTGGGGTTGGGTGTGGAGCCTGCTTAGGATTCTCTTTCTCCCTTTCTCTCCGTCCCTCTCCCCCACCGTGCTTGCTCTCCCTCTCAAAGAAGAAAAATAATTATGTACAGTTAAACACTTCTAAAGATCTCTGCAGGTTGAAATCTTCTGATTGCCACTTCTTGTCTATGCTGTCCATTAACATAATTGCTCCCACCTTTTTCTTACTAAATTCTGCCATTTGACCTGAGCACTTTGGGATCTCATGCCCATTAAGGAAACTTACTCAGTGGTGTCATCTCCTCATGTCATTCCCAACCCATGGAAGACAGCCACTACAATTTTTCAAGAATGCAGACCTCCCCTCCCCCCTTACTAATGTATTTCTTAATGCTTTAGTGCAATGTCCTCTGGGACCTCATGGATGATGTAGTAGGAGGATGTATGTATGTTCAGATTGTGCATGGTGAATCCACTTGAGCATTCTTATTTTTCTAAGCATCTGGATTTCTTCTACATTTTGCCAGGAAAGTTTGGGCATTTCATCTTCATTAAATGTAGACTCCTTTGGGACTTAAGTTTCATTCAGTCAACAAGCAAACTATTAGAGGACTTAGAGCTGCTTAAGCAAACATGTTATATTTGGCCCTATCCAAACTCTTTTGGTCAAATTCACTTCAAATTCATTTCCTTACCTATTCCCTAGGTTTTTGCTTTATCAAAATCTTATAATTATTTTGGATATAAGCCCTCTCTCAGTTAAGACATTGTACTTATTCTCCTGGAGCATGCCTAGATCTGATTTTAGAGGCAGTAAGGAATGGTGGGGGTAGGTTTCGACAATAGGCATCCTTTTCCAAGGCAATGGTCCAAGTAAGAGCATTACCAGTTTTTTGGGTTTTTTTTAAGATTTTATTTATTTACCTGAGAGAGAGAGAGGGATAGCACAAGCAGGGGGAGTGGGAGAAGGAGAAGCAGACTCCCTGCGGAGCAAGGAGCCCGATGTGGGACTCGATCCCAGGACCCTGGGATCATGACCTCAGCTGAAGGCAGACGCTTAACGACTGAGCCACCCAGGCGCCCGAGCATTACCAGTTTTCAGGCAAGAGGAGGCTAACTTCAGTCATGGGAAGAGGAGTTGTTTCTGTTTACAAAAGAGGTTCAGAGGGACTCTGTGGGTTCAAGATTGTAACCTTCATCTGAATCCACTTGGGTATCCCTATTCCACATTTTAGCTTCCCACTCCTTCTAAAACAGTGCTGTAATTTTCACAACAGAGGCTTAGAAAGTATATGTACTCAGCTTTCACTGTAGTTATGTAAGCTGCAAAATTAAATTTTGTGTTTGGGATTCTCAGTAGGATCATACCTGGAGGACGGGAAATAAGAAAGTGCTACTTCAAAAGCTCTAGCTTTCTTATCATGGCTTGAACTGAAAGTTAATAACCCAAAGTATGTCATTTTCTTCTGTTAAGCTTTCCAGAAGCAGCCAGCTCAAGGTCTTTATTGTTATTATTACTACCGTGATGGCCAAGTCAAATAGTCATTTGTCCCCTTAGGCACTTGTTTTAATAGGTATGTGATCATAATGAACTATAAGTGGTAATTCAATTAATCATTATGCCAGTGCATGATCACTAGTATCTCATTTTCCATTGGCAAAGAGCTCATCAGTGTATTGAAGGTCAAGGACGTAATCAAACCAATTCCTGAATCCTGTTTCTGGGACACCTCCATTACCAAAAAAAAATTTTGGGTATTTCAAGTTTAGTGTAGGATTGGTTACACAGGTGTGGAAGACTAAAAGAGCAAAAAGTAAAACTGAAGTAACCTATGTATAATAGCTGCTTCAGGAAGTTACCACTCTTAGGTCTAGGTCAAAAGGATTAACAGAACTTTAAAGCTCCGAGGAGTCCCTTGGACCTGAGTGAGGATCAGGCCTCTGTGGAATGCACACTGTCTAGCTGTTATTGGTGTCTGAGGGGATGTCAAGAAGCTGGTTATATGGATACTGAAAAAAGCCAGGAGACTGAAAGCTACAGGATGACACTGATAGATGGATATGCAAATAGGAAGAAGGAAGGCTTTCCTCCTCTCCTCGTAACACGATCTCTATCTAATAGTATCCCCTATTTGCAGAATCTATTGGGGAAACATGCCAAAGGACAAATAGAATTTTGCAGAATGCTAGCCCCAGCATCACACAATAGACTACAGAAGGATGAATTTGTAGTTAAGAAAACAGTAAGTCAGGGACCAGCCTATTAACTTTAGCTGTTTTTCCGAGGTTCTGAGAAGTTGTGACAAAATTGAGAGATATGAAATATTGCACACATTCTCTTCATAGATACTCACTTTGGATTCCAATAGTGATAGTCTTTCCTGCTTTGGACATTTTCTTTTCCATCTCTTACTTCTAAGATTACTTTTCTTGAATCTTAACAACTGGGAGAAAGTGTAGGTTTTTGTCTTTGGATCAGTGATTACTAGAGTATCTGAACTCTCATTTTCACACTTTCTTGGCTATGATGTACAATGAGAAATACCTGGAATCCAAAACACACATATGCAAATATGTATCTGAATCAAAAGTTTTGGGAAACAATACATGGTCCTAATTATTAAGTGCCATGTACTGATCATTTGTATCCTATCCTATCCTATCCTATCCTATCCTATTCTTTAAAAGACGATCACAACTCACAAAAATCAATTTTGTAATCTAAATTTGGTAAACACTAATCAGAGCAATAGTGTGAAGTAAATGTAAATATTTTTTTCTGGCTTGTTGGTATCAGTAGTGCTTATTTGTGTGTTTTTGGTCGTTCTTGTTTTTGTTGTTCTTGTTCAGGTTCCCAATCTGTTGTTTTCCCGTAAATTTAGGGTGAGAAAAAAGATGTTTTAGAAATGAGCTTGTAGTTTGGTGGTGGTGGAACATATATACAAAATGATGTTTCAGTGGAAGCATTCCTTATATTCTCTTCTTCCTTACTCCTCCCAGTGAGGGGGAAAAAAGTGACTATATATGTAAATTAAGTGAGAGAAAAGCCAAATTCTTTAATAATTATTCCTTTACTCATTAGTTTGTTAAATATTTAAGTACTTTCTCTGTAAAATCTTGAGCTCCAGGCAGAGGATACAGCCATTAAAAACACAAATGTGAACTTTGCCCTTGTGGAACTTATATTCTCTGGGGGGTCCTAAATGTCAAATGATTAATACCAATTATAATTGGTAGTGGTGAGGAATTAGAACCAGTCTGAGGTAGTAAAACATGCTCTGAGTTGAAAAAGATTCAATCTGAGATATGAAGGGTAAATATAATTAGCTAGAAGAAAGATAGAATATTGGGATGATATGGGAAAGAAAGAATATTCTTTGAAGGAATAGTCTGTGTTCCCCTATGAAATGGGAAGGATCAAGGTGAGACGGAAGAAATGAAAGGCTGTTAATGGCTGTTAAAAGAGAGATTGGAGATAGCCTAGCACAAGCTAAGGATGGGGAGGTAGATAGGATTTGGATCATATAGGGGCTTATATGCCTCTTTAGCTCTGTATGAAGAGCAGAGGGGAATATTGAAGAAAATGACATGAAGACATTTCTATAATTTCATTTTTGTGGTGGTAAGGAATGACATGCAGGGGAGCAAAGGAACCTTCAGAGAGATTAGTTAGGAGGCTGTTCCATCAGTCCATGTAAGAGGTGCTTGTGGCTTGCGCTAGGGTGTCAGCTTCAAAGGGGAAAGGTGGATGACTTAAGTAAAAGATATTTAGGAGGTAAAATTGAAAGGACTGACTAGATATGGGAGTTGCGAAAAGGTATCAAGGATAATGCTGGAAGTTTCTGGCTTGGGTAGCTAATATGAGGAACAACGGAGGGAGGATCAGGCTTGGGGAAACATTAATGAGTTAAACTTTGGATATACTGAGTTTGATGTTTGAGATCTTACTAGGTACCAGGCAGTGTGCTAAGCTTTTCATGTAAATACCTGATTTAATCCCTACAAATATAATTAATTTTCCCATTTTAGAAATGAGATAACTATTAAGTGAGCAGAACAAAGATTTTATTTTTATTTTTTAAGACTTAAACATGTTTAAATGTTATTAAGAAGAATCCAGAAGAGAAGGAGATGTTGAAGATACTGGAAAGGAAAAGCATACCATAATGTAAAGCTAATTAGAAGATGGTTTTAGAATGATGTTGCCTCTGTTCTATAGAAAGAGAAAAAGAGTACATATGCGGGTTAGTTTGTGGATTTGATGTCAAAAAAGTAAGGGAATTTCATCTTGATGGCATCTGTTTTCTATGCAAAGCAGGAAAAAAATTATCTTTTAAGACTGAGCAGTATGATAGAATGGAGGTTTAAGGATGGTAAATTTCTGAGTTTTTTGGAAAGTAGAGTTAATCAAATAATGTTTCAGCAAGCAAATGAAAGTGAATGAAGAAGACACTGTTCTTAATTCAAAATTAATGTTTTACTAATATTATAACAACATGGGGCAAAACTCTGATTAAATGCTAAATTATATGTATGATACTGCTAATAGACATAGAAAGGCAGGGATGGGAGGGAGAGTAATTTGGCTTTCAGTCACTAGGAAAGATTTTATGGAGGAAGTAAAACTTTAGTTAGGCCTTGATGCACAGGTAGGTAAATTTGATTGGAAGACCAACACAAGCCAAATATGGAATGGGTCCTTAGTGGTAATCTGTAATGATTTGGTTGATGATAATCTTTCTTTCTATGTCAATATTTCAGTGACTATGGAGGTGAAACTATACCAGGACCTGCATTTGATCCAAGTCACCCAGCTTCAGTTCCTGCTCCCTCTTCCTCTTCAGCATTTCGACCTGTAATGCCATCTAGGCAAATTGTAGAACGGCAACCTCGGATGCTGGACTTCAGGGTTGAGTACAGAGACAGAAATGTTGATGTGGTACTTGAAGACAGCTGTACTGTTGGTAAGGTTTTTCCTAGCATAAAGCCTTCATAAATAAACAATTTATTAGGTAAACCTTTAGTTTATATTCTTTTCTTTTGAGTTGACTGCCAATAAGAAGGGAAAAAAGGCAAATTGAAACTGATATTTTCCATACAGATAATTATGCTGCATTTTAAAATACTGTGTTGATACTGAGGCAAGTTTGAAAATAATTCTTTTGTTCCACTTATATGGAATGGTATAAGATGCTCTTTTAGGGCAGATGCAAATCAAACTTTTAAGTATATTGTGTATTATACTTTATTGCTGAAATTCATTCTATTTTCATGCTATGGTTAATGAGAGATCAGAGAAAAGTTGAATAAGTGCTTCAATACTATCCTTTCAAAGGAAACTTAAGTGTATGACTGCCATTATTGGACAGATTTTACCCGATTCCTTTCTTTTCTTTGCTCTTTCTTTTTTTAAGATTTTACTTATTTATATGATAGAGAGATAGCGAGAGAGGGAACACAAGCAGGGGGAGTGGGAGAGGGAGAAGCAGGCTTCCCACTGAGCAGGGAGCCCCATGCGGGGCTCGATCCCAGAACCCTGGGATCATGACCTGAGCCGAAGGCAGACGCTTAACCGACTGAGCCACCCAGGTGCCCCTTTTTTCTATAGAGAAACTATGTTGAATTCATAATTGATTCAGATTACTTGACCCATTAATGGAATTTTGCCTTAAATCTAAATTCCAGATATTTCTGAAATTTTGCCTTTGTTTTTTTAAGGAAGATTCTTGCCTAATTTTATTTAATTTTTTAATTGAGGGCACTTGGGTGGCTTAGTAGGTTAAGCATTCAACTCTTGATCTCAGCCCAGGTCTTGATCTCAGGACTGTGAGTACAAGCCCTGTGCTGGGCTCCAGTTGGGTGTGGAGCCTATTTAAAAAAAAAAAAGAAGAAGAGGTATACTGCAGAGAAAAGTAAAATTGTTAAAAGATTGATCATTCTCAAACACTAATCAGATTGTTATTCCCTTACTTAAAGCCATTTAGAAACTTTCCATTGGTTTAGGATAAAATTAAAATCTTTCACCATGGCCTGTAAGTCCCTGCTTGATCAGGCTCCTGCTACATCTCTGGTTTTCATCTGTTACCACTTTCATCCTTGCTCACCATGCCTAAATTGTTTTGGACTTGTTTCAGTTCCTTGAATAGGTTATTAGCCCACTCAAGGCCTTTGTACATGTACCTTCTTCTGCCCAGATTTCTTTACTTCATTCATTTTTTTCCCATGCTCATTCCCATGCCCCCTGTATATTCCTTCCCCCACCCCAAATTGTGGTAAAAAAGCACATAATGTATCTATCCTTTTAACACATTTTTAAATGTACAATTTTTAAATGTACAGTTGTTAACTATATGCACATTGTTGTACAGCAGATCTTTAGAACTTGTTCATCTTATGTAATTGAAACTTTGAAATTTGAAAATTTGAAACATCAAATAGCAACTCCCTATTTTCCCCTTCCACCAACCCCTGACATCCATCATTCTACTTTCTGCTTAGATGAGTTTGACTACTTTAAATATATCATATAAGTGGAATCATACAGTATTTGTCCTTCTGTGTCTGGCTTATTTCACTTAGTATGATATCCTCAAGTTTCATCCATGTTGTAGCATTTTACAGGATTTTCTTTCTTTTTTTTAATGTTGAATAATAATCCATTATATATATACTACATTTTCTTTATCCATTCACCCATCTGTGGACATTTAGGTTGTTTTCACCTCTTGGATATTGTGAATGCTACAGTGTACATGGGATTGCAAGTATCTCAAGATTCTGCTTTCAGTTTTTTTTGGATAAATACCCAAAAGTGGAATTGTTGGATCATATGTGGTTCTATTTTTAATTTTTTGAGGAATGTCCATACTGTTTTCCATAATGGGTGCACCATTTTAACATTCCCACCAATATAAAATGCATAAGGGTTCCAATTTCTCCACATCTTTGCCATCACTTGCTATTTTCTGTTTTGTTTTTGATTTATACTGGTCTTCTTAACAGGTATGAGGTGATATCTCATCGTGGTTTTGGTTTGGATTTCCATGATGATTAGTGATGTTGAGCATCTTCTCATATACTTATTGGTTATTTGTATGTCTTCTTTAGAGAAATGCTTATTCAGGGCCTTTGCCCATCTTTAAATCAGGTTATTTACTTTTTTGCTTTTGAATTGTAGGATTTCTTTATATATTTTGAATATCAACTCCTTGTCAAATATATGCTTTGCAAATATTTTCTCCTTTACAGTCTCGTTGATTGTTTCCTTTGCTGCACAAAAGCTTTTTAGTTTAATCTAGTCCCACTTGTCTATTTTACTTTTGTTGTCTTTGGTTCTGGTGTCATATCCATGAAATCATTGCCAAGACCCATGTATGAAGCTTTTGCTTTATATTTTCTTCTATGAGTTTTAGGGTTTCAGATCTTATGTTTAAGTCTTTAAACAATTTTGAGTTAATTTCTGTATATGGAACAAGATAAAGGTCCAATTACACTCTTTTGCATGTAGATATCCAGTTTTCCCCACACCATTTGTTAAAAAGACTATCCTTTCTCCATTGTGTAGAATTGGCACTTGGTCAAATCATTTGACCCATATGCATGGATTAATTTCTGGGCTCACTATTCTGTTCCATTGGTCTATATGTTTTTCTTTATGCCAGTACCTACTGTCTTGATTACTTCGTAAAATGTTTTGAATTCAGGAGGTATGAGGCCCCCAGCTTCATTTCTCTTTCTCGAGACTGTTTTGGCTATATAGGGTCCTTTGTGGTTCCTTATGAATTTTAACATTGTTTTCTGCAAAAATGTCTGCAAAGATGCCATTGGGATTTTGATAGGGATCACATTGAATCTGTAGGTTACTTTGGATGGTATGGATATTTTAACAATATTAAGTCTTTCAATCCATTGAACATGTGATGTGTTTTCATTTGTTTCTTCTGTACTTTCTTTCAACATTGTTTTATTGTTTTCATTGTACAAATCTTTTGCTTCCTTGGTTAAGTTTATTCCTGTGTGTTTTATTATTTTTGTTGGTATTGTAAATGAGATTGTTTTATTAGTTTCCTTTTTAGATTATTTGATGTTAGTGTTAGAGAAATATAACTACTCTTTGTATGTTAATTTTATATCTTGTAACTTTGCTAAATTTGTTTATTAGTTCTAGCAGGGTTTTTTTTTTAAATAGAATCTTTAGGGTTTTCTATGTATAATATCATCTAGAAACATAGATAATTTTATTTCTTGCTTTCTGATTTGGATGCCTTTTATTTCTTTTTATTGCCTAATTGCTCTGGCTAGGACTTCAGATACTCTGATGAATAGAGGTGGCAACAATGGGCATTCTTGCATCGTTCATGATCTTTAGAGGAAAAGATTTTAGTTTTCACCACTGAGTATGATACTAGCTGTAGACAGTTCATATATAGCCTTTATTAGGTTGCAGTAATTTTCTTCTGTTTCTAGCTTGCATATTTTTTATCATGAAATGGTGTTGAATTTTGTCAGATGCTTTTTCTGCATCTATTGAGATGATCATGTAACATTTTTCCCTTCATTTTGTTAATATGGTGTATCACGTTGATTGATTTCCATATGTTGAACCATCTTTTCATAACATGCATGAATGTTATTTGGTTATGGTGTATGATCCTTCTAATGTGCTGTTGAATTTGGTTTTCTAGTATTTTGTTGAGGATTTTTGCATCTGTATTCATCCAGTTGTTGGCTTATAGTTTTTATTCTTGTCTTGTAGTGTCTTTGCCTGGCTTTGGCATCAGGGTAATGTTGACTTCATAAAATGAATTTGGAAGTGTTCCCTGCTCTCTGATTTTGGGGATGAGTTTGAGAAAGAGTGACATTAATTTTTCTTTAGATGTTTGGTAGAATTCTCCATTGAAACCATCTGGTGCTGATTTTTTCTTTGTTGGGAAGTTTTTGATTACTGATTCAGTCTCTTTACTAGTTATAGATTTGTTTAGATTTTCTGTTTCTTTGGATTCAGTCTTTGTAGGTTATATGTTTCTATGAATTTACCCATTTCTACTAGGTTATCCCATTTGTTGGCATATAATTGTATATAGTAGTGTCTATATTCATATTTATTTCTATGACATCAGTTGTAATGTCTCCTTTTTCCTTTCTGCTTTTACTGAGTCTTCTTTTTTTTTTAGTTTAGGCTAAAAGTTTATCAGTTTTCTTGATCTTTTCTAATATCAACTCTCAGTGTTGCTGATTTTTTAAAATTATTTTTCTATTCTCTTTTAATTTCTGCTCTAATCTTTATTATTTCCTCCCTTCTTCTAACTTTGGGCTTAGAATGTTCCTTTTTTTAAAGTTAGTTGAGGTGTAAAGTTAAGTTGCTTGTTAGATCTTTCTTCTTCTTCTTTTTTTAAATGTAGGCATTTACTGCTGTAAACTTTCCTGCTTTTCCTACATCCCTGAATTTTTGGTATATTGTATTTTTGTTTGCATTTGTCTCTAGATGTTTCTTAATTTCTCTTTTGATTTTTTTCTTTGATCTTTTGGTTGTTTAGGCATAAGTTGTTAAATTTCCACAGATTTGTGAATTTTCCAGGATACATGACATGTTGGTCACAAACAAATCTTTTTCTTTTTTTTTTAAAGATTTATTTTTATTTTCTTTTAAAGGTTTTTATTTATTTATTTGAGAGAGAGAGAGAGAGCATGAGCAGGAGGAGGGGCAGAGGGAGAAGCAGACTTCCTGCTGAACAGGGAGCCTGATGTGGGGGTCGATCCCAGGACTCGAGGATCATGACCCAAGCCGAAGGCAGCTGATTAACCAACTGAGCCACCTGAGCGCCCCTAAAGATTTATTTATTTATTTGAGAGAGAGAGCTTGGGGGGAGTGGGAGAGGGAGAGAATCTCAAGCAGACTCCCTGCTAAGTGTGGAGCCTCACACAGGGCTTGATCTCATGACCCTGAGATCATGACCTGAGCCAAAATCAATAGTTTGATGCTTAACCAACTGAGCCACCTACCTACCCCAGGTCACAAACAAGTCTTAATAGATTTAAGAAGATTTAAATCATATCAGGAATGTTTTCCTACCATATTATAATGAAACTAAAAATCTGTAGTAGTTTCCTTCTGCTTCTTTCTTCTTAAATTCATTAAGACTGATTTACAACCTGGGGTGCCTGGGTGGCTCAGTCTGTTAAGTGTCTGCCTTCGGCTCGGGTCATGATCCCAGGGTCCTGGGATCAAGCCCCACATCAGGCTCCCTGCTCAGCGGGGAGCCTGCTTCTCCTTCTCCCTCTGCTACTCCCCCTGCTTGTGCTGTCCCTCTCTCACTCCCTCTCTCTGTCAAATAAATAATAAATTAAAAAAACCTTAAAAAAAAAAAAAAGACTGATTTACAACCTAACATGGCATCTACCCTGGAGAATGTTCCATGTGTGTTTGAGAAATATGTGTATTTTGCTGCTTTTCAATGTAATGTTTTGTATATGTCTGTTAGGTCCATTTGGTCTACAATATTGTTCAAGTCCTGTGTTTGCTTATTGATCTTCTGTGTGGAAGTTCTATCCATTACTGAAATCCCCTACTATCATTGTTTGCTTCATATATTGTGTGCTTTGATGTTGGGTGCATATGTGTATATAATTGTTACATCTTCCTGGCGAATTGACTCTTTTATCGTTATATAATGTCCTTTCTCTCTTGTGAAAGTTTTTGACTTACAGTCTATTTAGTCAATATAAGTATGGCCACCATCCTCTCTTTTGGTTACTATTTGCCTAGAATATTTTTTTCTATCCTTCCACTTTCATTCAGTGTGTCCATGAATCTCAAGTGAATCTCTTGTAAATACCATATAGTTGGATTTTTTTTTTTTTTTAATCCTTTCAGCTAGTCTGTGTCTTTTGTTTCGGGAGTTTTATCCATTTACACTTACAGTAATTACTGGTAGGAAAGGACTTACTATTGCCATTTTGTTGATTATTTCCTTTGTCTTGTAGCTTTTGTTCCCTCTTTCTCTTGCCATCTTTCTTTGTTTGTTGATTTTTTTTTTGTAGTGTCATGCTTTGATCTTGTTCCATTTTCTTTTGTGTATCTTCTATAGCTGTTTTCTTTGTATCTTTTAATCTTCTTTAGCTGTTATCTTTGTAGTTATCATGGGGCTTACATAAGACATAGTTTTAATAATCTATTTTAACCTAATAACTTCAGTCATCTATACAATGAGTCTTTATCCCCTCCCTTCGTTAATTAATATCACAAATTAAATCCTTTCATATTATGTACCATTAACAATTTATAGTTATACTTATTTTGTATGCTTTTGTCTTTTAACTTCTATACCAGATTAAGTGATTAATCATTACTGTTACAGTATTCTGTACTTGTCTAGAATGGTTTGTAGTTGTCTATATATTTACCATTAACAGCTTTATACTCCTGTGTTGCTATCTAGTATCCTTTTGTTACAACTGGAGTACTCTCTTTAGCATTTCTTATAAGGCAGTGTTGAACTTTCTCAGCTTTTGTTTATCTGGAGAAAGTCTTTATTTCTCCTTAATATATGAAGAACAGTTTTCCTGGACATAGTATTCTTGTTTGGTTGTTTTTTTCTTTCAGCACTTTTAATATATCACTCTATCCCCTCTGGCCTGCAAAGTTTCAGTTAGAAATCTGCTGATACTGGGGGCTCCCTTTACGTGATGAGCTTTTCACTTGTTGCTTTCAAGTTCCTTTTTGTCCTTTAATTTGACAATTTGATTTTAATGTTTTCTTTTGGTATGGACTTTTTAGGATTTATTATTTTTTGGATCCTTTATGCTTCATGAATCTGGATGTCTATTTCCTACCCCACATTTGGGAAGTGTTCACCATTATTTCTTCAGATAAGCCTTCTGCCCCTTGGTCTTATTTTCTGCACCTCCCAAAATGCATATATTGGTCCTTTAATGGTTTCCCATTAGTCCTCTGGCTTTTTTCACTCTTTCTCTTGCTTTTTTCTTTTTTCTCTTCTGACTGGGTAATTTCAAAAGACTTGTCTTCAAGTTCACATATTCTTTCTTCTGGTTGATAAGTGTGTTGTTGAGCCCCTTTAGTGACTTTTCAATTCAGTTATTATATTCTTTAGCTCCAAAATATGCTTGGTTCTTTTTTTATAAGTTTCGATCTCTTTGTTGATATTTAAAATGAATTTATACTTTTAAAATTACCAAAACCCATCTACTGATGTTTGAAAAATAGTTTTACAATTACAAATTACAATAGTAATTAGTCAGAATTGACCTTGCTTATTGTTCATATAGATTTTCAATAATATTGCTAAGGCATCCTTGGTGTGTTAGTAGGAAACCCCTTATATAGGGTTTTACTAGGCTTTTACTTCCTAGTTTAGTAATGAATATATTTATTATAGGGGAAAGAATTCAGTACCATATCACACTTTTTCTTTTACTTAATATTGTCTCAGATTTTTATCCATTTAAAAAAAAACAGGAAAGAAGTCTTATACTAAATAAATTCTAACTGCTATTTTGTAGCATGTGGCTGAGTAGTTAGCAGTGTCTCATTTCAAAGTGACCTGATTTTTTTTTGTTGATGTAATATTTGGTATATGGTGGAAGTAAATGGATCACTTAAACCACCCTTTTCATTGGTTCACTCAGTTGGAGTGAAATCCCTGCTTATTTCAAAGATGGTGATCAGAAATGCTGGCTTCTCTGGATGATATATGTTAATGTTATACTTTAAGTCTATCTGAATTTGGAGGATAATCTATGAAACTATTTTAAAGCTTTGTTATAAAAACATGTGATAGAATTTCCAGAAATCACATTTGTTAATCTGTTCGATTTATAATTCATTGTAAAAGCAGACTCATGCCCAAGTATGGTAGAGTAGAAAGTCAAGTCATCATTCTGTTTGAAAACAAATAAAATTAAAATAGTTACAAACATAAAAATAAAATGTGATTCAAAAGAAATTATATACAGATATTGTACAGTACACAGCTTCTCCTTCTTATTATTCCAGTTTTTTATTTGTTCTCGATTATAGTTATTCTTTTATTATGAATTGCATGCCAGTCAAAGAATCATGTCATGCATCTTCTCTGTGTTCACTGTTAAATTTGTTAATATGCATCACTGTGGAAGTTATGTGCAGAGATATTTGGGACTTGATGGAAAATTTTTTCTTCTTTCACTGCATTTGGTTGATTATGTTCTGTTAGTTTTATAGCAATATTATGTGAATCCTTCCTTTATTTTTATGACCTCTGTTACTTCAGGAGTTAATCTCTGTCATGAATTATTAACATAATTCCTCTAATTTCTATTCTTTCAGTTTCTTTATTTTTCTAGTCTGTATTTTACATAGTTGTCCTATAATGATATTTCTAGACTGTAAATCTTCTTATACATCTTTCAGAGGTTCCTTATTTCCTATATTCTATTTGATTTGCCCTTCCTTGTTTTAGTTTTTCTAGAAAACTCACACTCATATTTTAATATTACATACAAATATCTCCTTTATGAAGCCTTTCCTGACCTCCATGGACATAGTTAAGTTGATTCATTCATTGATTTTAAAACATCTTATTCTTTCTTTGTGTTTCAGGTTTCCTTTGTGAATGTTAACTTCTCAAACTGAGACTAGGTCTTATTCTTCTCTAAATTCTCCAAGCACAGTGGTTAGCACAGAGCAGTATCTGCTGAGAAAATAAATGGTTCAGTAAATGAGCATATGTATGTATTTGTTTGTATATTAAAATATTTACCATAGGGAAATTTAAAAATATACTCAGTAAAGTTTAGGTGACCTGAAATATAATTGTTAAATACTTTATAATAGACCAGCTTACTGTTATTAAGGAATTGGATAAATACTATTTTTTCTGTGTATGTATAAATATTAAAATGCAGAGAGATGCTAAATAAGATCCAGTTTTCCATGTTATTATCAGAAGACTCAACAATGTATAAAGCAAGCCTGAAGGCAGCCAACAACTTTATATCACAGTGACACCTAGTGGTAATTTTATTGGTCTGTTAATATTTTTAATGTGTTATTTAATTATTTATTTGTTTATTTCTGCAGTTTTGTTTTATTACAGAATCCATCTGGGTTTTCATATCTTTTTTTTTTAAAAGATTTTATTTATTTATTCATGACAGAGAGAGAGAGAGAGAGAGAGAGAGAGAGAGAGGTAGAGGGAGAAGCAGGCTCCCCGCAGAGCAGGGAGCCCGATGCGGGACTCGATCCCGGGACCCTGGGATCATGACCTGAGCTGAAGGCAGACGCTCAACCATCTGAGCCACCCAGGCGCCCTGGGTTTTCGTATCTTGAATAAATTTTAAGAATTATTTTAAAACACTTTTTTCTATAAAATACTATCTAGTGTGAAGTAGTATGATCTTGAGGGTAGGAATTACTGTGTATTTTAATGCCTATAATATGTAGCACTGGATTTAACCTAACATACAGGTATTTGTTCAGTAAAGTTTGTTGAATCAGTGCTGTCAGCAAATCTACTTTTGCTGGGTCTGTTCAGCATAGCCTTAGTTTCATTTCTGGAATGGAAAATAGAAAAATAGGTCTGTCATTAGTTTAACCATTTACCTCATTTTCTGTTTTTAATCTACTTTCTTAAAACTGCTTTTATTATATTGGTTAACATTTTAGTTTAAATGAATCAGATTGAGTATGGAAAGAGTTAAAACATTTAGCAAGTGCAGTTTGAGCCTAAAAAGTAGTTTAGGATATTTCAAACTAGTTTTTTTCTTCAATCTATGAACTTCTTAGTTTTCAGTCTTGACTCTGTAACTCAGATTAAGTATGTAATTTTTGGCATATGCCTTTACCCCTCTATGTTCAGCCACCCTTTATGAATAATAAACACCTATAAGTGGTTTTTGTTGTTGTTATTAGTGCATGTGAAAAGAGAGAAAGATTAGCAATCTTATTTGTCTTACACAGATGTTGTGGGCATGAAATAACAAGAGGACTGATCATAGCTTGTACTTGCGGGGAGGGGGTGTCTGCAAATGTTGTGCATTAGTTGCTTTGTTCTTTGGTCCATCTGCAAACTAATGTTTATTGCCTCCATGCCAACAATTGTGCACTCCCCAAATTATTTATAAGATCATTTCATTATCTAAATAAGCAGCATCTGAAATTGGGCCTTAATATGCATACTTAATTTTTATTTATGCATTAGGAATTTTTTTTAACCTAGTTTCACATTTCTAAATACTGTATTTTCAGTAAAACAATCTTTTTTTTTTTTTTTTTTTAATAGAGAGGTATTTTTCCTTTCTCTCATTCTTAAGTCCCTGCTGTTAGCAGTTTGGTATAGAGTTTAAGGTTGCCATTTTATAAAAAGCCTTTAAGCTTTATTTTAAAATCATTTTTCCCTCAGCTACTTTTATCACTCATGTCATTTTTTTGTTGTCTTATCTTCAAAACAAAGAAATGAAGATCAGAAGCATAGACATGTTTTCTAACATCTTATTTTGTACCATTTATCTTTCAGTCTCTTCTTCCTCTAATAATTCCCTATCATCTTCCTTCGAAAGACTCTAAGATGACTTTTTTAAAAAAGATTTATTTATTTATTTATTTATTTATTTATTTATTTATTTATCAGAGAGAGAGAGAGCGTGAGCATGCGCACACAAGCAGGGGGAGCAGCAGACAGAGGGAGAAACAGGCATCCTGCTGAGCAAGGAGCTTGATGCGGGACTTGATCCCAGGACACTGGGATAATGACCTGAGCCGAAGACAGGCGCTTAACCAACTGAGCCACCCAGGCGTCCCTTTATTCATTTTTAATACAGACACACACACACACACACACACGTATAATCATATTACCTGTTGTACACTAGCCACTATGCTCACTGTACTTGTTTCCTATACAACACTTACAACAATACTGTGAGGCAGTCATTGTTATTCCTGTTTCAAAGATGAATAAACTGAAGCTCAGAGAATTCCTAAATCACAAATTCAGTCCTTTTTTTTTTTTTAAAGATTTTATTTATTTATTTGACAGAGAGAGATACAGTGAGTGAGGGAACAGAAGCAGGGAGAGTGGGAGAGGGAGAAGCAAGCTTCCTGTGTAGCAGGGAGCCCGATGCGGGACTCAATACCAGGACCCTGAGATCATGACCTGAGCCGAAGGCAGACGCTTAACGACTGAGCCACCCAGGCGCTCCACAAATTCAGTCTTAAACTGAATCTAGAACTCATGATCTTTCCAATGAAATAATTTCTGTTATGAAAGTAGGTAGTGCTATGAGGATATTGAAAAGGAAGATTCAGTTTTAACTGGTGTCTTGGAGTAGGGAAGGGAATAAATAGGGCTGTTGAGGGTGGTCAGGAAAGATTTCAGAGGGACCAACTTATGAAATATGAATCAAAATATGTTATGTGGATGTAGTCGTCAGGAAGTTTATTCTAGATAAGGAAAGCACAGAAGCAGGAATGATAATGGGGTGTCTGGCAGAATAATGAGGAATATGCAGTCTTGAGCATGAAGTTGGGGTTGTGGTCTTCAGTTAGTTGAACAGTTCACTTCAATGGAACCTCTCCTTTTCCACCAGTGACAGATTTGTGCTATGCTTCCCTCCCCTGATCCTACCTTAAGTTCCTACCTCTGCTCTTTTATACTCATTGACTTATTATTTTCACATTACCTTGAGATAGCCAGAAACTGTATCCCCACTTTATAGTTGTGAGAACTGACAAAAGAGAATAAGTGACTTACTGGTTCATGGAGATAATGACTGTGGAGGGATCTGTAAAACTGTCTAGTCCACATGGTCACAAATTAAGCAGTATTTTACACATTTTTGTCTTAGGGTCATCTCGTGCATGCTTAAATACTTTTAGCAGTGGAATGCTTATTAATTTTAAGGCATTACTTCATTTGTTCAGCAACTCTGTCTAAAATTTTATAAATAAAAACATTTTATACACCAACCACATGCAAAAAATGAGGTATCAGTTGCATGTGTTTGTTTTTCCTTATTTTGAGTTGCCACCTGTAAGCTCCATTCCTTTGACCTCACTCTTCTTTCAGAGACAGACCTCACAAGGTACATATATTTTCTCTCTTGAGTATTCTTCAGCTATTAAAAGACAGTACTGTTTTTTTCTCCCATTTCTTCGGGCTAAACATCTTTAGTTCATTCAACCATCCCAGAGTTGTATTGAAATTAAAATACAGGGACGCCGGGGTGGCGCAGATGGTTAAGCGTCTGCCTTTGGCTCAGGTCATGATCTCAGTGTCCTGGGATTGAGTCTGGCATCAGGCTCCCTGCTCAGCGGGGAGCCTGCTTCTCCCTCTCCCTCTGCCTGCTGCTCCCCCTGCTTGTGCTCTCTCTCTCTCAAATAAATAATAAAATCTTAAAAAAAAAAAATTAAAATACATACTCTATGGGGATATAACGTATAAAGCATGGTGATTGTAGTTAACAGTGTTGTATTTATATTTGAAATTTTGCAAAGAGAGTAGCTTTTAAAAGTTTTCATCACAAGAAAAAAATTGTAATTATGTGAGGTAAGTGATGTTAACTAAACTTAGTGTACTAATTATTTTGTAATATGATCAAACCATTATGTTGTACACCTTGAACTAATATATCAATTATATCTTAATGAAACTGAAAAAATACGTACTGTAGATCCTAGTTGTTGTTAGTCCCATATTTTCTGAGGCATCACTTTCAGATACTTTTCCAATTTAGAACTGTGATTCATTTTAGGAGGTCAGTGCTGCATATACAATGTGACACTCATATGAATGACCACCTTGGATTGAGAGACCGTAGTTGATCTATCCTCTTCCTTGAGTGAGGAATGTCATTTCTTTCTTTTTTTTTTTTTTTTTTTTTAAGATTTTATTTATTTATTAGAGAGAGAGAGAACAGAAGCGGGGGAGGGGAGGAGCAGAGGGACAAGCAGACTCCTTGCTGAGCACGGAGCCTAACATAGGGCTTCATCCCAGGGCCCTGAGATCATGACCTGAGCTGAAATCAGATGCCTGAGTCACCCAGGTGCCCCAGAGGCATGTCATTTCTATTAGTGTAACCTGTGTTAGTTTTTGGAACCTAATCTCACAGCGAGATGGTGATTGGTATTACTTCCTGCCCTGTGCTCACTCTGTTTATCTTTGTAAAGCAATTGTTTCATGGTTTCTCAACAAGTCTGTCTTTCTGTTACACTCTGAGTTCTTTAAAGACAGACATAATTTCTTCTTATTTATTTATTTATTTATTTATATTTTTTTATTTATTTGACAGAGACATAGCGAGAGAGGGAACACAAGCAGGGGGAATGGGAGAGGGAGAAGCAGGCTTCCCGCTGAGCAGGGAGCCCGATGCGGGGCTCGATCCCAGGACCCTGGGATCATGACCCGAGCCGAAGGCAGACGCTTAACGACTGAGCCACCCAGGCGCCCCTCTTCTTATTTTTATATTGTGCTTGGTGCTTGGCAATAGTAGGCATTAATAAAATATTTGTTGAATGCCTTTATGGAATAATGGGATTAGCGATGGTCTAATACTAAAACTTTTAGGTTAAAAATATCTTATCCATGGGGTGCCTGGGTGGCTCACTTGGTTGAGCGTCTGACTCTTGATTCAGCTCAGGTCATGATGTCAGCATCATGAGATCGAGCTCCAGGTCAGGCTCCGTGCTGGGTATGGAGACTGCTTAAGATTCTCTCTCCCTGTCCCTCTATCCCCTACCCCAAAAAACCCCCCAGATCTTATCTTGTTCCTCTTCCTTTCTTCTAGTTTACAATGTTTTCTTGCTTAGGACTTCCTTTTCTACAGTCCTAACTCCTGTATGGCTTGAATTTCTGATTAGTTCAGACTGTTCTACTTGCTTTTCTAAGACCAACTTGTTCATCATCTTAGTGGGCTGGAGTCTAGAGAAGAGAAAGCAATAGGAAGATTTATGGCATTGCTAGTTATTACCTCTTCTGTCAACCCAACAATCTATTGTAAAAACTTAGTGCATCTTGGTATTTTAGGATTGTTGTACTTTTGAGTTGATCCTCTTCCCTCTACTTTTCTCCCAACCCTCTCTCCCTTTCAGTCATTTATGCCATTAGAGGATGTTAGACTATCCCACTGATAGATTTGGTTTGGAAACTTCTTTATAAACTTGGAAAATAGGTTTGAGTTTGGGGGGACTAAAGAGACATAGCCATACTTTATTTAATTCTTGGTCCCAAAATATAAAGATTTAGGTTAATTCAAGGATATGTGATAACCCAAGAAAAATAGACCAAATTACCTAGCCCTCTTTTCTTGGCTTGGTCATTGCAATAACTCAAACCCGGATATAAACTAACATCAACCAAAATTTCTCCAGGATTCTTAGACATGTAGAAAGCTTGAAATTTTTGTTTGTTTGTTTGATTTTTCCTAATCAGATTAGATCCTTTGCCACTTAACTGTTCTGTTGCAGAAATAACCAACCCTCAACTAGATAGCCTCCCAATTATTTTCTCTACCTCTAGGGTTTCTTCATTCTAGCTGATCCTTCATGTTCTTGCTCTACTTGTATTTGTTTACACATTTGTTTATTCACTCAATAAGTATTTTCTTTGTTTTTTTAAAATATTTTATTTATTTATTTATTTATTTATTTATTTGAAAGAGAGTGAGAGAGAGAGAGCGAGCATGAGCAGGGGGAGGGGGAGAAGCAGACTCCCCTGCTGAGCAGGGAGCATGACTTGGGGCTCATTCCCAGGACCCTGGGATCATGACCTGAGCTGAAGGCAGTTGCTTAACCAACTGAGCCACTCAGGCACCCCTCAATAAGTATTTTCTACTCTGATCCAGGCACTGTATTCAAGCCTAGATATAGAATGGAGGAGAAAACAGGCATGGTATTTGTCTTCACAAAACTTACAGTCTAGTGAAGGATATAGATATAATCAATTTATAAGGAGTAATTTGCAACTTATGTTAAATGATCTCTCAAAAATATAAGTATAATCCTGTCACTCCTGTGATTGAAAAAATTATCATGTACCTTATCAACAGGTTAAAAAAGAAAAACCATATGATCATTTCATCACATATAGAAAAAGCATTTAACAAAATTCAGTGTCCATTTGAAAAAAACTCTCCAAAATTAGAAATAAAAGTAGATTCCTCAACCTGATAAAAAACATTTATAAAAATCCTACACTTAGCATACTTAATGGTGAAAGATTGAATCCTTCACCCTAAGATTGAGAACAAGGCAAGAATGTTCACTCCTACCACTTCTATTCAACATTGTCATTCAAAGCATCATTGTCATTTGAAAATGACAGAATAATCAAGGTAGAAAACCCCCAGGAATCTACAAAAAAGCTACTAGAAATAATAATTGAATTTAGCATAGTCATAAGATACAAAGTCAGTATATAAAAATCAATGATTCTTCTTTACACTGCAATGAACAATTGGAAATTAAAATTTAAAAAAATACTTTTTTTATAATATCATTAAAAAAAAGACTTAGGGATAAATTTAGCAAAGAATATGCAAGGCCTTACACTGAAAACTATAAAACATTGCTGAGAAAAATTAAAAACCTAAATAAATGGAGTATTATCATGTTCATGAATTGTAAAACTCAATAGTGTTAAAATGTCACTTTTCCTCACATTAATCTGGAAAATCAGTGTAATTCCAATAAAAATTCCAGCTTTTTAAAAATAAAAGATATTGATATATTGATGAGTTGATTCTTTCTTTAAAGATTTTATTTATTTGTCAGGGGAAATGAGTGAGCACACAAGCAGGGGAGAGTCAGTCAGAGGGAGAAGCAGACTTCCTGCTGAGCAAGGAGCCTGATGTGGGATCATGACCTGAGCTGAAGGCAGACACTTAACTGACTGAGCCAGGCATCCCATGATGAGTTGATTCTAATGTTTATATTAAAATGAAAATGGTGTAGAATAGTTAAAACAGTTTTGAAAAAGAACAAACTTGGATATCTTCATACCACATAATTTTAAGACTGATTGTAAGACACTAGTCATGACAATATGTTTTTTGCAAAAAAGATAGACAAATAGGTCATTGAGACAGAGTAGAGAGTCCAGAAATAGACCCTACATTTACCTGATCAGCTTTTTACAACTTGCCAAGATAATTCAACTCTGTAGGAATAGTCTTTTTAACAAATGGAGCTGGCACAATTGGACATCCAAATGCAAAAAAAAAAAAAAAAAGGGAAGCAGCAAGAGCATTAGCAGTAGCAACTTAACCCTTACACCACATATCAAAATTAACCCCAAATAATTCACAAACCTAAGTGTAAGAGATGAAATTGTAGAATTTGTGAAAGAAAATCTTTGAGACTTTGGGTTAGGCAAAGATTGTTTCTTCCCCAAATAGGACACAGAAAGTACAAACTCTAAAAGAAAAATTAAAATACTGAACTTCATCAAAATTTGTATACACTGCTCTTTGAAAGACATTCATTCTTATTTTTTTTTTTTTAAAGAATTTATTTACTTGAGAGAAAGAGAAAGCTTGCACAAGCAGGGGGAGGGACAGAGGTAGAGGCAGAGAATCTCAAGCAGACTCCCTGCTGAGTGTGGAGCCTGATGCAGGGCTTGATCTCATGACCCTAAGATCATCACCTGATCCGGAACCAAGAGTTGGATGCTTAACTGACTGAGCCATCCAGGCACCCAAAAAGACATTCATTCTTAAGAAAATGAAATGATAAGCTGAAGACTTGGAGAAAGTAATTGCAAAACACACACCTTGTAAAGGACTTGTATCCAGAATATCTGAAGAATTCTGAAAACTCAATCTTAAGAAAAAACCCAATAAAAAATGGGGAAGAGATTCTAATGGATACTTCATCTAAGAAAACAGGTAGAAAGTAATCATGTGAAAAGGTGTTTAATGCCATTAGTAATTAGGGAAATACAAACTAAAATCATAATGAGATACAACTACACACCTGTTAGAATGGCTAAATTGAGATGCTTAGGTGGCTCAGTCATTAAGCGTCTGCCTTCGGCTCAGATCATGATCCCAGGGTCCTGGGATCGAGCCCCACATCAGGCTCCCTGCTCTGCGGGAAGGTTGTTTCTCCCTCTCCTGCCCCCCCCCCTGCTTGTGTTCCCTCTCTGGCTGTCTGTCAAATAAATAAAATCTTAAAAAAAAAAAAAGAATGGCTAAATTTAAAAGCCTAAATACAAAGGACTGGCAAGGATGCAAGGAACTTTCATATATTGCTGTTAGGAAAGGAAAATGGTAGGAACACTTTTGAAGACAATTTTGGTAGACAATCTTATAAATTAAAACATATACTTAACCATATGACCCAGAAATTCTATTTCTAGGTATTTACTCAAAAGAAATGAAAATATGTCCCCACAAAGACTTGTACGTGAATATTCATTGCAGCTTTATTCATAATGGCCCCAAGCTGGAAATATCTCAAATTGTCCATCAACTGATGAACTGTGGTACAACCATGCAATGCAATTCTGCTTAGCAATAACAAGGAATAAACTACCAATGCAGGTAACAATGAATGAATCTCAAAATACTATACTAAATGGAAGGAGCCAGACATAAAAAGGAATCTGTATAATTTCATTTATATAACTTTCTGAAAAGGCAACAAAACTAGTTAATGAAATCAGATTAGTGGTTGCTAGGAGTTAGGGATAGGGGAGGGCATTGACCGTAAAGGGGAATATGAGGGAACATTTCACGGTCATGGTAATGTTCTTTATCTTGACTGTGGTGGTGGTTTCACAGGGGTATACATTTGTCAAATCTCATTTCATCAAACTGCACCCTTTTAGGATAAGTTCAAGCTGATTAACTTGGCTTATATATACCCTTTCCTATCTGATCTTATCCTACATTTCTAGCCTTACAGTTTTCCTTCCCTTATAAGCACCCATTTCTCATTTCATTGTGTACCTACTGTGTCCCAGTTACTCTTCTAGCTCTTAAGGATAGGCTTGACATTAAAATGTTTTAAGCTCTTTAATGTGAGCAGCTTGAGACATTAAAAAAATACAATCCCAAGAGGACAAATTAAGCAGTTGCATAGTATGGCAGAAAGCTACCTTTAGGCAGAAGTGATTATTAAGTTAAACTAGAAAGGAAGCGTCCATGTTGTTTGCCACAGAAAATGGAGAGCCCATAGCAACATGGAACTGATTACCAACATGCTTGAAAACTAAGCCGTTTCTTTTATTCGTCCATCCCTCTCATTCTCAGGTTCTACAAGTTGCTAAATTTCACAGGAGTGTTTCTAATTTTGTGTGCATAAAAGTCAACTACAGAGAGAGTTGAGGGGCTGATTAAATGTTTAAGTCCTGGGCTGAATCCTATAGATATAGATTCTAACTCTGTAATGGAGTAGAGCCCACAAATCTGCATTTTTAAAAACAAACAGCATAGGGTGCCTGGGTGGGCTCAGTCATTAAGCATCTGCCTTCGGCTCAGGTCATGATCCCGGGGTCCTGGGATTGAGCCCCGCATTGGGCTCCCTGCTTGGTGGGAAGCCTGCTTCTCCCTCTCCCACTCCCTCTCCCACTCCCCCGCTGTTCCTGCTCTCGCTAACTCACTCTCTCTGTCAAATAAATAAAATCTTTAAAAAAAAAAAAAAAGCATAGGTGAATCTGATGAAATTGATTCAAGAACTACATCTTGAGAAACAATGCTAAAGAGTCATTTTCACAGGCTTCTGTCTTGTGCATCACCTTTTTCATTATCAACACAGGCAGTTTATGCTTTATTCACTATTCTTGTCTTGCTGTTTTAGTGTCCTCTGCTAATAGGTTTTATCTTTTCTGTTCCCCATTCAATTCTTTGCTAGACTTTCTTGCTAAAATCTGTAATGAGTTCCCTATGCTACTCAATATACATGGTTAAAATCTGTCACTAGAAGAAAGCCTTTCAATAGATATTAGTTGCTTTGTTTACCCTTTCTTTATTGAGTCCTGGAATAGGAATTGTTTCTGTTTATAAATACTTCATTTCCTTTGCATTCCTGCTCCAGTGTTCATGGTAGAAAATTTTTGAAATAGACAAAATATGAAAAAAGTAGAAATTGTCAATAATTCTACATTTAACTACAGTTAACATTTTGTTGCATTTAGTTCCAGTTTCATTCTATGTCTATTGTATAAATATATATTTTACAAAATTGAGATAGATTATATTTAATGCTTCATAATCTTTTTTCACTTGTAGTATTGTATCATGATCATTTTCCATGTTATAAAATACTCTTGAAGTATAGTTTTAAAAGCCTGTACTATGATTTATTGGACCACTTCCTTTTTGCTGTTTGAGTCCCCCTCTATTCCTGATCTTTTAGTATAATATACTGCAGTGAACTTTGTTGAACCTCTGTGGTTACTTTTCTTAATATAGATGCCTAGAGGTGCAATTCTACATGAAACGGCACACCCATTTTTGAAGTTTTAGGCATATTCTACCAAATTACTCTTTAGGGAAGTCTTACTAGTTTAAATTGCCATCAGTAGTATATTAGTTTATTATTGCCAACAATTTGTGATATTAAAAAAAATCTCAAAGACCTAAACATCAGAGCTCAAACTCTAAAACTCCTGTAACAAAATATAAGGGAAAAGCTTCATGAAATTGGGGATGACAATGATTTCTTGTATGTGATACCAGAAGCACAGGAAGAAAAGAAAAAATAAGTGAACTAGACTTCATCAAAATTAAAAACTTGTGTGCATCAGGGATTCTATCTACAGAATGAAAAGGCAACCTACAGAATGGTAGAAAATACTTGCAAATCATATATCTGATAAGGGTTTAGTATCCAGAATATATAAAGAACTACAACTCACCAACAAAAAAAAAATCCACAAACAATCCAACTGAAATTGTTCCCACCACAAAAAAATAATTGTGACCTGATAGAGTTGTTAAAATGGTAATCAAATTCCAGTATATAAATGTGTCAAATCAACATATGTACACCTTAAACTTACACAGTGTTATATGTCAATTATATCTCAATAAAATATAATTAAAAAAAAAAGAAAACGGGCAAAGGTGAGAGTGAACATCCCTGTCGTGTTCCTGACCTTAGGGGAAAAGCTCTCAGTTTTTTCCCATTGAGGATGATATTCACTGTGGGTTTTCATAAATGACTTTTATGATATTCAGGTATGTTCCTTCTATCCTTACACTGCAGAGAGTTTTTATCAAGGAAGGATGCTGTGTTTTGTCAAATGCTTTTTCTGCATCTATTGAGAGGATCATATGATTCCTGTCCTTTCTTTTATTAATCTGGTATATCACATTGATTTGTGGATGTTGAACCACCCTTGCAACCTAGGAATAAATCCCACTTGGTTGTGGTGAATAATCCTTTTAATGTACTGTTGGATCCTATTAGCTAGCATCTCACCATTGTTGTTCAACATGGTACTGGATGTCTTAGCCTCAGCAATTAGACAACAAAAAGAAATAAAAGGCATCCAAATCAGCAAAGAAGTCATCAAACTTTCACTCTTCACCATTGACATGATACTCTATGTAGAAAACCCAAAAGACTCTACCCCAAAATTGCTAGAACTGACAAGAATTCAGCAAAGTCACAGGATATAAAATAAATGTACAGAAGTCAGCTGCATTTCTATACACTAACAATGAAGCAGATGAAAGAGAAATCAAGGCATCAATCCCATTTACAATTGCACCAAAAGCCATAAGATACCTAGGAATAAGCCTAACCAAAGAGGTAAAGGATCTGTACTCTGACGACTATAGAACACTTACAAATTAAGGAAGACAGAAATGGAAAAACATTCCATGCTCATGGATTGGAAGAACACATATTTTTGTTAAAATGTCTGTGCTACCCAAAGCAATCTACACATTCAATGCAATACCTCTCAAAATACCATCAGCATTTTTTTATAGAGCTGTAACAAACAGTCCTTAAATTTGTATGGAGCCAGAAAAGACCCTGAATAGCCAAAGAAAAGTTGAAAAAGAAAACCAAAGCTGGAGGCCACACAATTCCAGACTTGAAGCTGTTTACAAAGCTATAATCATCAAGACAGTATGGTACTGGCACAAAAACAGTCACATAGATCAATGGAACAGAATAGAGAACCCAGAAATGGACCCTCAGCTCTATGGTCAACTAATCTTCTACAAAGCAGGAAAGAATATCCGATGGAAAAAAGGTCTCTTCAACAAATGGTGTTGGGAAAACTGGACAGCAACATGCAAAAGAATGAAACTGGACCACTTTCTTACACCATACACAAAAATAAACTCAAAATGGATGAAAGACCTAAATATGAGACAGGAATCCTTCAAAATCCTAGAGGAGATTGCAGGCACCAACATCTTTGACCTTGGCCACGGCAACTTCTGGCTAGACACATCACCAAAGGCAAGAGAAACAGAAGCAAAAATGAACTATTGGGACCTCATCAAGATAAAAAGCCTTTGCACAGCAAAGGAAATAGTCAACAAAACTAAAAGGCAACCTACGGAATGGGAGAAGAGATGTGCAAATGTCTTATCAGATAAAGGGCTAGTATTCAGAATCTATAAAGAACTTATCAAACTCAACATCCACAAAAACCAAAAAATCCAGTCAAGAAATGGGCAGAAGACAGGAACAGACACTTCTTCAAAGAAGACATTCAGATGGCCAACAGACACATGAAAAAACGCTCAGCATCACTCAGCATCAGGGAAATACAAATCAAAACCACCGTGAGATACCACCTCATGTCTGTTAGAATGGCCAAAATGAACAGCTCAGGAAACAACAGATGTTGGTGAGGATGCAGAGAAACCCTCTTACACTGTTGGTGGGAATGGAAACTGGTGCAGCCATGCTAGAGAACAATATGGAGGTTTTTCAAAAAGTTAAAAATAGAACTACCCTATGATCCAGCAATTGCACTACTAGGTATTTATCCAAAGGATACAAACACAGTGATTCGAAGGGGCACATGTGCCCCAATGTTTGTCGCAGCAATGTCCACAATAGCCAAGCTATGGAAAGAGCCCAGATGTCCATCGACAGATGAATGGATAAAGAAGAGATGGGATACACACACATGCACACACATACGCACACGCACACACACACATATATACATACACACACAATGGAATGTTACTCTGCCATCAAAAAAGAATGAAATCTTGCCATTTGCAGTGACTGATGGAACTAGATAGTATTATGCTAAGTGAAATAAGTCAGAGAAAGACGAATACCATATGCATTCACTCATATGTGGAATTTAAGAAACAAAACAGATGAACATAGGGGAAGGGAAGGCAAAATAAAATAAGAGGAAAACAGAGAGGAAGGCAAAACCATAAGAGACTCTTAACTCTTGGAAACAAACTGAAGGTTGCTGGAGGGGAGGTGGATGGGGGGGATGGGGTAACTGGGTGATGGACATTAAGGTGGGCACTTGAAGTAATGAGCACTGGGTGTTGTATGCAACTGATGAATCACTGAATTCTACCCCTGAAGCTAATAATACAGTCCATGTTAATTAAATTGAATTTAAATAAAAATATTAATTGAAAATTAAATTAGGAATAAATAAAAATGAAACAAAAAAATGAGCAAAGGACTTGAGTAGATATTTCAGCAGAAGATATCAGATGGCCACTAAGTACATGAAAATATGTTGAACATTATGAATCATTAGGGAAATGCAAATCAAAACCAAAATGAGATTACCACTTCACACCCATCAGGATTACTATTATGAAAACAACAGAAAGTAACAAGAGTTGGTAAGGATATGGAGAATTTGGAACCTTTGTTCACTGCTGGTAGGAGTATAAAATGGTGCAACCACTGGGGACACAGTATGACGGTTCCTTGAAAAATTAAAATTAGAATTACCACATAATCCATCAATCCCACTTCTGAGTATATACCCAAAAGAATTGAAAGCAGGGACATTTACAGAAGAATAGAACAAGAAGTAGAAGCATTGCGGGGCACCTGGGTGGCTTAGTTGGTTAGGCGTCTGACTTGATTTCGGCTCAGGTCATGATCTTGGGGTTGTGGGATCGAGCCCTGCGTCAGGCTCCATGCTCAACGGGGAGTCTGCTTGAGATTCTCTCCCTCTTACTTTGCCCCTCTCCCTGCTCACATGTGCATGCTTGCTCTCTCTCATGCTCTCTCAAATAAATAAATCTTAAAAAAAAAAAAAAGGTAGAAGCATCCCATGGGACCATTGGCTGATAAGTGGATAGGCAAAATGTGGTATATACATACAATAGAATCAGCCTTAAAAAGGAATGAAATTCAGCCGTATGCTACAACATGGATGACAATTGAAGACATGCTGAATGAAATAAGCCAGACACAGAAAGACATATATTATTCCATTTATAAGAGGTACTGATAATAGTCAAATTCTAGCAAGTAGAATAGTGGTTATCAGGGGCTGGGGGAGGTTGGAATAGGGAGTTATCGTTTAATGGGTACAGGGTTACAGTGTGGGGTGATGAGTACGTTCTGGAGATGGATAGTGGTGAGTTGCACAGCGTGAAAGTACTTAATGTCACTGAACTGCACACTTTTAAATGGTTAGAGTGGTGTATTTTATGGTATGTTTTACCACAATAAAGAAAGAAAATAAAAAGCTTTGCCAGATTGGAAATAAATGACATCTTTTGTTTTCAATTCACTTTTCTTTCACTACTAATGAGTTAATACTTCACTGATTTATTGGCCCTTTTATATGTGAGTTTATGTTGCTACTGACTTAAAAATTTTAATTTATAAGGCCTTCTTATATGAATGAGATGATCCTTTTATTCATTACCTGTTTTGCAGGTATTTTCCCAATTTACATTTTTATTTTACTGTGCTTTTGGAGAGAAGGAAGTTTTTTATTTTGACAATATTGGACTTTTTCTTCATAGTTTTTCCCTTTATTTTGGTAATTAGGAAGCCCTTTCCATCCTGACTTATTCAGTTTTTGTATTTTTCAGAGTGCTAAACTTAAGGCCTTACACTTAGTAGATATAACATGGATATGAGGTTTTAGATCCAGAAGAGCCCTTAAAGGCCATTTAGTCTAGCTGCTTTATTTTACAGATACAAAAACTTAAACTCAAGATGGCTGCCCTGCCATGGTCCCATAGTAGTTAGTAGACCCCAGAACAGATAGTAAATGTCTTTTGATGTTCAGCCCAGTCTGTTTCCACTAAACTTAAAATGATTTTCTTGTATGGATGGCAAACACAGAGTGTCTTTATTTGGGCAAAGTCTCTATAGTACAAGAAGCAAAGAAGTAAATAGCAAACACAGTCACAATGAAAATTATTTGATACCTTTATTGGCCAGCATGCTTCATAAATTACTAGAACTTTTGCTCCCTAAAAACTTATTTTACATAGTTCCCTTATCTATTAATTATAATCTTTAGGTTTCTTTCAGTGTTCAGGGGAACATTGATGTTTGGGGGAAATAAAGACTTACGCCATTTAATCTCACAGACACATTAGCTTTTAGAGTAGTCTGAGAGAGTGTTTACATGCATTGTTGGATGTAATCTCAAGTTCCTGTAGGACCCAGTGACACACTATAAATAACCTTGTAAAAATGAGCAGCATTTTCTGGAATCCTTTTGTCTCAGAACCCCTAAATATCCATGTATTTATGATTCTTTTGATAATTATGTGTTATGTTAATGATCTTTTTGTTCAGATTTATATGCTTGAGCAGCAAGTTTCAGGAGCTGCATCTTTGAATCTGTGAGGTCAGAATGTGGTATAGAGGGAGAAGCAATAGAGTATTACTTTGTAGTTTTTGCCATTAAAGTCCTACTTGTTCTTGGGTAAGTCATATTTCAGAGTGGTTTTAAACAGCATCTGAGATGGGTCCTTTCTAGCCTTAAAAGTCTAATGTGCTTCTTCTGATACAGAATCTTAATCTGATTTTTCTCAAAAAAATAGCTTTCATAGTTCAAACGAGTATTCATAGGGACTAGTAGTTTATAATGCTTGAAATAAGGAAATGATTGGAAGCACTAAAAGATTTCTGACTTACAAACATGTCAGTGGAATAAAGGGGAAAGAAATTCACTTTTGAGGATTATGCTTTGGAAAAATCCATATGATACATTATCACACATTTTGTTTCTTCTAGGTGACAGGTTTGATTTCCTTATTGTGGAAATAGGCTATCATTTTTGGAGGGGGACAGTTTTAATTTTTTGGCACCACCTTGTGCTGTCATTTTTTAATTTAAAAAATAGCAACAGGTGGCATTACAGGTGTCCTTAATATGAAATGTATTCATAGCTTTTTTTCCTTCTAATTAATGTGGAATTTGAGGCCCAGAGGCCTACAATTTGCCTTAATAATAGTTACCTAGTGATTGAACTGGGATAATGCTTTTTATCCTAGTGATCGTAGCATTGTAACAATGTGCTGTATTCTGCTTGGAAGTTATTAATACAGTCCCTGTATCCAATTTTCACTACATATTTTCCTCTGTGAGAGGAATTAATTGGAATGTATTAATAGCCATTTGTTTTATATTGATAGAATCCTCTTTTTCTTCTCCCCATATTTAGTTGCCTTTACAAACTATAAAGATTTAATAGTACATATTCCTTCCAAATGACTTGAAAGAAGGTAGTAAATTCTATAGACAATGTGTTTGTTAAAACTTAGGAATCTGAAGGAAGATAAAAACAGTTAAATAAAATGTTTCTTAGGCTTTAAATGGCAGGTAAAGTGTTTATAAATCTGTTTTCAGTTTATTGTACCTCTTGCCAATGATTTCTCTATTGGGCAGGCAAAAATCTGTTTAGACTAATTGCTGACTATGGTTTGAGGTAGTCTTTTTTTCCTTTCCTTTTTCTTTTTAGCTTTCTTGTCACAGAAACTGGAAAACTAGAGAAATGTTGCTGTTAAAACAAAAAAAGCCTGGGTGGTTCAGTCAATTGAGTGTCCGACTCTTGATTTTGGCTCAGGTCATGATCTTAGGATCCTGGGATTGAGCCCCTCATCAGGCTCAGCGCTCAGCAGGGAGTCTGCTTGAGGATTCTCTTTCTCCCTCTCCTACTGCTCCTCCCCCCCAATCATTTTCTCTCTCTCTCTCTCTCTCAAATAATTTTTTTTTAAAAGAAGTGTTTCTTTTTTTTTAAAGATTTTATTTATTTATGAGAGAGAGAGCGAGCCTGAGCAGGGTGAGTGGCAGAGGGAAAAGCAGACTCCCTACCGAGCAGGGAGCCCTATGTGGGACTTGATCCCAGGACCCCGGAATCATGACCTGAGCTGAAAGCTGATGCTTAACCGACTGAGCCACCCAGGCACCCCTCAAATAAATCTTAAAAAAAAAAAAAGCAGCAAATTATACTCAGAGCAATGTTTGTAATATCCTTATTAATGTATAGAATAAATTGATAGATGAAATAATTTATTGTTCATGTTAATATAAAACCACATGAATATAAAACATCGTAATTTCCAATGTAAAGGTAGGCATTATCGTGTAAAATATAATTAATGTGCCTAAAAATAGCTGAATATGCTTTCATGACCTACATCTCTGATTGGTTAGTTTTTATGAAACTTTTTCAGACCTGGGAAAACATTGGCATTTTTGTTGGCAGTAACTTTGAGAAATAAAAATTATAAGAATTTCTGTATCTGTCCCTAGTGGAATAACTGGTGTGGTGCCTGCTGAAAGCACCCATAACAACTATCTTTAGGTATTGGACAATAGGCAACATAATGGACTTGTGATCCCTGAGAAAAGGGAAACAAACAGGTGAGCTCAATAGTTTCCTCTGATTTCTGCCTGGAGGAAATTTCTAGACCATTGTTTACAGAAAGGGAACCCAAGCAGAAGGTAATAGTCTTGTTGAGATGAAAAAAAGCGTTCGGAGATCCATGATGCTTAGATGACTGGAATGTTCTGGGCAGAATACTAGAGAAAAGAGTGCTACATGGAGAAAAACTCCAGAAGTCTGGATTGTGCTTGCCTCATATCTTTGGCTGAATAGTAATCTGCGCAATATAGGCTAACTTGAACAATTCCTTGAGCTCACAGGTAGGGTTAGGAGACTATTAAATTCCTTCCAGCTGGAGGAAAGAGGCTCTGTTGAACATATAGGACAGTAGAGACTCCAGAGGAGTATTTTCTGTTAGTAATTAAAACTGAGAAATTTTAAAAGTATTTCTTAATTAGTAAATAACAAATTAGAACTCATCATATGTTGACATAAATAAGATTCTTCATGAAAAATAATTACTTTTACAAATAAAAAAATGGAAAGGGGGCATTGTTTCACATTTTTTCTAAACTCTTCAATGTCTATGTAGAAGACAGCTAGATTCTTAGATCTGCTACTTTATGCTGTTGAAGTATGTTATTTCTGTTGAAGTATGTGAAGAAATGGTGTCACCAACTGATATATAGTTAGAGAAAGGAGGAGTATTGTAATCAGGTAGTATTCTTATAGTTTTATTTGATATTCTTATTTGATAGTACAACCAAAACCTGGTAAGTGGTAATTTCTTAAAAGTTATTGGTAATGTAAAATCTGAAACCACATCAGCAAAATTTTGGTATTGTTATATTAAAATTCACTGGAATATTCAACTTCAGTATATGGTTTTCTAATATCTGTGTAATAGTTGTTTGGGTTTATCTTTGTGTATGGTGTAAGAAAATGGTCCAGTTTCATTCTTCTGCATGTGGCTGTCCAATTTTCCCAGCACCATTTATTGAAGAGACTGCCTTTTTTCCATTGGATATTCTTCCCTGATTTGTCAAAGATTAGTTGACCATAGAGTTGAGGGTCCATTTCTGTGGTCTCTGATCTGTTCCATTGATTTATGTGTCTGTTTTTGTGCCAATACCGTGCTGTCTTAATGATCACAGCTTTGTAATATAGCTTCAAGTCAGGCATTGTGATGCCCCCGGCTTTGTTTTTTTTTTTTTTTTTTTTTCAGCAAATCCCCTGGTGATCTGGGGTCTTTTCTGGTTTCATACAAATTTTAGGATTGCTTGTTCCCGCTGTGTGAAAAATGCTGATGGTATTTTGAGAGGGATTGCATTGAATGTGTAGATTGCTCTGGGCAGCATAGACATTTTCACAATGTTTATTCTTCCAATTCATGAGCATGGAATGTTTTTCCATCTCTTTGTGTCTTCCTCAATTTCTTTCATAAGTGTTCTGTAGTTTCTAGAGTAACGATCCTTTACCTCTTTGGTTAGGCTTATTCCTGGTATCTTATGGTTTTTGGTGTTATTGTAAATGGAATCGATTCCTTAATTTCTCTTTCTTCAGTCACACTGTTAATGTATAGAAATGCAACTGATATCTGTGCATTGATTTTGTATCCTGCCATGTTGCTGAATTGCTGTATGAGTTCTAGCAATTTGGGGGTGGAGTCTTTTGGGTTTTCTACATAAAGTATCATGTCATCTGTGAAGAGTGGGAGTTTGACTTCTTCTTTGCCAATTTGAATGTCTTTGATTTCTTTTTGTTGTCTGATTGCTGAGGCTAGGACTTCTAGTACTATGTTGAACAATAATGATGATAGTGGGCATCCCTGTCGTGTTCCTGACCATAAGGGAAAAGCTCTCAGTTTTTCCCCATTGAGAATGATACTCGCTGTGGGCTTCTTGTGGATGGCTTTTATGATATTGAGGTATGTTCCCTCTATCCCTATATTTTTTAATCAGGAAATGATGCTGTATTTTGTCAAATGTTTTTTTCTGCATCAATTGAGAGGATCATATGGTTCTTGTCTCCTCTTTTGTTAATGTGATCTGTCAATTTTTTCACTTTTCTATTGTTATGTTAATCACCATACATTACATCATTAGTTTTTTTAATTAATTAATTTATTTATTTTTTAAAGATTTTATTTATTTATTTGAGAGAGAGAGAATGAGAGACAGAGAGCATGAGAGGGAGGAGGGTCAGAGGGAGAAGTATTTTCTGTTAATAATTAAAACTGCTGAGCAGGGAGCCCGATGCGGGACTCGATCCCGGGACTCCAGGATCATGACCTGAGCCGAAGGCAGTCGTCCAACCAACTGAGCCACCCAGGCACCCCTACATCATTAATTTTTTTTTTAAAGCATGAGATTTTATTTTATTTTATTTATTGCTTTATTTTTAAAGATTTTATTTATTTATTTTGACAGAGAGAGAGACAGCGAGAGAGGGAACATAAGCGGGGGGACTGGGAGAGGGAGAAACAGGCTCCCCGCTGAGCAGGGAGCCTGATGTGGGGCTCGATCCCAGGACCCTGGAATCATGACCTGAGCCAAAGGCAGACGCTTAATGACTGAGCCACCCAGGTGCTCCTACATCATTAGTTTTTGATGTAGTGTTTCATGATTCATTGTCTGTGCGTAACACCCAGTGCTCCATGTAGAACGTGCCCTCTTTAATACCCAACACCAGGCTAACCCATTCTCCCACCCCCCTCCCCTCTAGAACCCTCAGTTTGTTTTTCAGGTCCATTGTCTCTCATGGTTCATCTCCCCCTCCGATTTCCCCCCCTTCATTCTTCCCGTCCAACTATCTTCTTCTTTTTTCTTAACATATATTGCATTATTTGTTTCAGAGGTACAGATCTGTGATTCAACAGTCTTGCACAATTCACAGTGCTCACCATGGCACATACCCTCCCCAATGTCTATCACCCAGCCACCCCATCCCTCCCATCCCACTCCCCACTCCAGCAACCCTCAGTTTGTTTCCTGAGATTAAGAATTACTCATATCAGTGAGATCATATGATACATGTCTTTCTCTGATTGACTTATTTCATTTAGCATAACACCCTCCAGTTCCATCCACGTCGTTGCAAATGGCAAGAACTCATTCCTTTTGATGGCTGCATAATATCCCATTGTATATATATACACCACATCTTTTTTATCCAGTCATCTGTCGATGGACATCTTGGCTCTTTCCACAGTTTGGCAATTGTGGACATTGCTGCTATAAACATCGGGGTGCACGTACCCCTTCGGATCCCTACATTTGTATCTTTGGGGTAAATACCCAGTAGTGCAATTGCTGGGTCATAGGGTAGCTCTATTTTCAACTTTTTGAGGAACCTCCATACTGTTTTCCAGAGTGGCTGCACCAGCTTGCATTCCCACCAACAGTGTAGGAGGGTTCCCCTTTCTCCGCCTCCCTGCCAACATCTGTCGTTTCCTGACTTGTTAATTTTAGCCATTCTGACTGGTGTGAGGTGGTATCTCATTGAGGTTTTGATTTGGATTTCCCTGATGCCGAGCGATGTTGAGCAGTTTTTCATGTATCTGTTGGCCATTTGGATGTCTTTGGACAAATGTCTGTTCATGTCTTCTACCCATTTCTTGATTAGATTATGTGTTCTTTGGGTGTTGAGTTTGGTAGTTTCTTATATATTTTGGGTACTAGCCCTTTATCTGATATGTCATTTGCAAATATCTTCTCCCATTCTGTCGGGTGCCTTTTGGTTTTGTTGACTGTTTCTTTTGCTGTGCAAAAGCTTTTTATCTTGATGAAGTCCCAATAGTTCATTTTTGCCCTTGCTTCCCTTGCCTTTGGCGATGTTTCTAGGAAGAAGTTGCTGCAGCTGAGGTCGAAGTGGTTGCTGCCTGTGTTCTCCTTTAGGATTTTGATGGACTCCTGTCTCACATTTAGGTCTTTCAACCATTTGGAGTCTATTTTTGTGTCTGGTGTAAGGAAATGGTCCAATTTCATTCTTCTGCATGTGGCTGTCCAGTTTTCCCAACACCATTTGTTGAAGAGACTTTTTTCCATTGGACATTCTTTCCTGCTTTGTCAAAGATGAGTTGACCATAGAGTTGAGGGTCCATTTCTGGACTCTCTGTTCTGTTCCATTGATCTATGTGTCTGTTTTTGTGCCAGTACCATACTGTCTTGATGATGACAGCTTTGTAATAGAGCTGGAAGTCCGGAATTGTGATGCCACCAGCTTTGCTTTTCTTTTTCAGCATTCCTCTGGCTATTTGGGGTCTTTTCTGGTTCCATACAATTTTTAGGATTATTTGTTCCATTTCTTTGAAAAAAGTGGATGGTATTTTGATGGGGATTGCATTGAATGTGTAGATTGCTCTAGGTGGCATTGACATCTTCACAATATTTGTTCTTCCAATCCATGAGCATGGAACGTTTTTCCATTTCTTTGTGTCTTCCTCAATTTCTTTCATGAGTATTTTATAGTTTTCTGAGTACAGATCCTTTGCCTCTTTGATTAGATTTATTCCTAGGTATCTTATGGTTTTGGGTGCAATTGTAAATGGGATTGACTCCTTGATTTCTCTTTCTTCTGTCTTGTTGTTGGTGTATAAGAATGCCACTGATTTCTGTGCATTGATTTTATATCCTGCCACTTTACTGAATTCCTGTATGAGTTCTAGCAGTTTTGGAGTGGAGTCTTTTGGGTTTTTTCACATAAAGTATCATATCATCTGCAAAGAGTGAGAGTTTGACTTCTTCTTTGCCATTTCAGATGCCTTTTATTTCTTTTTACTGTCTGATTGCTGTGGTTAGGACTTCTAATACTATGTTAAACAGCAGTGGTGATAGTGGACATCCCTGCCGCATTCCTGACCTTAGGGGGAAAGCTCTTAGTTTTTCCCCACTGAGAATGATAATCTCTGTAGGTTTTTCATAGATGGCTTTTATGATATTAAGATATGTACCCTCTATCCCTATACGCTGAAGAGTTTTGATCAAAAAAGGATGCTGTACTTTGTCAAACGCTTTTTCTGCATCTATTGAGAGGATCATATGATTCTTGTTCTTTCTTTTATTAATGTATTGTATCACATTGATTGATTTGCGGATGTTGAACCAACCTTGCAGCTCAGGGATAAATCCCACTTGGTCGTGGTGAATAATCCTTTTAATGTACTGTTGGATCCTAGTGGCTAGTATTTTGGTGAGAATTTTTGCATCCATGTTCATCAAGGATACTGGTCTGTAATTCTCCTTTTTGATGGGGGTCTTTGTCTGGTTTTGGGATCAAGGTAATGGTGGCCTCATAAAACGAGTTTGGAAGTTTTCCTTCCATTTCTATTTTTTGGAATAGTTTCAGAAGAATAGGTATTAATTCTTCTTTAAATGTTTGATAGAATTCCCTTGGGAAGCCATCTGGCCCTGGGCTTTTGTTTGTTGGGAGATTTTTGATGCCTGTTATAGGTCTGTTCAGGTTTTCTGTTTCTTCCTGGCTCAGTTTTGGTAGTTGATACATCTCTTGGAATGCATCCATTTCTTTCACATTATCTAATTTGCTGGCATAGGGTTTCTCCTAATACGTTCTTATAATTGTTTGTATTTCTGTGGTGTTGGTTGTGATCTCTCCTCTTTCATTCATGATTTTATTTATTTGGGTAATTTCTCTTTTCTTTTTGATAAGTCTGGCCAGGGGTTTATCAGTCTTGTTAATTCAAAGAACCAGCTCCTAGTTTCGTTGATCTGTTCTACTGTTCTTTTGGTTTCTATTTCATTGATTTCTGCTCTGATCTTTATTATTTCTCTTCTCCTGCTGGGTTTAAGCTTTATTTGCTGTTCTTTCTCCAGCTCCTTTAGGTGTAGGGTTAGTTTGTATATTTGAGACCTTTCTTGTTTCTTGAGAAAGGCTTGTATTGCTATATACTTTCCTCTTAGGACTGCCTTTGCTGCATCCCAAAGATTTTGAAAAGTTGTGTTTTCATTTTCATTGGTTTCCATGAATTTTTAAATTCTTCTTTAATTTCCTGTTTGACCCATTCATTCTTTAGTAGAATGCTCTTTAGCCTCCATGGATTTTGAGTTCTTTCCGACTTTCCTCTTTCTAGTTCTAGTTTCAAAGCATTGTGGTCTGAAAATAGGCAGGGAGTGATCCCAATCTTTTGGTACCAGTTGAGACCTGATTTGTGACCTAGGATGTGATCTATTCTGGAGAATGTTCCATGGGCACTAGAGAAGAATGTGTATTCCATTGCTTTGGGATGGAATGTTCTGAATATGTCTGTGAAGTCCATTTGGTCCAGTGTGTCATTTAAAGTCTTTATTTCCTTGTTGATCTTTTGCTTAGATGATCTGTCCATTTCAGTGAGGGGGGTGTTAAAGTCCCCCACTATTATTGTGTTGTTGTCAATGTGTTTCTTTGCTTTTGTTATTAATTGCCTTATATAATTGGCTGCTCCCATGTTAGAGGCATAGATATTTACAATTGTTAGATCTTCTTGTTGGATAGACCCTTTAAGTAGGATATAGTGTCCTTCCTCATCTCTTATTACAGTCTTTGGTTTAAAATCTAATTTGTCTGATACAAGGATTGCCACCCCAGCTTTCTTTTGGTGTCCATTAGCATGGTAAATGGTTTTCCACCCCCTCACTTTCTGGGGGTGTCTTTGGGCCTAAAATGAGTCTCTTGCAGACAGCATATTGATGGGTCTTGTTTTTTAATCCAATCTGATAGCCTGTGTCTTTTGATTGGGGCATTTAGCCCATTTACATTCAGGGTAAGTATTGAAAGATATGAATTAGTGCCATTGTATTGCCTGTAAGGTGACTGTTACTGTATATTGTCTGTGTTCCTTTCTGGTCAATGTTGCTTTTAGGCTCTCTATTTGCTTAGAGGACCCCTTTCAATATTTTTGTAGGGCTGGTTTCGTGTTTGCTAATTCCTTTAGTTTTTGTTTGTCCTGGAAGCTTTTTATCTCTCCTTCTATTTTCAGTGACAGCCTAGTTGGATATAGTATTCTTGGCTGCATATTTTTCTCGTTTAGTGTTCTGAATATATCCTGCCAGTCCTTTCTGGCCTGCCAGGTCTCTGTGGATAGGTCTGTTGCCAATCTAATGTTTCTACCATTGTAGGTTACAGATCTCTTCTCCCGAGCTGCTTTCAGGATTTTCTCTTTGTCTCTGAGACTCGTAAGTTTTGCTATTAGATGTCGGGGTGTTGACCTATTTTTATTGATTTTGAGAGGGGTTCTCTGTGCCACCTGGATTTTGATGCCTGTTTCCTTCCCCAAATTAGGGAAGTTCTCTGCTATAATTTGCTCCAATATAGCTTCTGCCCCTCTCTCTCTTTCTTCTTCTTCTTGGATCCCAATTATTCTAATGTTGTTTCATTTTATGGTATCGCTTATCTCTTGAATTCTGCCCTCGTGATCCAGTAGTTGATTCTCTCTCTTTTTCTCAGCTTCTTTATTTTCCATCATTTGGTCTTCTATATCACTGATTCCCTCTTCTGCCTCATTTATCCTAGCAGTTAGCGCCCCCATTTTTGATTGCACCTCATTAATAGCCTTTTTGATTTCAACTTGGTTAGAATTTAGTTCTTTTATTTTTCCAAAAAGGGTTTCTCTAATATCTTCCATGCTCTTTGAAGCCCAGCTAGTATCTTTAAAGTCATGAATCTGAACTCTAGATCTGACATCATACTAATGTCCGTATTGAGTAGGTCCCTGGCAGTTGGTACTACCTCTTGTTCTTTTTGTTGAGGTGATTTTTTCCGTGTTGTCATTTTGTCCAGAGGAAAGTAGATGAATGAGAGAACAAAATGCTAACAGGGTAACAACGTCCCCAGAAAATATACTCTAAGCAAATCAGAAAAGACCTGAAGCCTGGGGAAAAGAAAGGGAAAGAAAGAAAAAAGAAAAAGAAAAAAAAAAGATAAAGATAAAAACAAACAAAAACAGAACAAAACAAAAAACCCAGAATATGATCAAATATGATCAGGCTGGTGCATAGATCAGTGCCACACACTAGATTTTGGGTGTATTTGGTCTGTTAGAAGAAAGTGCCTCCCAAAATTTTAAGGAAAGAAAAACTTATATATGTACAAAAATAAGCGTTGGTATGATGAAGGGATGGAATATGATTGTAAAGATGAAAATTATAAAAAATTTTATAAAAAGAATTGATAAGAAGTTGTTTGAAAAAAGAAAGAAGAGGATTTAAAAAAAAAAAAGGAGAGAATGTGATCAGGTAGGAGAATAGAACAAAGCCATACACTAGAGATTTAGGGTATATTTTGATCTGTTAGAAGAAACTATCTCAATTAAAGAGAGAACAACTTATATATATATGCCAAAAATAAGGGTAACTACTATGAAGGGATAGAGTATGACTCTAAAAATGAAAAATAAAAATGTTTTTTTAAAAAAGGGATTGATATGATGTTGGTTGAAAAAGGGAAAAAGAAAATTAAAAAAAAAGAAAGTTCAAAAAAATATTAACTTTGAAAGACTACAGAATCGTGGTAAAAAAGCCATGGATTCCATGTGCATTATTCCCCTAGCGCTGGAGTTCTGTTGTTCTAATTGGTCGATAAACTTGGTCTTGGCTGGCTGTTCTTGCTGATCTTTTCAGGGAGGGGCCTATTGCCGTGGTTCCCAAATGTCTTTGCCGGAGGCGGAATTGCCCCAAAGTAATCTGCTCGGGTTTGCTCTCGGGAGCTTTTGTTCTCTGCAAGCTTTCGGTACAGCTTTGGAGGACGAGAGTGAAAATGGTGACCTCCCAATCTCTGTTCCAGAGGAGCCGAGAACTTGGGGCCCCGCTCCTCAGTGAGCCCCCAGAGAAAAGCAGTCAATCACTCCCGTCTCCCCGGTCTCCGGCTGCACTCCGGAGTTTTTCGCGCTCACCCAGCCTGTGACAAAGCGTTTCTGTCTCTGGCACCCGATCCCATGTGGAGTCTCCAAACCCAGCAGATCCCTGTGGTGTGCTCCCGCGCCGCTTCTCCCGAGGGAGGAAAGGGAGTCTCCCCAGATCTGCCACTTCTTGGGTCCCCGCTGGAGGAGCAGTGGCTCGACTGTGCCGCGGATCATGGTTTATGGCAACCCCGAGCTGAGAGCCTGCTCCTTTGCTCCATCTCTGCAGCCGGCTTCCCCGCTCCGAAACCCAGGAAGTCTGCTGCTCTCAGGCACCCCTGGTCTTTCTGTGACCCCGAGGGTCCTGAGACCACACTGTCCCGCAAGGGACCCCCTGCTTAGCCACTGGAGCGACGTCCCTCAGCGGAGCAGACTTCTAAAAGTTCCGATTTTGTGCTCTGCTTCTCTATCACTTGCCAAAAGTGGCCGATGGAGGCCCCCTCCCCCGCCATCTATCCTCCTGAATATTGCCTCGGATTCACTTCTCCGCACATCCTACCTTCCAGAAAGTGGTCACTTTTCTGTTCAGTTGTTGCTATTCTTTTCTTCGATCTCCTGTTGAGTTTGTAGGTGTTCAGAATGGTTTGATCCCTATCCAGCTCAATTCCTGAGACCAGACGAAATCCAGGTCTCCTACTCCTCCGCCATCTTGCTCTGCCCTTGTGATCTATCACATTGATTGATTTGCAAATGTTGAACCACCCTTGCATCCCAGGGATAAGCCACACCTGGTCATGGTGAATAATCCTTTTAATGTACTGTTGGATCCCATTGGCTAGGATCTTGTTGAGTATTTTGGCATCCATCAAAATCCTGAGGAGAACATAGGCAGTAACCTCTTCAACATTGGACACAGTGACCTCTTTGAAGACACGTCTCTAAAGGTAAGGGAAACAAAAGCAAAAATGAACTTTTGGGACTTCATCAAGATAAAAAGCTTTTGCATAGTAAAGGAAACCGTCAACAAAACAAGGAGGCAACCCACGGAATGCGAGAAGATATTTGCAAATGACAGTACAGATAAATGGCTGGTATCCAAGATCTATAAAGAACTTCTCAAACTTGGGGCACCTGGGTTGCCCAGTTGTTAAACCTCTGCCTTCAGTTCAGGTCATGATCCCAGGGTCCTGGAATCGAGCCCCACGTCGGGCTCTCTGCTTAGCGGGAAGCCTGGTTCTCCCTCTCCCACTCCCCCGGCTTGTGTTTCCTCTCTCACTGTGTCTCTCTGTCTGTCAAATAAAGAAGTAAAATCTTCAAAACAAAACAAAACAAAACAAAAAAAGAACTTCTCAAACTCAACACCCAAAAAACAAATAATCCAGTCAATAAATGGGCAGAAGACATGAATAGACACTTCTCCAAAGAAGACATACGAATGGCTAACACATGAAAAAATGTTCAACATCACTAGCCACCAGGGAAATATGAATCAAAACCACAATGAGATACCATCTTACACCGGTTAGAATGGCGAAAATTAACAAGACAGGAAACAAGTGTTGGTGAGGATGTGAAGAAAGGGGAACCCTCTTACACTGTTGGTGGGAATGCAAGTTGGTACAGCTACTCTGGAAAACCGTATGGAGGTTCCTCAAGATGTTAAAAATAGAGCTACCCTACCACCCAGCAATTGCAGTACTGGGTATTTACCCCAAAGATATAGATGTAGTGAAAAGAAGGGGCACCTGCACCCCAATGTTCATAGCAGCAATGTCCACAATAGCCAAACTGTGGAAGGAGCCGAGATGTTCTTCAACAGATGAATGGATAAAGAAGATGTGGTGCATATATACGATGGAATATTACTCAGCCATCAGAAAGGATGAATATCCACCATTTGCATTGACATGGGTGGAACTGGAGGGTATTATGCTAAGTGGAATAAGTCAAGCACAGAAAGACAATTATTACATGGTTTCACTCATATGTGGAACATAATAGCATGGAGAACCATAGGGGAAGGGAGGGAAAACTGAATGTGAAGAAATCAGAGAGGGAGACAAACCATGCATGATTCTGGACTCTGGGAACCAAACCGAGGGTTACAGAAGGGAGAGGAGTTGAGGGATGGGGTAACTGGATGATTAAAAAAAAATGTTAATAGTGTTCACCAAAAAAATAAAAAATCAATCAATAAAATAAATAAAAATAATGCCACAATGAGTAAAAAAAATAGTTATTTGGAAAATACTGGTTCGGTTAGATCAACCAAATATTGAAACATGGCATTATATGATATCAGTAAATCACATTTATTAATATCACTGATCTCACAGAAATGTATTTTAAGTAAGGGGAAGTTGTAAAGCTCATAATGACATATACAGATTTTTTAAAAATTTGGAATTTAGTTTGAAGGCTCAAATTTTGTCATTGACAAAAAGTTGTCATTTGTTTTCCTTGAATTGACAGGTTTACTTTGTTCCTTTTTTAAGAAAATGTCAACTCTGAATAACATAGTGTGACATCATTTGCTCAAGTAAAAATGGTGTTCTTTGAAAAAACAGTTCACCTCACAGTGTAAACATGTCCATTTCCTCAGTACAACGGTTGTGCTTTAGTATGTAGCAGAAATGCCTTATGGGTGCTTTCAGTTTCATCACACATAATATTAAAAGCACCAAGATTTGATACAAATAATAATTTTTGTTACTTCATGGCTTTTTTTTTAATACAAGTATTTATTAGTATGCAATACAGTGACTACTAGTTCAGCTTAGCACCACTACTTTTTATTTCTTATTATTTATTTATTTGAGAGAGAGCAAGAGCAGGGGGAAGGGGCAGAGGGAGAGGAAGTGAGTGTCTTAAGCACACTGGGAGCTGAGTGTGGAGCCCAGTGTGGGGGCTCAATCTCATGACCCTGAGATCATGACCTGAACTGAAACCAAGAGTTGGACGTTTAACTGACTGCACCCCAGGCGCCCCAAATTTTGTTTTTGTTTTTTTTTTTTTTTTTTAAAGATTTTATTTATTTATTTATTTAGAGAGTATACAAGCGGAGGAAGGGACAGTGGAAAAGGGAGAGAGAGAATCTCAAGTAGACTCCACATTGTTTGAGGAGCCTGACATGGGCTCTATCTCACCACCCTGAAGTCATGACCTGATCCAAAATCAAGTGTCAGATACTTAAACCAATTGAGTCACCCAGGTGCTCCTTAGCACCACTACTTTGATTTGCCCGCAGTTTTACTTAGCATTACTTTTGTACAATCAGTCTCAAGAAATCTCAGGAATCTGTGAACTATACTCTTGAGAATCACTGCTTTAGATCCATCCTAAAAATGTTGTAAAGGAGTCTAAAAAGGATCAGCCTGATATGGGTGAAAATTAAGGGCTTGTCAGAATAAACTTCTACACTCTTTAAAGGCACACCACTAAGTGTAGACACTCATTAATGTAATTTTCATGATGAATGGTATTTAGTCAAAAACTAGTAGACATGAGGGGTGCCTGGGTGGTTTAGTCATTAAGTGTCTGCCTTGGGCTCAGGTCATGATCCCAGGTTACTGAGATCAAGCCCTGCATCGGGCTCCCCACTCCACAGGAAGGCTGCTTCTCCCTCTCCCACTCCCCCTGCTTGTGTTCCCTCTCTTACTGTGTCTCTCTCTGTCAAATAAATAAAATCTTAAGAAAAAAAACACAATAAACTAGTAGACATGAGAAGTAGCCAAAAGTGATTCATAACCTGAAGAAAAATTTGAAAATAAAAATACGTCAGTGGTAAAAATAATAGAGTTAGGAGATGATGATTTAAAAGTTATTATAACTATTCTTAAGAGTTTAAAGGAAATCAAGAATGCAATGAGGAAAGAAATGAAAAATACTGAAAATTAACCAAATGGAAATTCTAGAGCTAAAGTATAACGTTTACCCAAAAGGAGTTAAGAGGCTAGATGCTGTTGACAAAAGATCAATGAATTTGAGAACATAGCAATAAAAACAATGCAAAGTGAAGTGCACACAGCAAATATATTTTGTATTTGTATTTTTGCTTCATGTAGGAGTGGAGGTAGATAGTGGAATGGAGCCTGAGTGACCCTTGGGGGACATAAAGAGTGGCCTAATGTGTGTGTGAATAAAGTTCCTGAACTAGAGGGGCTAGTTAGAAAGGGGGAAATTTTAAAGAAAGAACAGAAGAAAACTACCCAAATTTCATGAAAAATATAAACTCACAGATATAAGCAGCTTAGTAACTCCATCAGGAGTAACTCAAAGGAAACCATATCAAGGTACATCATAATAAAATTGCTGAAAATCAGTAGCACAAAAAATTTAAACAGTAGTCAGAGGTGAGAAAACACAGACACATTGCACATAGGGAAACATTTAAAAATAATGATTACAGAATTCTTATCAGAAGCAGTGCAAGCCAGGAGATAATCAATGATATTTTCAAGTGCTAAAGGAATAAAATGTTAACTTAGAATGCTATATCCAACAAAAGTATCTTTCAGAAATGAAGACTAAATATATTTTTCACACAAACAGAAGCTACAAGAAATGTTAAAGGAAGTTCCTTAGGCTAAAAGGAAATGATAACAGATGGAAAATTAGATCAACACAAATAAATGAAGAGCACCAGAAATTGTAAATATTTGGGTACATATGAGAAATTTTTTATTTATAATTTTTTAAAAAGAGAGACATTTGAAAAGTGAAAGTAATTACAGTATATTGTGGCATTTATGAATTATATAGAAGTAAATGTATGAAAACACACAAACAACAGGAAAGGAGAATATAAGTATACTGTTATAAGACAAGTCCTATATTATTTGAAGGCAGACTGTGTTAAGTTAAAAATGCATATTGGGGTGCCGGGGTGACTCATTTGGTTAAGCGTCTGACTCTTGATCTCAGCTCAGGTCTTGATATCAGGGTCATGAGTTTAAGCCCTGTGTTGGGCTTCCTACTGGGTGAGGAGCCTACTTAAAAAATAAATAAAAATGCAAATTGTAAACCCAAGAGCAATCACTAAAACAGTGAAATGCAGAATATAGTTTTTAAGCCAAGGGTTGAAATGAAATGGAATACCTAAAAATAATAAATTCAAATGAAGGTAGAAAGAAATACCAAAATAAAAAATAAGGTAGGACGAATATAAAACAATAAGGCCATGAATACAATTTATATAAATTATCTCACATTCTTTTCTTTCTTTTTCTTTTTTTTTTTTTTAGATTTTATTTATTTATTTTAGAGAGAGCATGCACATGTGTGCACACATATGGGGAGGGGTAAAAGGGGAGGAAGAGGAAGAGGGAAAGACTCCCAAGCTTACTGTGCACCGAGCTGGGATTCCGATGCAGCTCAATCCCTTGACCCTCTGAGATCATGATCAGAGCGGAAACCAAGAGTCAGAAGCTCAACTGGCTGAGCCACCCAGGCTCCCCTATCTCACATTCTTATTAGGAGGTAGAGGTTGTGAGAGTGGATAAAAAAGGAAAACCAAATATATGTACAAGAAACCCACTTTAAATATAAAGTATAATATTAAAATATATATAGGAAAATGCTAATCAGGATATGAAATGTTACGTTAGTAACATATTACTGTATTATGTTAATATTAAATGAAGTACTTCTGGACAAGGATTATTATTAAGGCCAAATGGAGACATTTTGTGATGAAAATGGCAACTCATCACAGTCATCACAAAGACATGGTATCATAAATGTGCCCGTGTCTGGGGCGCCTGGGTGGCTCAGTCATTGAGCGTCTGCCTTCGGCTCAGGTCATGATCCCAGGGTCTTGGGATTGAGCCCTGCATCGGGTTCCCTGCTCCGTGGGAAGCCTGCTTCTCCCTCTCCTACTCCCCTTGCTTGTGTTCCCTCTCTCGCTGTGTCTCTGTCAAATAAATAAATAGAATTTAAAAAAAATGTGCACATGTCTAATAACAGAGTTGGAAAGTATATGAAACAAAACCTGATAGAACTGAAATGAGAAATGGACAAACCCACAGTGGTAATTGGAGATTACAGCACTCCTTTCTCATAGTAAATGTTCAGACCAACAGCAAATACGAACAACATATCAACCAGTTTGATCTATTTGAAGTGTGAAGACTCCTCATAATCACAGCAAAATACACGTTCTTTTCATATGCAGTTGGTACATTCATTAAGGCATAAAATATACTCAGCCATAAAATAAGTCACTAAAAGTTTAAAAATCATGTGAAGTGTGTTCTCTAACAATAGTGGAATTAATAGAAATCAAGAGTCTGGAAAATCCTGATATATTTGGAAATTAACATATTTCTAAATAAACAAGGTCAAAGAAGGAATCACAAAAGAAATTAGAAAATATTGTGAACTAAATTAAGATGGAAACATGGCATACCAACATTGTTTGATGCTGACAAAGTGGTATTGAGAGGGAAATTTGTGGTTCAAATGCTTAATTACAAAAGAAGAAAGTTCTAAAAGCAATGATCAGCCCTTCTACTAAGAAGTAGGAAAAGTGTCCCCTCCCCTCCTTTGACTTATAGCAACAAGATTTACCTTCACTCCTAAAACAGCTAAATAAACCACCCAAAAGGCTTAGAAGGAATACTATTAGGAATAGTATCTGTGCTCACAAGCTAGAAAAGAAAACCTCATAATTCATGAAGCTTGGATAGAGTATTCAAGGCTTTTGCATTGGTAATGGGGAATAATTAGCTTTAGATTAAGTACTACTTGGTTGATACTCACTGACATCTTAATAGAAAGACCCAAGCACATTGAACTGTTTCCAAGTAACTTACCTGCATTTTAGAACAAAGCCCAAGAATATAGGAAAAAAAAATATTCAGTACCCATCAAGGTAAAATCCACAATGTCTGGCATCCAATAAAAATTGCCAGGCATTCAAAGATTCAGAAAAACCTGGCCCATAATGAGGAGAGAGATTAAAAACAACTCAGAACTGACATAGATGTTGGAATTAGCAGGTATGGACATTTTAAAATAGTTTTTATAGCTTTCTTATGCTTACATTTAAAAGAGAGAGGAGAAGGGTCAAAAATGTGAGCAAGCCTGTGGTTGCCTGTGGTGGCAGAGTTCAGTAAACTGGGTTTAGTGCAAGGTGATATTTGAGAATGATGTTGTGAAAGAGGCCATAAGAAGTCTTCTTGAGAACCTTTATAACGACAGGATGTTTCGCATTAAGAGAGCACTGGACCTGCCTATGAGGCAGCAGATTTTGCCTAAAGAGCAGTGGATAATATGAAGAGGATAAATTCTACTTTGAACCATATCTGAAAGAAGTTATTTGGGAAATAAAAGAGAAGAATGGGCAAAGAAATAATCATGGAATTGAAATCTGTGGTAGCAGCTGTCCTACAAATATTTTTAAGAAGTTGGGTAAACATGAAATGTACAATTTAGAACTATTTGAGCTGCAAATGTATTACTTTAAATAAATGTCTAATGTAATTATAAAAAAATAAAAATAAAAAAGAGAAAAGATTTAAAATAATAAGTCATTGAAAATGTTAAAATGGCCCAAACTGAGTGTCTAGAGATGAAGACCATGATGTCTGAGATGAAAAATTTACCAGGTAAGATTAACAGACGGCGAAGAAGAAAAGATTAGTAAATTTGAAGATAACACAGTAGAAACCACTTCAGGAAAGAGTTTGACAGTTTTCTACAAAGTTATTATACAATGCCCATTCCTCTTCTAGGTATTTACCCAAAAGAAGTGAAAGCATGTCTATGAAGACATGTACATTATTGTTTATGGCAATGTATTTGTAAAAGCACCAAACTATAGATAACCCCAAATGCCCATAAACCAGTGGATGGATAAACACTTTGTTGTATATCTATATAATGTAGTACTACTTAGGAATAAAAGAAATGGACTGTTGTTACACACAACAATGTGGGAGAATCTCAGACTTTTTTGAATGAAAGAAGCCAGATTTAAAAAGTATATTAATGCAGTTCCATTTATATAAAATCATAGATAATTCTAACTAAACCATAGTTACAGAAATCAAATTAGCAGTTCTCTGGGGATGAAGTAAGGAGAGTGTAGAGGAATTACCAAGGGGCATAAAAAACCTTTTTATGCATAAAACTACAAACTTGCGTATGATGAATTTCACTTTTTGGATATATTTATCAAAACTTATGAGATTGTAGATTTTAAATATGTGCAGTTTATTTCATATCAATTACAATAAAGCTGTTAAGAATTTTTTTAAAAAAGAGCAAATAAAATTCCAAAGTAACTATAGAAGGAAGCAAATTATATATGTGTATACACACAAACAGAAATCAATAAAGCAGAAAATGGATAAATAGTAGAGAAAATGAACAAAATAAATAAAACTTACAGCTGTTTTTTGAGTAGATGAATAAAATTGATAATTCACTTGATACTGTGAATAAGAACAAAAGAAAGAAAGCACAAGTTGTTCATATTGGAAATGAAAGGAACTTTTAGATGTTAAATGGGTTATAAGGCAACATCAAGAACAAATTTATGCCAGTAAATTTAAAAGATATATCAAACTTTAAGAAGCTATAAAGACTATTTTAAAGGTACAGATTACAGCCAACAGAAGAAAAAATAAAAAATCTGAATAGGTGTGCATCAAATATATAAATTGAATTGATAATCAAAAACCTTCCCAGAAAGCAATCCCAATATTAGATGACTTCACTGGTAAAGTCTATCTAATATTTAAGGAAGAAATACTAGCAATCATTCATAAATAGAGAAAGGATAATGTATTTCCTAATTCATTTCATGAAATCAGCATTACTCTAAGATTTTTTTTTTTTTTTTTTTTATTCATGAGAGACAGAGCGAGAGAGAAAGGCAGAGGGAGAAGCAGGCTCCCAAGGAGCAGGGAGCCCGATGCGGGACTCGATCCCAGGACCCTGAGATCATGACCTGAGCCGAAGGCAGACGCCCAACCATCTGAGCCACCCAGGCGCCCGAAATCAGCATTACTCTAATACTAAAACCAGACAAAGACATTACAGGAAAAGAAAAGTACAGACCAATATTTCTTAAAATTATAGAGGCAGAAATTCTTTACAAAATATTTGCAGGTTGGGGTGCCTGGGTGGCTCAGTTGGTTAAGGTCCAACTCTTGATTTTGGCTCAGGTCATGATCTTAGGTTCATGAGATGAAGCCCCAAGTTGGGCTCTGCACTCAACATGGAGTCTGCTTATCTCTCTCCCTCTGCCCCCACCCCGCTCGTGCACTCTCTTGCTCACTTTCTCAAATATAAATAAATAAAATCTTAAAAAAATATTTGCAAGTTGAATTCAGTAAAATATAATAAAATACACATGTATATAATATACCTCATGGTCAAGTCAGTTTATTCAGGAATGCAAAGCTTGTTTAGCAGCTTATAAATCATTGTAATTCACCATATTAGAATAATAAATGAGAAAATTCATCTGATCATTTTAGTAGGTGGAGGAAAAAGCACTTAATGCCCATTCATGTTGTAAAATAAAAAAACTCACAACTAGTAAGAACAGAGGGAAACTTTGTCATCCTCATAAAGCACATTGCTGAAGAACATACAACTAATATACTTGATAATTAAAGACTAAATTCTTTCCCCCCTTAAGATTAAGAACAATGCAAGGTCCACTTGTAACGCATCTATTCAGTGCTTTATAGAAGATAGGCAATAGCCATTAAGCACACAAAAAGATGATCAGTGTCATTAGTTATTATTAATCATCAGAGAATACAAATTAAAACCATAGTTAGAAACCACAGCCACTAGAATGACTAAAATTAAAAAGACAGAAAATTCTTTTTGTTGTTAGTGATATGCAGCCATTGGAACTTTGGTGGGATTCATGATGGTATAATCACTTGGGAAAACAGTTTGGCAGTTTTTAAAATAAAGTTAATCATACAGTCTAGCAATTCCATTCTTAGGTATTTATTCAAGAGAAATCAACACATATTTACAAAAGGGTTTACACAATGTTCATAGTAGCTTTATTTGCAGTAGGGAAAAAAAACATGTTTATCAGCAAGAGAATATATAAATTGTGTAATATCCATATGTATTTTATTTGTTGTAACAAATGACTCAAAATTTAGTGATTTAAGAAAACAATTTGTTATCTCACAGTTTGTGTAGATGAGGAATCCAGGCATGGTTTAGCTGGTCTCTTATGGGCTGCAATTAGTATGTCATCTCAAGGCTCAACTAAGGAAGTATAAACTTTTGAGATCACTGTTGTGGTTGCTGACAGGATTCATTTCCATGTTGGCTGTTAAGCCAAGACTCAGCTCTTCACTCACTCTTGGTTGGAGGCTGCCCTCTGTTCCTTACTGTGTTTGCCTCTCTCTATACCAGTTTACAAGGCAGTTGGTTTCATCAGAACAAGTAAAGGGCAAGAGAGAGGGTGCTAGCAAGATGGAAACCATAGTCTTAAAACTGATTTCAGAAGTCACATCCCATCACCATTATTATATTCTCTTCATTAGAAGTAACTTGGTACAGCTCATACTCATGGGAGAGGGAATTACAAACGGCATGAATACCATGAGGGTGGGGAGCATTGGAAGTGATTTCAGAAGCTGCCTACCTTACAAAATAATGAAATACTACTAAATAATGAAAAAGAACCTTATTGGTACACACAACAGTGTAGATGAATGTCAAAAACATTATGCAGAGCAAAAGAACCCAGGCATAAAAGGTAACAGAACTAATCTTTAGAGTGAGAAGGAAGATCAGTGGTTGGGTGGGAGGTTTTTGTTTCAAAGGGGTATGAGTATCTTTTTGTGCTATATCCCCAGTGCTTATTATATTATAATTGGAAGTTGTATCTTTTGAACACCTTCATCCACTTCCCAACTCTCCACTTCTAGTTACTACAAATCTGATCTCTTTTTCTGTGTGTTTCTTTCTTTCTTTTTTTAGATCCTCATATAAGTGAGATATATAGTACTTGTCTTTCTATATCTGACTTCTTTCACTTAGCATAATGCCCTCAAGGTCTGTTCCTGTTATCAAAAAAGGCAGGATTTCCTTCTTTTTTACGTTTGAATATTGAAATGTACACATACATCATAACTTCTTTATTCATTCATCCATCAGTAGACACTTAGGTTGCTTCAGTATTTTGGCTATTGTAGATAATGCTTCTATGAACATGAGGATGTAGATATCTCTTTGACATAGTATTTTGTTTCCTTTGAATATATTGCTGGATCATATGGTAGTTCTGTTTTTAATTTTTTGAGGACCCTCCATGCTGTTTTCCCTAGTGGTTGTGCTAATTTACAATTCCACCAGCGGTGTACAAGGGTTCCTTGTTCTCCACATCTTTGCCAGCATTTATTATCGCTCGTCTTTTTGATAGTAGCCATTCTAATAGGCATGAGGTGATATCTCATTGTGGTTTTGACTTGCATTTCCCTAATAATTAGTGATGCTGAGCACCTTTTCATTTACCTCTTGGCCATTTGTATATCTTTTTTGGAAAGATATCTGTTCGGTCCTTTGCCCATTTGTTTTTAAAGATTTATTTTGTTTATTTTAGAGAGTAAGAACAAGGGGGAGGGACAGAGAAGAGGGAGAGAATCCTTAAGCAGACTCCCCACTGAGTGCAGAGCCCAATGCAGGGCTCAATCCCAGGACCCTGAGATCATGACCTGAGCCAAAGGCAGACGCTTAATTGACTGAGCCACCCAGGCGCCCCATGCTTACCCATTTTTAATTGGATTGTGTGTGTGTGTGTGTGTGTTTTACTATTGTGTTGTGAGTTCTTTATGTATTTTGGATATTAACTCCTTATCAGATATATGGTTTGCAAATTCAGTGGACTGCTCTTAATGACATCTGCATAGCTTCATTTTTCCAAGTAACATATTAGGATGCTGTAGTGGCAGTGCCATCTTGTGTTAAGATCTTTGGTGTCAGGCAGACCCAGATATGAATACTGGCTCTGAAACTTGCTGCATTCTAGTACTTCACTGACCTATATTATTTTGGATATTCCTAAAACAATAACTACTGTTTATTTAGAATCTATACTGGCCAGGTACTATGCTAGACATTTATGTGTGTATTACCTTAGTTAATACAAATCAAAATAACCAACATTTTTTGAGACACATCTAATATAAAATATTTCCATGTCTTATGTGATTTAATGCAGCAACCCAATGAAGTGTTGGTACTATAATTATCCCCACTTTACAGAAGAAGAAATTGAGACCAACAGAATAAGTTTTTAAAATATGAGGAAATCGGGTTGCTATCAAGATTCTGGTTTCATTTTCTATTCTTCTCTACCTGTGGAATTAGACTTTTTGTATGTTACCCAAGCTTGTTGCCAAGAGTAACTGCAACTTCAACTTAAGATCTCTTTTTGTTTTTTCTTTAAGAAACTTCTTTCAGGTTGTGAATGCTAAGAGTATCTCCAGGAGTCTATAGAAGTGTCAGGTGAAGATTGGTTTCTAAGAGGAAAGCACTGGGCAGACTTGCAAGAGCATAAGCTCAATTCCAGACAAGTACAGCTCTAGAAATACCAACCTTAGCCATAAATGAAAAGGCAATGTTTATATATATTTGATATAAAAAGTATGGCTTATTTTTTCTACCATTTCCATAAAAGAATAATTCTTTGTCAGCAGTGACATTTTTTTGAAGTCCAAAGTTGATAAAAGTTTGTGCTTGTAAAATATATTATGATGTTTAATCACTATCAAAAGTGCCCAGACAGGAATTTTCTTTGGGGAAGTAAAACTTTGTCACTAAGGCCATGAAGTGTTTGATTGTAGCACTGCTTACTTTGGCAACTGTATTTCCATAGTACTTGTGTAGCCTGGAATTATTTTTCCTCTTTTAATATATAACAATCAGTTTTTTTCAGTATTTAATCACTTATTATAAATGGGGTTGAATTATATGTTAATCTAAAAGTATAGACTGGGGGCACCTGGGTGGCTCAGTAAGTTAAGTGTCCTACTTTTGATTTTGGCTTGGGTCATGATCTCAGGGTTGTGAGATTGAGCCTGCATCAGGCTCCATGCTGGATATGAAGGCTGCTTAAGATTCTCTCCCTCCCACAGAGGTCGGTTCTACACCTTCGGTCGTGTGTTCTCTGGGCTGGTGTCCACTGGCTTGAAGATCAGGATCATGAGACCCAATTACACCCCTGGGAAGAAGGAGGACCTGTACCTGAAACCCATCCAGAGGACAATCCTGATGATGGGCCATTAGGTGGAGCCCATTGAAGATGTGCCTTGTGGGAACATTGTGGGTCTGGTGGGTGTGGACCAGTTCCTGGTGAAGACTGGCACCATCACTACCTTTGAGCATGTCCACAACATGCGGGTGATGAAGTTCAGCATGAGCCCTGTTGTCTGGGTCGCTGTGGAGGCCAAGAATCCGGCTGACCTTCCCAAGCTAGTGGAGGGTCTGAGATGGCTGGCCAAGTCGGACCCTATGGTGCAGTGCATCACTGAGGAGTCTGGGGAGCACATCATTGCAGGGGCTGGGGAGCTGCACCTGGAGACCTGTCTGAAGGACCTGGAGGAGGACCATGCCTGCATTCCCATCAAGAAATCTGACCACGTAGTCTCCTATCGTGAGACTGTCAGTGAGGAGTCGAATGTGCTCTGCCTGTCCAAGTTCCCCAACAAGCACAACCGGCTGTACATGAAGGCACGGCCCTTCCCTGATGGCCTGGCTGAGGACATTGACAAGGGCGAGGTGTCCGCCTGGCAGGAGCTCAAGCAGCAGGCCCACTATCTGGCCGAGAAGTATGAGTGGGATGTGGCTGAGGCCCGCAAGATCTGGTGCTTCGGCCCGACGGCACTGGCCCCAATGTCCTCACAGACATCACCAAGGGTGTGCAGTACCTCAATGAGATCAGGATAGCATGGTAGCTGGCTTCCAGTGGGCCACCAAAGAGAGGGCTCTGTGTGAAGAGAATATGCGTGGTGTGTGCTTTGATGTCCACGACGTGACCCTGCATGTGGATGCCATCCAGCGCGGGGGGCACAGATCATCCCCACTGCCTGGCGCTGCCTCTACGCTAGTGTGCTGACTGCCCAGCTCCAGCTTATGGAGCCCATCTACCTTGTGGAGATTCAGTGTCCGGAACAAGTGGTTGGTGGCATCTACGGTGTCCTGAACAGGAAGCGGGGTCAGGTGTTTGAGGAGTCCCAGGTGGCCGGCACCCACATGTTTGTCGTGAAGGCCTATCTGCCCGTGAATGAGTCCTTTGGCTTCACTGCTGACCTGAGGTTCAATACTGGCGGCCAGGCCTTCCCCCAGTGCGTTTTTGACCACTGGCAGATCCTGCTGGGGGATCCCTTCGACAACACCAGCCGCCCCAGCCAGGTGGTGGCCGAAAGACGCAAGCGCAAAGGCCTGAAGGAAGGCATCCCGGCCCTGGACAAATTGTAGGCAGCCCTCCCCTGCCTCCACTACCCCGGATGGGACTCAGCACTGTATCCGGCTGACGATCGACCATAGCAACAAGCCCTCGCACTCTCCATAACACCTTGAGATTGTCCACGGGGACGCTCTACCTGACAGGTTCTGGGGCCCACTCAGTGCCATCACTCAATGTGAACACTTGATGCCATTTCTTTCGATATTTATTTCAAGATTTCAGAGGCAACAGAAATGCCCTGGCAGCAGGGACTTATTTGGCCGGTGGGGGTGGGGGAGGCGGCATGGGACACTGAACACTTTTTTCCATTTCAGAAACTCAAATGTCCAAGAAAAAACAAAACAAAACAACGCATTAAGAGGTTTATTTGGGTAAATGGTCCGTAGTGGATTTTCCCCCCAGAAAGGGGGAAGGAACAAGCAGGTAGACCTTTCTCTTTGGACAGAAGCTAGAAGGCAGGAAACTGTGCGGTGTCACCGTGAGCACCTGGAATAATAAATTTGTTATGGTGGTGAAAAAAAAAAAGATTCTCTCCCTCTTCCTTTACCCCTTTCCCTGCTCATGCACTCTCTCTCTCTCTCTCTAAAAATAAAGTATGAAAAAGTATACTTTTAAAAATAAAGTTTTTTTTAAAAAGGCTGGATTAGCAGCAACCTAATAGAAGTAGATATATGCAATACTTTTATATTCTGATTCAACAATCTGCTTAATATACTGTAGTTCTAGAAATTAGCTGATTGATTTATAAGTAGACTTGATTCCTGAAAAATAATTTGTGGAACACTGGGAAAATTTTGATTCCTGTTTTTCATTAGCATCATGTTCATTTTTGCCTTTTTACCTTTAAGTCTTTTGTCTTCACTGAATAGAATAACTTTTGGTGTGGCACTCCTTCACAACCCAGCTATCCTTCAATCTGGGTTTAAGTCTCATCTCTCACATAAAGCCTTCTCTACTTATCCAATACATTTTTTTTTCTTTTCGAAATTCTGTTGCTTTTCTCTTTAACATAATTTAAATTGTCTTCTAGATTATATACATTGGCTTTATTTTTCAGCTGCTTTCATGGATGTTATTTCCTTTTATCCTTAGACCCTGGAAATAGTTAAGAAAGGCAATATTATTCTCCATTTTATGATACAAAAACTAAGAATAGATATTCAATTTCTTCAAGACCCAAATCTTCATTCTAAAATCTGCTTTGCTTATACTATACCACTTCAAGTTTTATACTTTACCTGCTATTCCTACCACATGCTGAGCACATAGTGGTATTGTCAGTTGATTGGTTTAAAATACGTTGTTTCTAATCAAAGCCCCAATCACTGGTATCTATTTCTTTTAAAAAGCTATGTAATTAATTAACTAGTTAATTAATTGTAGAGTCTTTTGTCATAATTAATGTTGAAGCCTGAGTTCTTCAAAGGGGCAACATTTGTTTAAGATTTGAAGTTTGGGGGGCGCCTGAGTGGCTCAGTTGGTTAAGCAACTGCCTTCGGCTCAGGTCATGATCTTGGAGTCCCAGGATCGAGTCCCGCATCGGGCTTCCTGCTCGGCAGGGAGTCTGCTTCTCCCTCTGACCCTCCCCCCCTCATGCTCTCTCTCTCTCATTCTCTCTCTCAAATAAATTAAAAAAAAAAAATCTTTAAAAAAAAAAAGATTTGAAGTTTGGAATATGGAAATTTTCTTATTTATTCATCAGACAAATGTCATTGACTGTGTACCATATTCCTAATATTTGTGGTAGCCCTGGATATGGACAAATGTTGATTGCATTATTTTGTTAGTAATATTCAGTCTTTTCTTATTTATACAGGAGAGATTAAACAGATTCTAGAAAATGAACTTCAGATACCTGTGTCTAAAATGCTGTTGAAAGGCTGGAAGACCGGAGATGTGGAAGACAGTGTGAGTTTCTTAATTGCCTAGAAATAAAAGAAAGTTAAGTCATGCAATTGACTAAATGATACATAAAAATTGGTTTTTATTAGTTTTGTTACATATGACAGAAGTAGATTTTGGTAATAGTAACTTAGTTTAAGGAATCAGCCAACAGTGTTTTTCAAGTTAAAACATTTTCATGGTAAACCAACAATAGTTTTGAATGAGTTAGGTATGTAAATGAGAACACTATATGGCATGTTTTTCCTATTTCTAACTGTTAATATAGGAGTTAGTTTGGTACTCTTTTTTGAGAGCTTTTACTTTTTTATCAAACCTCATAGGGTGTCAGTAAGTGCCCTGGAATAATAATTTACTGAACAATTACTTACTGGCCTGAAAGAAGTCATATACAATGTATACATGTATGTCAATATTGATAATGGAACAAAGATAATAATAAGACATTTTTTTAAACTTGGAAAATTTAATGGTAAGAATCTTTGTTTACTTGGGTAGTGGCAAGTACATGGAATGAATTGTACTTTAAGAATTTTTATAAAGTTGCAGTTTTAAGGCAGTAGTTGCTGTTCTCAAGGACCCAGTAGCAGCCTCAGGTATTAAATATTTCACATTCTGTTTCTTTGTCTGACAGAGAAAGTGGGGAGGGAAGGAAAGAAATGAATTAACGCTAAAGTTTTAGATGTTTGAAGTGCAAATAATTATCAAATCTTTTCATAGTTACTAACTTGATATTTCAATATCTAGGCATAAACTTAGAACCTTCAACTTTTGGTTCAGTTCTTTTTCAGTGACTTCTGGTAGACATTGTACTTATAAATATATGTGAGTTCATTTGGTATATGGAGATGTTTGGAGTATTTCTTTCTTTTTTTTTTTTTTAAAGATTTTATTTATTTATTTGACAGAGAGAGAGATAGCGAGAGCAGGAACACAAGCAGGGGGAGTGGGAGAGCGAGAAGCAGGCTTCCTGCCGAGCAGGGAGCCCGATGTGGGACTCGATCCCAGGACTCTGGGATCATGACCTGAGCCGAAGGCAGACGCTTAACGACTGAGCCACCCAGGCACCCTGTTTGGAGTATTTCAATAAGATATTTATGTGAATTTCACATTAGCAAGATATTTATAAATTTAGGTAGAAGTTAGTGATGTACTATTTTAGGGCTCAGCAGACTTTCTATACAGAACCAGGTTATAAATATTTTAGCCTTTGTGGGCAGTACAGTCTCATTGTAGCTACTCAGTTCTGCTGTTGTAGTGTGAAAGGAACCGTAGACCATATGTGAAAGAGTGAGCCATGACTGTTTTCCAATACATCTTTATTTGTGGACACAGAAATTTGAATTTTATGTAATTTCACATATCATGAGATACTCTTCTTTTGATTTTTTTCCCCCACCATTTAAAAGATGTAAAAATCATCCTTAACATCGTAGGCCATATAAAAATAGGCAGTGGGATAGATTTGTCCCATAGGCATAATTTGCTGACCCCTTGTGCTACATGGCTGTTGTAATTGAAACATAGGTTAAAAAATAAAAAGAAATGCTATCTGAGTAAATCAACAACCTCAGCAGAAATAAAACACTAAAATGCATTAGTTTATATGGCTGTATCATTTATTTGTTCATTTATTGAGAAATCTATGGATATGAATCATTTGCACATGGCATTTTCAGTAGTTTGTAAAGAGAAAGGCAATTATTTTGAAAATTTTCTTAAAGCTGTCTGTCCTAATATTTGAACATAGTCTTTTGTCACCAACAATATTTTCAGTTACTTATTTCTATGTACTCTTTTCCTAAGGTGATTTCTGCTATTCCTATGCCATTAATTTTCTGATTGCTCCCAAATTTATATTTCCAGGTTATACTTCTGTGAATTCATGTATCCAAACTGGTAATTCACTTTGGTACTTGCATACCTTATGACATCTTAAGGTTAGCATGTTTAAAATGGAGCTCTTGGTTTTCCTTTCCATACCATTTCTCTACTAGTTTCCCCCCAGTAAACAGCAGCACTGTATAGCCACTGCTGAGTCCAAAAATATGGGCATCCAGTCTTTTCCCATTTCAAACAACACCTAATCCTTTGGTAAGTCCTATAGCTTCTGTCTCCAAAATATATGTCAACTATGGTCACTTTTCAGCATTTTTATCATGCTGCCTAATCTAGGCCATTAGCATCTTTTGCCTGGACCAATGTAATAGCTTCATCATTGTTTTTCCAGCTTCCTTTCCTGGGTTCTTCCTTACATTCTCCACACAGCAGCCAGAATGATCTTTTAAGAACATAAATTGAATTATATCACTCTCCTGTTAAAACAGTTTTTTACTGCACTTTGAATAAAATTCAAACTACTCACCATGGTTTAAAAGGCATTGTATTTTTATGCACTATTCACCTCTTGCAACCTCATCTTCAGCCTTTCTTACTCTCACTTTCCATGATGCAGCCATAGAAACCCCCTTTTAATTCTTCTAATAGAACCAAGCACTTTATATCTTTACCTGCACCTTCCACTGCTTGGAATGCTTTGCCCCCAGTTCTTCACATGGGTGTGGCTCTATTTTATCCTTCAGGTCTCAGTTTAAACATTACTTTCTCTAACAGGCCTCTATAAAATTAGGTTCCCATCCCAGCAATTTCTATCATAGTCCCATGAGTAAATGTTTGTGGAATGGATGAATGAATGACTTAAAGGAAGTATCCATTTATATAATCATTCCGTATGTGATTTAAGGGGGAAGATTTAGTGGAAAATCTTTGGATGGTGGTGTAGCAAAAGGACAGTAGTGACTTGATCAAGTAGTAAGAGTAAACATTTATCAGTAATCCAACAGTTAAAATAATGAAAGATAGAAAGGTAAAAAATAATTTTCCTATGTACATATGCGTGTGTTTTGTTTGCATGTTAACTCTAGAGAGGTAACACAGATCACTTCCAAAAGGACTTACAAATATTTGATATAAAGATTCGGAACTTAAAGGTGAAATTATGAGTAATTGCCTACTGCAGTGTTTTTGCAGATCATGGGTTACAAATACATTAATGGGTTGTGAAGTGAATTGAGTGGGTTATAGTCAGCATTAAAAAAAAGAAATAGAGATGGGCGCCTGGGTGGCTCAGTTGGTTAAGTGACTGCCTTCAGTTCAGGTCATGATCCCAGGGTCCTGGGATCGAGTCCCGCATCGGGCTCCCTGCTCTGCGGGGAGCCTGCTTCTCCCTCTCCCACTCCCCCTGCTTGTGTTCCCTCTCTCGCTGTGTCTCTCTCTGTCGAATAAATAAATAAAAAAAATCTTAAAAAAAAAAAAAAAGAAATAGAGGGCGCCTGGGTGGCTCAGTTGGTTAAGCGACTGCCTTTGGCTCAGGTCATGATCCTGGAGTCCCTGGATCGAGTCCTGCATTGGGCTCCCTGCTCAGCAGGGAGCCTGCTTCTCCTTCTGACCCTCCCCCCTCATGTGCTCTCTGTCTCTCTCATTCTCTCTGTCTCAAATAAATAAATAAAATCTTAAAAAAAAAAAAAGAAATAGAATAGAAGATGTCAGAGTACATTGCAAGTAGTAAGGGTATTTTTACTTAACATATAGCTAATATTAGTCAAACGAAGTCCCAATGTCCATGGAGTAAGACTGTGTACTTAGTAAGATGAACCTTCTTGTGGAGGGATCAAGAATGAGTTCCTCATGTTTTATGTTTGGGTAAGATCAGCCTCCTGTCTCTACTTCCATCTGCAGGGTTAAGAGAGATTCCTAGACATTCACTCCACTTGCTTTCCAACACTTGCAGCCTTAATATTATTGTTTGATTAAACCAGGACTAATTTTATTACTTCTTTTCCCACTGTTTATCACCCCTCACTCAAATTTCCGTAGTTTCTGCATAGGCCATATCTGTCTCTATCCTTTTTCGTTTACAATACCTGAAACCTGGTTGCTATTCCCTGTGGAACTAATTTTATCACTAGCCAGGTTCCCTCTGTTGTCAACCTCTTCCCTGCACATTCCTTTCACCATCTTCCTCTGACTGAAACCTGCCTTCCTAAGGACATTGTTCTCTATAGCCTTCCCAGTGTTTTTTTTTTTTTTAGACACAAAAGTGAGTATTTAATGAGAATAAGGAGATAAATCACAACGAATTACAAATTTCACAAAGCTAAAATATACCTCAAACATCACAAAAGGCAGAAAAGTAAAGTATTTGCAATAACTGCCTGATGCATCTCTGTAATACTTTTTTTCCCCCCCACTTTTAGGTTTGTTGCACACTCTTTGATCACCTTTTGATGTGATAATAATTTTATAATTGAGTGGTTAGAGAAGTTTCTTTCAACTTCAAATTCATTGGTAATGTCCTGTAGCTTTCTGGGATTTTTTTTTTTTTTAATTTTATTATGTTATGTTAGTCACCATACAATACATCATTGGTTTTTGATGTGGTGATCCACGATCCATTGTTTTCGTATAACACCCAGTGCTCCATGCAGTACGTGCCCTCCTTAATACCCATCACTGGGCTAACCAATCCCCCCTCCCCCCTCCCCTCTAAAACCCTGTTTGTTTCTCAGAGTCCATAGTCTTTCATGGTTCATCTCTCCCTCTGATTCCCCCTCCCCATTTTTCCCTTCCTTCTCCTAATGTCCTCCATGTTATTCCTTATGTTCCACAAATAAGTGAAACCATATGATAATTGACTTTCTCTGCTTGACTTATTTCACTTAGCATAATCTCCTCCAATCCCATCCATGTTGATGTAAAAGTTGGGTATTCATCCTTTCTGATGGATGAGTAATATTCCATTGTATATATGGACCACATCTTCTTTATCCATTCATCTGTTGAAGGGCATCTCGGCTCTTTCCACAGTTTGGCTATTGTGGACATTGCTGCTATGAACATTGAGGTGCATATGGCCCTTCTTTTCACTACATCTGTGTCTTTGGGGTAAATACCCAGTAGTGCAATTGCTGGATCATAGGGTAGCTCTATTTTTAAATTTTTGAGGAACCTCCACAAAAGTGGAGGTTTTCGAAAGTGGCTGTACCACTTTGTGGTACAAGTTGTTGCATTCCCACCAACAGTGTAAGAGGGTTCCCCTTTCTCCACAACCTCTCCAACATTTGTTGTTTCTTTCCCTGTCCATTTTTGCCATTCTAACTGGTGTAAGGTGGTATCTCAATGTGGTTTTGATTTGGATTTCCCTGATTATAGCTTTCCCAGTGTTAATTGCTTTTCTTTAGCAGCCATCATACCACTGGATTATCTGGTGAAATATGTGTCCTGATTGTACCTCACTTCCACTTCCAGACCTTTATCAGTCCTTCCTCTCTTAAAATCTTCAGCTTTGAATTTCATGTTAAAAGGTCATCACCTATTTATTGAGGTCATCTCCCTTCATTTCCTGATTTTTGGGTCCTGGTCTATAATTGCCCCCCTTAATTCTTAGTAATTTAACTATCTTTATAAGTGGTTCTTCCAATACCTTGGCCCCTTAGTTTCTTGAATTTCTTTCCTACAGAAATCTTTTCCTCCATCCTGCATCAGCTATATCTTCCAGTGGTCCTATCATTTAATTATAAATTTCAAATCTTAATTTTAGGCTTCCATTTTCTGCTTACTCTCTCTTATCTTTCTAGCTCATTTTCTTTGGTATCTTTACTCCAGCAATCCTTCAACACTATTTAGGCCTCCAGTCCATTGTTTCTACCATCTGTTTGTGATCATTACCTCCTTCATGTCCTCTCTTCCTTCCTTAGAGTGGATTAAATCCCACAATTAATCATTATAATCACTTTCTTGCATAGAGTCTCAACTCTTTCTTTATGGATCCTGCATGACAAAAGTCCTTATTTTCAATAAATCCAACTCCATCTATTCTGTGCATTACAGTTAAATGTGGCTACAGACAAATAAAATCATTAATGTATCTTTAAATTCATGATCATGATGTTTAGAACGTCCCTTAATGTTGCTAGGCAGTCACAGTATATTTACCTGGTTTATCCACATCCTAAATGGTTATTTTATACTTATCCTCTCCTCAGACCTTTAAAGCACCTCTCCCTTATTCTCACTTTCAGCTGATAACTTGACTTCCTGTTTTGTTTCACTCACAAAATAAAGGCAATACAAGAAAATTTCTATAAGCTTGGTCTCTCTTTACTTACCTGCATCTTACACACATACTCTTCTTTTGTTACTCTGGATGGCCTGTCCATTCTCCTTTCAAAGACCACACCTCCATATTTGCTTTGGATTACATTCTTTGTCTCCTCTGGCCTATTCAAGGACTTCACTCTTAATTCTTCCGTGTGTTTCCTGTATCATCAATATTTTCCTCTAGTAGGTCATAATAGAGTATAACCACAAACATGATGTTCTTTCTTCCATTTTTCTCTTGATCCCACTTCCCCTTCCAGCAGTCGCTCCATTCCTCTAGTCCCCTTGATAACAAAACTTTCCCCAAAGACTTGTTTATATTTCTTGTCTCTATTTCTCCCCATGCCTCCTAAGCCCAGTCTAGGCAGAGAATTGCTAGTGCTCTTATCAAAGTACCAGTGAAGTGACCACATAACTAAATTCAGTGGTGATCTTATCCAGTGTAATGATTTTTAAGTGCATCTATATGCATAGTTTTATATGTTTAATTTATATCTCCACCCCAGACCTGTTCCCTGAATTCCAGATTAATATATCCATCTGCTTATCTTTTCCACTTAAATGCCTAATACACATTTCAAACTTACCTGCCCAAAATAGAAGTCCTCATCTTCATTCTTTCCCATTTCAATTGATAGTAACTTCATCCTTCTAGTTATTCAGTCTAAAATCTTTAGGATCATTACTGACTCCTTTTCTGTCATAACACATATTCAATGTGTCAAGAAATTTTTTGGCACTATCTTCAAAATATATCCAGAATCTAGCTATTTTGCATCACTTCTACTACCATCACACTGACATAAACCATTATCACCCTTATCTTAGTATATTCCATTAGCCTTCTGTGTGCTTCTACCCTCCTCTGCCAACCCCTTCCCATCTGTTTTCAACATAGCTGACAAAGTGAATCTTTTTAAATGTGAATCTGATCATGTCACTCCAGTAGTTTACCTTTTCATTAGGAGTAAAAGTCAAAGCCCATAGCTCAGTACATTTCTTGTCCCTACTGTGACTGTTCTCTCTCTGACCTATCTCTACTAATGTTCATTTGACTTCAGTTACATTGGACTTCTTGTTGTTCCTTAAGCATTTTGTGCTGTTTTCTTTGCCTGACATATTCTTTTTCTGTATTTTCTCATGAATTGTTTTGTCACCCCTTTACATCTTTGCTCAAATGTCACATTCTCCAAGTAAGCTCCACCCTGATCATCCAGTTTAAAATTACATAACTTCCCACCCCCATATGCTTCACCCCCCCTTCCCTGATCTATCTTTAGTCCAAAAAATTATCACTTTTTAATATTCAGCTACATAGGTTACTTACTTTATTTATTCCTACTAAAATGTAAAGCTCTATAAGAGAGATCAGGGGATTTAGACTGTGCTGTTCACCGCTATATCCTCAGTGTTTGGAATAGTCCTGGCACAGAGTAGGTGGCTCAATAAATATCTGTCGAATAAATATGTATGTCCTGAGTTACGATGTAAAGATATAAAATGTGTTTCTTAATGCATTTTGCTGTCAAAAAAAGTTTGAGGGGTGCCTAGGAGGCAGAGTCAGTTAACTGTTTGATTCTTGATCTCAGCTCGGGTCTTGATCTCAGGGTTCTGAGTTTGGGCCCCACATTGGGCTCCATGCCCAGTGTGGAGCCTACTTAAAAAAAAAAAAAGGTTTGAGCTATGTTAGTATTTACCATCAAGTTAGGAATTTGAAAGGTATGTAGTAATTTTATGGCCAAAAAAATTTAGTGAACTTTTGTATGATTTTCAAGATGTAGTTCAGATGTATCCCAAGAGTAGTTTATTCACCCTGGATGGATCATTTTAACATAAAAATTCTCTGGAGAAAGAGTTAAGTGACCTAGGTAACATTTACTAGAGATCTCATCCAAGTTACCTTATTTCTCAGGCTGCAGCTCCTCATCTATAAAACCATTGGGTTGAGTTGCTCACTATGATCTTTTCTAAGTCTTATGATCTCTAAAAACCTACATTGCTAATTTTTGCTATAATGATCCTGGAACGAAGTGCATATTAGTTTCAAGGATATACTTCTTCAGTGAAGAAATTAATGACTCTTAACTGTGTTCTTATCTATTGTATCTCATCATGAGCTAAAGATTTTGTATTTTATTTTTAATGTTCATATTTATGCTTATATATATATATATATATAGGAGAAACAAGTTACTTGGTTTCAATAGTTCTGCATTATTCTGTTTAGGAAATTGTCAAAAGTTTCAAAAAATTACAATATTGAAAAAATTTTAAGAACTTTAGGGAAAAAATGAACAATATACAATCAACAGTCATTTTTTTTGTTTGTTTTTAATTTTTCTTTTTCAGACGGTCTTAAAATCGCTACATTTGCCAAAAAACAACAGTCTTTATGTCCTTACACCAGACTTGCCGCCACCTTCATCATCTAGTCATGCTGGGTAAGGTGTTTACTTTTCCTGAGAATCTGAAATGAAAAGCTTGATTGTTAAGTTGCTTTAAGCTGTATATAAATATCAAAATGAAATAAAATAAAAATCTTGCTGAAGCTTTAACTTACCAACAACTATTAACTACATAAAATTTCAAACTATTTGTTTTGGGTAGTTTGATTTTAGTGGTGGAATTTTTTTTCCAAAGAAAATCTTTAGCAAAACTCCATTATGGGAAAAATAGTCAAAAATGATACTGTTCTGTTTGAAGGGGAAGGACTAGTGTTGGATGGAAGAGATTGAGTAAATGGAACTCTAGCTTCTCCCATGGCTAAAGAAGGCATACCTTTGAGGAAAATTCATCAGGCACTGCAGAATACAGCTTGAAAAGCATTGATACAACATTTTTATTAAGATTTTATCTCTTTTTGGAATAAAGTATCTCGTTCTTTTTTCATTATTCACAGTGAAACTCGGGACATTTATAGAATGATTAAATGATTTTAATATTAAATTATGGCATTATTATTGCTAGGTGGTACATGATGTTAGTGATAGAGTAATAATTTTGTGAGTACAGTATCATTCCAGAACTATGTTTAAGTTGTTTTTAGATTTTCACAGTTTTTATACACATTTACTTCTTTTTAAATACTACTTGGTGATTTTGTGTAGACCTGTGTACCTAAACTTGGGATATTATCAAACTTTGCCTACCACGTATCAAATATTTTTATTATTATATAGTAGAAGGAAAAAATTACTGTTTTTCTCTACTGTACTACTTACAGAACACTTCTGGCTACCAAATATGTGGCAATTCTTCAATACCAGCTTGATGTTCTATAATTTAAATAAATTCTGGAACTATCTACCTGGAGATAGCATCTAATCCCATAGGTTCAGGGCTCAGTTTCATAAGACTGCTCCCACATCGGATACTACTTCAAGTCTAGGTTGTCTCCTGTGCTTCTGAACAACTGGGTATACATTGGAGGTTCCCACAACCCCCTTCCTGGGTTTGATAATTTGCTAGAATGACACACAGAACTCAGAAAAGTGCTCTACTTACTATTACCAATTTATTATAAGACATATTTTAAAGAATATAGATGAACAGCCAGATGAACGAGATAAATAGGACAAGATCTGGAAATGTCTTGAGCACAGGAGCTTAAAGTTGGGGGTGTGTCACTCTTACAGCACATAGATGCATTCTTGTTCACCAACTTGAAAGTTCTTTAAAACCCATCAGCTAGGGTTTTTTATAGAGGCTTTATTACATAGGCACTATTGACTAAATTATTGGCTATTAATAATTAACTCAACCTCCAGCCCCTCTGCCCTCCCTACAAATGTGGAGGCAGGGAGAATGCAGGTAGCTGAAAGTTCCAACCCTCTAATCACTTGCTTGCTTTCCCTTGCAACCAGTCCTCATCCTGAGGATTTTTTCTCAAAGTCATTAACTCGTGAACAAACTCTTGTGTGGCTGAAAGGGGCTTGTTATGAATAACAAAAGATCCCTTGCTCCTTCCACCTGTATCACTCTCATCATTTAGAAAATTCCAAGGGTTTTAGGAGCTCTTGGGTGGGGGGAAGGGGGAGAGAAGACCAAATGTATATTTCTTATTATAAATTATGCCATTACAGGTAGATAGTAGCAAAAAAATTAAACATGGCTTGTACCAAAGTAGAAATCACTGAACTGAAAAAAGTTAAATCTAATGTAATTGTATTTGATAGTCTGTTAATAGTTCATTTTAGGTTAAGAATTTAAACATTTCTTCGGTCACTGTTTATTTTCTGTTAAGGTCACATATTAATGGGAGGTTGAATTTGCACATCATTACACACAGCCAAACAGTACTGTAGTCCTTGTGTTTATAGTAGTTGTTATCAACACTAGATGAGATTAAGTTAAACAAGGAGTTATATGTATGGTTCTGTATCTAGTTAGGGCATTATTTTTGTAGTTTAGTTAACAAGAGTGTAATCACTGTTACCCAGTATGTAATCCACATAATTATGAGCAGATAGGAGACATTACTGGTTATAATCTATTGCTTTCCAGTCACATGATTAAATGGATTTATCAAAATGTCTTCCTGGGCTAATGGAAATATTCTTCATTGCTATGTGGCTGATCTTCCTTTGATTGTCTGATTGTCAAATTGCTCAGTTCCTAGGCAAGCAGGGCCTTACAGTGCTTATGAAATGCAGTGTTTTATTGGAGAATGAGTATCTCTAAATATTAGCACTAAAGTAGTCTTCCTTAGTTGGCTTTATGAATTTTTTTTTAAGTTTCTATTTTAATTCCAGTTAGTTAACCTACAGTGTTATATTAGTTTCAGGTGTGCAATATAGAGATTCGCTAATTCTTTGCATCACCCGGAGCTCTTCACAACTAGTGCACTCCTTAAGCCCTATCATCTATTTAAGCCATCCCCCTACCAACCTCCCCTCTGATAACCATTAGTTTGTTCTCTATGGTTAAGAGTCTGTTTCTTGGTTTATGTCTCTCTTTTTTTCTCCTTTGCTCATTTGTTTTGTTTCTTAAATTCCACATAGGAGTGAAATCATATGGCATATGTTTTTCTCTGACTGACTTCGTTTGCTTAGCATTATACTCTTTAGTTCCATCATGTTGTTGCAAATAGTGATTTCATTTTATTTTATGGCTGAATAATACTCCATTGTATATATATATATATATACCACATCTTCTTTATCATCAGTGGACACTTAGGCTGCTTCCATATTTTGGCTGTTGTAAATAATGCTGCTATATATATATAGCAGGTGCATGTATCCCTTTGAATTTGTGTTTTTGTATTCTTTGGGTAAATACCCAGTAGTGCAATTGCTGGATCATAGGGTAGTTCTATTTTTAACATTTTGAGGAACCTCCATACTGTTTTCAGAATGGCTGTACCAGTTTGCATTCCCACCAACAGTGCAAGAGGGTTCCTTTTTCTCCACATCCCTGTCAACACTTGTCTGACGTTTTTTGATTTTAGCCATTCTGACAGGTGTGAGGTGATATCACCTGGTGGTTTTGATTTGCATTTCCCTGATGTTGAGCATCTTTTCACATGTCTGTTGGCCATCTGTATATCTTCTGTGGAGAAATGTCTGTTCATGTTTTCTGCCCATATTTTAATTGGATTATTTGGTGTTTGGGTATTGAGTTGTACAAGTTCTTTATATTTAGGATACTAACCCTTTATTGGATAACGTCATTTGCAAATATCTCCTCCCATTCTGTAGGTTTACCTTTTGATTTTGTTGATTGTTTTCTTCAATGTGCAGAAGCTTTTTATATTGATGCTGTCCCAATAGTTTGTTTTTGTTTCCCTTGCCTCAGGAGACATACCTAGAAAAAAGTTGCTATGGCTGATGTCAGAGAAGTTAATGCCTGTGTTATCTTCTAGGATTTTTATGGTTTCAGGTCTAACATTTAGGTCTTTCATCCATTTTGAATTTATTTTTCTGTATGATGTAGAAAAGTGGTTCTGTTTCTTTCGCATGTTCTGTCCAGTTTTCTCAGCAATATTTGTTGAAGAGACTGTCTTTCCCATTGGATATTCTTTTCTGCTTTGCCAAAGATTAATTGACAATATAGGTGTGGGTTTATTTCTGGGTTTTCTGTTCTTTTCCATTGAGCTATGTGTCTTTTTTTCCCAGTAATACTATTTTGATTACTACAGCTTTGTAAAATAATTTGAAATCTGGAATTGTGATGCCCCTAGATTTGCTTTTCTTTTTCAAGGTTGCTATGGCTCTTCAGGCCTTTTGTGGTTCCATACAAATTTTAGGATTGTTTATTCTAATTCTGTGAAAAATGCTTGTGGTATTCTGATAGGGATTACATTAAATGGGTAGATTGCTTTGGGTAGTAGAGACATTTTAACAATATTTATTCTTCCAATCTATGAGTGTGGAATGTCTTTCCATTTCTTTGTGTCATCTTCAGTTTCTTTCATCAGTGTTTTATAGTTTTCAGAGTACAGGTCTTTCAGCTGTTTTGTTAGGTTTATTCCTAGGTATCTTACTATTTTTGGTGCAGTTGTAAATGGGATTGTTTTCTTAATCTCTTTTTCTGCTGCTTCATTATTGGTATATAGAAATGCAACAGATTTCTGTAGATTGATTTTGTATCCTGCAACTTTACTGAATTGTTGTGTCAGTTCTAGGAGTCTTTTGGGTTTTCCATATATAGTATCATGTCGTATGCAAATAGTGAGTTTTACTTCTTGCTGATCTGGATGCCTTTTGTTTATTTTTGTTGTCTGATTGCTGTGGCTAAGACTTTGAGTAATATGTTGAATAGAATTGGTGAGAGTGGGCATCCTTGTCTTTTTTCTGCCTTTGGGAGAAAGGCCCTCAGTTTTTCCCCATTGAGGATGATGTTAGCTGTGGTTTTGTCATATATGGCCTTTTGTATGTTCCCTCTAAACCTACTTTTTGAGTTTTTATCATGAATGAATGTTGTACTTTGTCCAATGCTTTTTCTGCATCCACTGAAATGATCATATGGTTCTTATCCTTTCTCTTACTGATAACGTGTATCATGTTGATTAATTTGCAAATATTGAACCATCCTTGCAGCCCAAGAATAAATCCCACTTGATTGTGGTGAATGATATTTTTAATGTATTGTTGGATTTTGTTTGCTAGTATTCTTTAGAGGATTTTTGTATCTATGTTCATCAGAGATATTGGCCAGTAGTTCTCTTTTTTTGTGTGGTGTTTTTATCTGGTTTTGGTATCACGGTAATGCTGTTGGCCTCATATAATGAATTTAGAAGTTTTCCTTCCATTTCTGTTTTTTAGAATAGTTTGAGAAGAATAGGTTATTAGCTCTTCAAATGTTTGGTAGAATTTGCCTGTGAAGCCATCTGGTCCTAGACTTTCGTTTCTTGGGAATTTTTTGATTACTGATTCAATTTCCTTACTGGTAATTGGTCTGTTCAAATTTTCTATTTCTTTCTGTTTAAGTTTTGGTAGGTTATTTGTTTTTAGGAAATCCATTTCTTCTAGGTTGTCCAATTTATGAGCATATAGTTTTTCATAATATTCTCTTATACTTGTTTATATTTCTGTGGTCTTTATTATTTTTTCTCTCTCACTTGTGATTTTACTTATTTGGGTCCTTCCTTTTTTTTCTAGATGAATCTGGCTAGAGGCCTATCAGTTTTATTGATTTTTTTTCCAGAGGACCAGTTCCTGGTTTCATTGATCTCTTCTGTTGTTTTTTAAATTTCTATATCATTTATTTCTGTTGTAATCTTTATTATTTCCTTCATTTTGCTGGCTTTAGGTTTTGTTTTTTGTCCTTTTTCTTAGCTCCTTTAGGTCTAAGGTTAGGTTATTTATTTGAGATTTTTCTTGCTTCCTGAGGTAGGCCTATATTGCTGTAAACTTCCCTCTTAGAACCACTTTTGCTGCATCCCAAAGGTTTTGAACCATTGTGTTTTCATTTTCATTTGTTTCCATGTACTTTTTTTTTATTTCTTACTTCTTTGTTGACCCATTCATTGTTTAGTAACATGTTATTTAATCTCCATGTATTCGTGGTCTTTCCAGATTTTTTCTTTTCTTTTTTTAAAGATTTTGTTTATTTATTTGACAGAGAGAGACACAGCAAGGGAGGGAACGCAAGCAGGGGGAGTAGGAGAGGGAGAAGCAGGCTTCCCGCCGAGCAGGGAGCCCAATGCGGGGCTTGATGCCAGGACCCTGGGATCACAACCCGAGCCGAAGGCAGCTGCTTAATGACTGAGCCACCCAGGCGCTCCTCCAGATTTTTTCTTGTGGTTGACTTCTAGTTTCATAGTGTTGTAGTCAGAAAAGATGCATGGTATGACTTCTTTTTAAATTTGATGTGGCCTGTTTTGTTTTGCCTAATATGTGAGTTATGCTAGAGAGTGTTCCACGTGCACTTGGAAAGAATGTGTATTCTGCCGTTTTAGGATGGAATGTTCTGAATATATCTGTTAAATCCCTCTGGTCCAGTGTGTCATTCAAAGCCATTGTTTCCTTGTTGATGATCTGTTTAGATGATCTGTCCATTGATGTAAGTGGAGGTGTTAAAGTCTCCTACTATTATTGTATTTTTATTGATTAGTTCCTTTATGCTTGTTATGAACTATTTTATGTATTTTATGTATGTATTTTATGTATTGTAACTATTTTATGTATTAAATATTTGTATTAGTTATATCTTCTTGTTGGATTGTCCCCTTTCTGTTGGATTGTCCCCTTTATCTCTTTTTACAGTCTTTGTTTTATTTATTTATTTTTAAAGATTTTATTTATTTATTTGAGAGAGAGAGAATGAGAGACAGAGAGCACAAGCGGGAAGAGGATCAGAGGGAGAAGCAGACCCCCTGCCGAGCAGGGATCCCGACGTGGGACTCGATCCTGGGACTCCAGGATCATGACCTGAGCTGAAGGCAGTCGCTTAACCAACTGAGCCACCCAGGCGCCCTACAGTCTTTGTTTTAAAGGCTATTTTGTTTGATATAAGTATTGCTACTTTGGCTTTCTTTTGACATCCATTTGCATGATAAATGTTTCTCCATTCCCTCACTTTTAGTGTATGGGACTCTTTAGGTCTAAAATGAATCTCTAGTAGGCATCCTGTAGATGGGTCTTGTTTTTTTATCCATTCCATCACCCTTTATCTTTTGATTGGAGCATTTAGTCCATTTTAATGTTGTCATTTTATTACTTGTTTTGTGAGTGTTTCTGAAGATTTTCTCTGATCCTTTCTTGTCTTTGTCTCTTTCATGATCTTCTGGTTTTCTTTAGTGATATATTTTTATTTCTTTCTCTTTATTCTTTGCATATACATTAGTAGTTTTTGATTTGTGGTTACCATTAGGTTTGTATACAATGTCTTCTGCATATAGCAGTCTGTGTTAAGTTGATCATCATTTAAGTTTGAACTTATTTTTTTTTTTTACTTCTCCCCACGTTTGAGGTATATGGTGTCATATATTACATTCTTTTATATTATGAGTTCCTTGACTGGCTTTTTACAGAAATATTCATTTTTACTGCTTTTGTGTTTCCTGCTGTTATGCTGTCACTTTTGGTCTCTCCTTTCTACTCAAAGAGTCCCTTCTAACATTTCTTGCAGGCTGGCTCAGTGGTCTTGAACTCCTTTCATTTTAGTTTGTCTGGGAAACTCATTATGTCTCCTATTTTGATGATAGCCTTCCTGGATAGAGTATTCTTAGCTGCAGACTTTTTCCATTCAGCACTTTGAATATATTATGCCACTCCCTTCTGGTTTAGAATGTTTCAGCTGAAAAATCCCCTGCTCGTCTTATGGGTTTTCCCATGTAAGTTACAGTCTTTTTTTTTTTTCTTGCTGCTTTAAAATTTTTTCTTCATTACTATATTTTGCCATAGTTTAATTATGTGTTGGTGTGAATCTGCTTTTGTTGATATTAATGGGGGTTTTCTGTGCCTCTCCTGGATATGGATATCTGTTTCCTTCCCTAGATTAGGGATGTTTTCAGCTATTTTTTAAAATATTTTATTTATTTATTTGAAAGAAAGATAGCAAGAGAGAGAGCATGAGCTGGGGCAAAGGGAGAGGAAGAGGGAGAAGCAGGCCCCCTCCTGAGCAGGGAGCCTGACACGGGGCTCACTCTCAGGACCCCAGGATCATGACCTGACTGGAAGGCAGATGCTTAACTGACTGAGCCACCCAAGCACCTCTGTTTTCATCTGTTATTTCTTCAAATAATTTCTCTGCCCCCTTTTCTCTCAAATGTTATTACATTTGATTTAGTCACTGAGTTCCCCAAGTCTTTTCTTGTTTTGCATAATTCTTTTTTCTCTCTTTTGTTCATCTTGATACTTTCTATTACTCTGGTCTAGGTCATTAATTTGTTCCTCTGCTTTTTGCAGAAGCTGTTCATTCCATGAAGTGTGTTTCTCATTTCATTTATTGATCTTTTTATCTCTGCTATGTTATTTCTTATCTCTGTGTTAAAGGTCTCACTCATGCCCTCCAGTCTTTTCTCAAATCCGGGGTGTATCCTTATGATCACTACCTTATATTCTCTACCAGGCATGTTACTCATATCTGTTTTGCCTAGTTCTCTGGCTATGGCCTTGTCCTGTTCTTCAATTTGGGATAAATATTTCTGTCTTCTCATTTTGTCTAAGTCTCTGTGCCTGTTCTTGTGTGTTAGGAGTCATCGATATCTACTGTTCTTGAGGGTAATGGCTTTATTAAGAAACCCTCTAGTGCCATGCAGTGTTGTCTCTCCTGTTCTCCAGGGCCTGACACTTCCAGGAGTGTCTCCATTGTGTGCTGCATGTGCTCTGTTGTTTTTCCTGGCTGCTTTATCCTCAGGTCAGTCGTCTATAGAGGCTCTCTTTGCTTATTGTGGGCAGTGTTTGGTCCTTGGCCTGAATGTGGCACTTTTTAATTAGGTGTGCTCTGGTATATTTGTGACATGAGACCTGTCACCACCACCGCGGAACTGAGGCTCCACAAAACTCCCGTGTTTGGAGACATGGTGTGAGCACAGGTTTGGGCTGGTCTTCTGGAGCAGGAGGCCACCACATTGGACTGATGCAAGCATTATTGGGAAGTGTGGTTCTTCTGGAGCATGGGGGGGTGTGGCTTGGTTAGGTATGAGTGTCCATGCTGTGCTGGTTCCTGCAGGTGGCCTTGTATTCATGGTGAGGGCAGGTAGTGAAATGGTGCTGGCCAGTTCCTTTGTTCCTGGAGTGGTGTCTCTGTGAATGCTGCTTCTCTGGGATGCACTCTGAAATGAGCAAATAGCCTACCCACTGTGTGCCCAGGTGCTCTTCAGATCACTGTTTCTACTCTGTGTCCTTGGGTTGTTTGCTGCTCCAAGAGGAGCTTAATGCCCTCTGGGTTCTATTCCAGCGAAGTCTGCTGACCTTTAAAACTCCAGGCTTTAGGCCCTGCTTTGTTGCAGGAACTCATGAAATTCAGCCCTTCTTGCTTTCCCAGCCACCTGCTATGGGGATTCATTTTCCCCTTGTACTCTCCTGTGTGCTAGTCACTCTTCTCCAGGACCCAGACTCCCTCCCCATTGTGGCGGCCACAGTCTCTTTTTCTCCCCAAACCGTGTTTCTGCACATCCTACCTTCTTTGATGTGGCCTTTTCTCTACCTTTAGTTGTTGAGTTTGTTCTCCCAGTCTTCAGATGAATTTCTGGGGTATTTAGGATGATTTGATAATTATCTAGTTGTATTCCTGGGACAAGGCAAGCCTAGGGTCCTTCTATTCTGCTATCATCTTCCAACCTGGCTTAATGGATTTTTACCAAGTTATAATGATGCTGTTTCCTTTGTTGGAACAGTATGACAAAAAAAATTCAAAGCCAAACAGAAGACATAAATGCACAGAGTATCTGGGGAGTGGGAGGAGGGACATGTAGAGCTCCTCTTAATGAAAAATCATGTTAATGCACATTTTATTAAAATCTAACTAAAATCCAAGTTGTTTTTCTTTTAGTGTGTTAATCTAATATATCTTTCTATAAAAGTAGGGATTATTTTCCCTTTTTTGGTAATGTATATTTTAATTTTGATTTCATGGGAGACAATTAAAAAATCCATGCAGAACCTTAAATTAATGGTTATAATTATTTTTAACTTGTGATTTTTGTTTTTTGTTTCAACAAATAAAAATAAGTTTTTGACATCTTAACTATAGAGTCTACAAACAATTTCCTATTAAGTTATATAACATACTGTGTTCTCTGATATGGTAGATAAAATTTGTAATTTGTTACCTAATTTATAATCTAAAAAGGAGAAAATAAAGGATAACTGTGATTCTTAATGTTATTTGAGAATTGGCAAATGAATAGAAGAGCTCTGGAATTGGTTGTCATAAGTAGGAGATATTATTATGTATATAATAACCCATCCCTTTCTTTATCTCAGATTTAGGAATTTTGAAAAAGTAGTATTTTTTATTTACATGGTTGGTTTGATGTTTAGTTGGTTTTATTATTTATTTTTGTCTGAGATGAGTCAATATATATTGGAAAATGGAGGGGAATTGGATAATAACCGACTATAATGAGGCTCTGCTGCTAGATTCTACCATTGCAACTCCAGTGCAATGGAAACATTAGATTTTTTTCTTTATAAAGTATCCGTCTTCTCTTAATGGGGTGCCTGGGTGACTCAGTTGGTTAAGTGTCTGCCTTCAGCTCAGGTCATGATCCCAGGATCCTGGGATCGAGCCCCGCGTCAGGCGTCAGGCTCCTTGCTCAGCTCAGCAGGGAGTCTGCTTCTCCCTCTCCTCCCTGCTCCTGCTTTCTCTAGCTCTCTCTCATGCATGGTCTCTCACAAATAAATAAATAAATAGAATCTTAAAAAAAAAAAGTATCCGTCTTCTCTAAATGGACTAGAAAATGCTGGTATTACAGTGTCACTCCTAAACAAAATTTATTATAACCAAGTCAGAAAAGTGTTATGATTAAAATCTATCTCTCAAGACAAAGGATGCCAAGATATAAGTATTATGAGAAAAAGCCTGGATTAGTCTCCCAGTTTAGTTGGGACCCTAGATTTTTCATTTATTATAAAATGGGAAGCACTGTTTTTAGTTGTCAAAGCGGTTGTAAAAATTCAGTAAGCATTAGTGGTACATTATATGCGAAAGCATAAATCACAGAGCATAATAATTAAAATGATTTGTTTATGCTAATAAATACCATTAGTAATCCTTTTCATTTAACTGTTACTTGATTCTTACCATAAGCCTACAAGGATGCAGATTGATTTTGATGCATCTATTTTATAAATGAGGAAATTGAGGTGTGTAGAAGAGTTTTGGATCATTCAGGGTCAACAGTAAATACTTCTGACTCTGAAGTCTCCATGTGAGTCTCCATCTAGTATAGTTTTCAGATCCTCAACAGAAAGTTACAAGATTTTACTCTAAAGATGCCTTTTCTTTTGGAGGCAGTTGTTTAGAAAGAAATTTTTTTTTCAGTCTTGTAATTTGTTATATACTCTTTGAAGGTCATTTATATACATTATTTCACTCATTGTAATTCTTCTCAGGAGTATTCATGAAACTTCAGTGTGGGATTCACTTCTTTTTCAGCGTATCCTTAATCATTTAGTAAAATGTAGATATAAAATAACATGCTTTTACATTTTTTACTGACAAACCACTTCATTCTCAAGGTTTGGTGAGAACTGTAGATCTAGAGAACACTACATTTTAAACCATGTCCTATAAGAATTTTTTTGTTGATTTTATACTGCCACTAGGGGGTGCCTGTTAATTGAGTCTTTTTTTTGTATTTACAATTTCTGAAAAAATAAAAAACTAAGAGCAGAAAATTATGATATGCGTATCTATAATTACATTTAGAATTATTTTAAAGTAAATTATATTTTTCAGAAAACAGAATATGAAGCTTTCTGAGAATATAAGAGCAATCTCTTTAATCATAACCTTTATAACAGTTGAAAATCATTTAAAAACACTTCTTAATAGATCACATTTCACTAATTAATAGAAAAGTGAAGCAGTACCCCAATGGCAAAACTTGAAACTATACTGTAAGTCATAGTAAACTTAGCAAAGCAAAGATAACCTGTTAATTATACATGTTTCATATTATAAGATTTAGTTCACCAAAGATTTAATTATTACATGCTGGATAAGCCCTGTCCTCAAGTAACTTATACCCTATTCATTAAAAGTGTAAGGTTTTTTCTTAATTTGTCTCTTTACAGAAATTTTGCTTAGATACCACTCTTAATGTTCTGTCTGCCACTCAGATTGATTCATTCAGTAAGCTTCTTTTTTCATCTGCTCTAAAGGCTGGTGTTCCTGAGAGTTCTGTTCTCAGCAGTCTCTCCTACTGTAACTTCTCCTGATATCTACTCTTAGTCCTTCATTTTTCAAATATGTATAGATGACACACAATCTGTTTATCAACCCATATATCCTAGTTGCCAATGGAACTTTTCACTGGTGTGTATCCACATGTAATTCAAAGTCATATGTCTAAAAGTAAGAAAATTTTGAGAAATCTATACTATTTCCTATATTTTTTGTTTCAAATATACAATGGTGCAAAATACTGCAGTGTATTCCCATTAGGATGATAATTATTTAAAAGGTCATTGAGTTTGGCATATTAATTGATGACTTTGTTGAGATTATTTTTGGTAGATAAGAATGAGAACCAGATTATAGTAGATTTTAAGGAATAAGAGAGAAATGAGGAATTGGAATTACTATTATTTCAGAAAAGTCAACTGTGAAGGGAAGGAGAAGTTGAGGGATGAGTAGGGTCAAGAGACTGGAGAATTAGAAGTATGAGGAGAAAGAGACAGCAGATAAGGAAAATTTGGAAAAGTAAAACCAAAAAAGAACGATTGGCCAAAAAGGTTACAGCAGTGGCTTAGCTCGAGCTACTGTAACAAAATACCATGGACTGGGTGACTTAAACAACAGACATTTATTTCTCACAGTTCTTGAGACTGAAAGTTTCAAGATCAAGTTTCCAGCAAGTTTTGGTTTTTGGAGAGAGCTTTATTCCTAGCTTGCAGACAACTGCCTTCTTGCTGTGTCTTCACATGGCAGAGATTGAGAGAGAGAAAAAAAAAAGATAGTAGGTGTGTGCGATTAAGCAAGTGAGTTCTGGTCTCCCTCTTGTAAAGACACCAAATCTATCGGAGTAGGGCCCCACCTTTACGAACTCATTTAACCTTAATTACTTCTTAAAGACTGTCTCCAAATAGTTATATTGGGGGTTAGGGCTTCAACATAAGAATTCTGGTTGGGAAGGGGGAAAATGCAGTTCAGTCCATAGCAGGGAGGCAGAGTAGAGTCCAGGGATTAAGTATTTGAAATGAAGTTAGCTAGCAGATTTAGAGAGAGTAGGAAAGATAGAAGATAGAAGGGAATAATGATAAAGAAAAATAACCTGCATACTTCTAGAAGAAAAAAGAAAATGGGAAAACTTAGTCAATACATCAGCAAGCAGTAATATGAAAAAGAAGCACAGGAAAACAAGGAGAGTAGAGAGCAGAAAATATGGTAGCAAAAAAAAAAAATAATAATCAAGTATATCAAAATTTCAGTAAAGTATCAAACTCTGCTATTAAAGATAAAAGCTCTCAAATAGGATTTTAGAAATAGTCCACTATATGTTGTTTACCAGAGAATCATCTTTTGAAGAAATGGCATAGAAAAGAGAAAATAAAGGGACAGAAAATGATATTCTAGCCAAATCTTAGTTAAAAGAATGTATAGCAATACTAGTATCACATAAAATTGAATTTAAGGCAGATAGCAATGAGGGCCAGTTTACCAAGAAGATAGGACAGTTGTGAACTTGTGTGCACAAATCAGCAAAATTGGCAGAATTACAAAGAGAAACAGATCAACCACAGTCGTATACAAACATGTTTCAGAAACTAATGAATTAAGCAATATATTTTTGCAGGCTATAGAAGATTTGAATAGCCATGTTAAACATAAATGGAACACTTACGAAAATTGGTCATTCCTAGAACACAAAGCCAGTATCAAAGAATCACTATCATACTGACCTCATTCTCTGACCATTATGTAATAAAATTAGAGGTGAAGTAATAATAAAAGATATCTCTGAGATTCTCCATATATTTGGATACTACAAATGATTTATTTCAGAATTATGGGTCAAAATGAAATCATACTAACAACCACTAGATATTTAGAAGTGAACATAAGTGAGAGTGCTAGTACTAAAACTTAGAATACAGCAAAAGTGGTACTTTGAGGGAAATGTGTGATCTTAAGTCCACTAATTAGAAGACAAGAAAGATAGAAAACAATTGAATTGTTGTTCAACTTAAGAAAATAGAGAAATAACAACAGAGTAAGTCAGAAGAAAACAGAAGGAAAGAAGTACTAAGTAGCAGAAATTATTGATAGAGGTAATCAACAGCAAATTAACTCTTTGCTTGGAAAGTCAAGCCAGGAAAAAATAAGAGTACAAATAAAAATACCAGGTATGAAAAAGGGGACTTAACTATAGATTCAGAAGAGATTTCTTAATTAATAAAGTAACTACTAATTAATACTAAAAAATTAAATTGTTTTAAAACAAAAATAAATATGTATAAATAATAAAATGTCTATCTTTATATCAATAAAACCTGAAATTGAGATGAAATGGAGAGTGTCATATAAAATTAAAAGTACTAAAATTAGTACAAGAAGAAATAGATAACCTGAAAAAAATGATAACCATTAAAGAAACTGAATTAACCGTCAAAAATTTGATATGCCACTCCTTCCCCCTCTCCTACCCCAGAGGATTTCCATGGTGAAATTTTACTAAATCTTCACGAAACAGAATATTCCAATCTTAAATTGTTCCCAGAGGGATTGCTACCTATCTTATAATGCTCATAGAATCTTGATACCAAAACCAGAAAAAGATAATGTAAGAAAATTATCTCAACTTGTAACCAGAGACAATAAAAATGAGTAGGTAAACTTTTCTTTGCCACTCTCAGCTTTCCCATTTAATCTCTTTTTTCCCCTGTCCCTAATCCACTACGTTCAAATGGCATTTCTCTCCAAATTCAAATGGTGTTACTAATATTTAAATGAACCAGTAGCCCTCTTTTGAAAACATAACTTGATTATGTTTCTCCCCTGCTCAAACCCCTCTACTAGCTTTTCATCACACTTAGAATAAAATCCAAGTTCCTTACTATGACCTATGAAGGATTTACATAATCTTGTTCCTGACCCTCTCCCTCATTTCATCTCTCTCTTATCACTCTCCTTCTGGCTCATAGCTTGCCAGCCGCACTGGCCTACTTGCTCTTCTTTAAACATTCTAAATGTGCTTCCACTTCAGGGCATTTGCCTATTCCTCTGCCTGGAATGATCTTCCATCAGTAATCAACTTGGCTTATTTCTTTACTTTATTCAGTCCTCTACTCAAATGTCACATCCTCAGAGAGGCTTTTCTTGATTCCCCTGTCTAAAACAGCCCCTCTGTCATACTTTCTCCCTTTATCTTGCTTTATCACTGCAATGCATTACTTTAGTAATATGTTAATATTTCTTGTCCATTTTCTTTATCACAGTGTAAAGCTATAAGCAATCAGGGACTTTTTTTGTTCACTGGTATATCCTCAGCAGCTAAAAGAGTGCCTAAAACATACTAGGTACCTAGAAATATTTGTAGAATAAATATTGTGAAGTGACACAGTCCTAAGGATATTTGCCTCTTAAAGACCAAAGCTAACGAGTGAAGTTCTAGTGGTGGGATATGAAGCATTATGCAGAACGGAGATGAAATATCTGGGGAACAGAAGATCTTAAAAATGCCTCATAAATGTAATGAGCTAGACAATCTTCACTTCTTGGCATGAGGTTAGCCTTTATTTTTGTCCAATGTTCCTTATGGTTTTTCTTCATCAAAATATGGAGTAATGGAAGGAGCTCTGGCTTTATAGAACACATAGACTATTCAGTTCTATATTTGCCCTACACTGGCTTTTTGGCCTCAGGCAACATTTTTCCTCTCTGAGACTAGTTTCCTTAGTATTATTTCATGTATAGCTATCTTCTCCAACCAGATCCTGAGCTGTGAAAAGCAAGAACATTCTTAATGAGCATCTCCCTCAGTTTATGAAAGTGTTAATGTATGTAAAAAGCCCTTAATAACATATTTTTGTAGTGAATATGAAGAGTTTCATGACTAATTGAGGAATGTGGTTTTTGGTCCATGCATTTGTAGTCTCTCCATTGGCTGTTTTCCTAATTGTCAAATTCATCATAAAGTGTTTTTCAGATAAATTGAGAGTCCGTCTATCATGTTATTCATGAAGCATGTCTATTATTCACTCATTTACCAGAGACAGATTGAGTACCATCTTACAATGTGTTAAGTTATTGTTCTAGGTACTAGGGATACAATAAGGAACAAGATGACAAAGTGCCTGCTTTCATGGGGTTTACAATATAATATGTGTAGAGGTGGGGGGACAGGCAACAAACTATAAAAACATAAGAAAAAATATTAGGTGATAATAAGTGCTTTCTAGAGAACTGAAATAGACTGACATGATAAGAATTGGGTGGCTACTCTAGGTTGTAAGCTCAGGAAAGGCCTCTCCGAAGATTTACTGTTTAAGCTGAGACATGATGGTTGAGGAGCCATTCAAGTGAAGAGCAGAAGAAAAAGTATTCTAGGTAAGGGAAATAGTGCCAAAGCTTTCAGGCCATATATAAATATAGTTGGAGAAGGTTGAATATTTTTGGATTTGGTATTACTAGTGATCACTTGCTAGAAAAGGATTGAGGGGATGTCTTGGTAATAAGACAGTCTTTTCAACTTGTTTTGGTCTTGTTCTAATAAGTGATGAAAATGTCCAGTACCATTTTAGTTATATAGATTTTCTTCATTTAATGGAAAGGTGACAGAAAGCAAGGTGTCCCTTGTATAGTAGTCCCTTTTACTAGTAGTAATTGAGACATGGTGTTGAACTTTGACCTTTTATACTGGGAGGATGGTTCCAGTTAATATTTTAATGACTTCTATGAGGGTGTTTTTGAGCTCTGGTCATGCAAACATATGTTCTGCTTGTGTGGCCTCTGAGTTGTGAAGTTGCTGTTAACTATGGCTTTGAATTAATTGCTATTGTACAAGCAGGGTTAAATCCAGGGTGCTAATTGGGACTCTTGTGATAGTTGAGTAAACCACTGGTGTTAATATATATGGCTTTCTTTCTTTCTTTCTTTCTTTTTTTTTTTTTTTGTCCATGGAAAACCATTGGTGGGAAATCAGGTAATGGTAGTCTTGAATTAAGCAAGAGTGGGGTATTATATTTTCCAATGGGTGCTGTGGAAGGAATTGAGGAGTAATGAGTCAAGATATCTGAGTTGTAGCCCCAGCTCTGCCACAGAATCACTGTATGACTGTAGATAGGTCACTCTTCTGCTCTGGGCCTCAGATACTACCAGAAAATAAAGAGATTCTTCTAGATTCTTAGGCATCTGTGGTGCCATTCATTCTTCCTTTCCTCTAGGGTTCTAATCAGTGGATTATACACACAAAAATTCATATTTAAATTAGAAAACAAAACTGCTTTAATGGCCAGACAAGCACACAATAGAACATGTGGTTGGTTGGGTGGGTGGGTTTGTTTATTTGTTTGTTTGTTTATTTTTATAGTACATCCTTAGTTTTTTATGTAGTGTTCAATAATTCATTAGTTGCGTATAACACCCAGTGCCCATCACATCACATGCCCTCCTTAATGCCCATCACCCAGTTTCTGCATGCCTCCACCCACCTCCCCTTCCACAACCCTCAGTTTGTTTCCCAAAGTCAAGAGTCTGTCATGGTTTGTCTCCCTCTCTGATTTCTTCACATTCAGTTTTCCCTCCCTTCCCCTATGATCCTCTGCACTATTTCTTATGTTCCACATATGAAATTGTCTTTCTCTGATTGACTTATTTCACTTAGCATAATACCCTCCAGTTCCATCCATGTCGATGTAAATGGTAGGTATTCATTCTTTCTGATAGCTGAATAATATTCCATTGTATATACGAACCACATCTTCTTTGTCCATTCATCTGTTGAAGGACATCTTGGCTCCTTCCACAGTTTGGCTATTGTGGACATTGCTGCCATGAACATTGGGGTGCAGGTGCCCCTTCTTTTCACTACATCTGTATCTTTGGGGTAAATACCCAGTACTGCAATTGTTGGGTTGTAGGGTAGCTCTATTTTTAACGTCTTGAGGAACCTCTGTACTGTTTTCCAGAGTGGCTGTACCAGCTTGCATTCTCACCAACAATGTAAGAGGGTTCCCCTCTCTCCACATCCTCACCAACATTTGTTGTTCCCTGTCTTGTTCGTTTTAGCCATTCTCACTGGTGTAAGGTGGTATTTCATTGTGATTTTTATTTGTATTTCCCTGATGACAAGTGATGTGGAGCATTTTTTCATGTGTCTGTTGGCCATTTGGATGTCTTTGGAGAAGTGTCTGTTCATGTCTTCTGCCCATTTCTTGACTGGATTTTTTGTTTTTTGGGTGTCGAGTTTGGTAAGTTCTTTATAGATCTTGGATACCAGCCCTTTATCTGTACTGTCATTTGCAAATATCTTCTCCCGTTCCGTGAGTTGCCTTTTAGTTTTGTTGACTATTTCCTTTGCCGTGTAGAAGCCTTTTATCTTAATGAAGTCCCAATAGATCATTTTTGCTTTCGTTTCCCTTGCCTTTGCAGATGTGTCTTGCAAGAAGTTGCGTGGCCGAGGTCAAAGAGGTTACTGCCTGTGTTCTCCTCTAGGATTTTGAGGATTCCTGTCTCACATTTAGGTCTTTCATCCATTTTGAGTTTATCTTTGTGTATGTTGTAAGAAAATGGTCCAGTTTCATTCTTCTGCATGTGGCTGTCCAATTTTCCCAGCACCATTTATTCGAGAGACTTTTTTTCCATTGGATATTCTTTCCTGCTTGTCGAAGATTAGTTGACCATAGAATTGAGTATCCATTCCTGGGGTCTCTATTCTGTTCCATTGATCTGTGTGTCTGTTTTTGTGCCAGTACCATGCTGTCTTGGTGTTTACAGCTTGGTAATATAGCTTCAAGTCAGGCATTATGATGCCCCCAGCTTTGGTTTTCTTTTTCAACTTTCCTTTGGCTCTGTGGGGTCTTTTCTGGTTCCATACAAATTTTAGTATTGCTTGTTCCCGCTGTGTGAAAAATGCTGATGGTATTTTGAGAGGGATTGCATTGAATGTGTAGATTGCTCTGGGCAGCATAAACATTTTCACAATGTTTATTCTTCCAATTCATGAGCATGGAATGTTTTTCCATCTCTTTGTGTCTTCCTCAATTTCTTTCATAAGTGTTCTGTAGTTTCTAGAGTAAAGATCCTTTACCTCTTTGGTTAGGCTTATTCCTGGTATCTTATGGTTTTTGGTGTTATTGTAAATGGAATCGATTCCTTGATTTCTCTTTCTTCAGTCACACTGTTAATGTATAGAAATGCAACTGATTTCTGTGCATTGATTTTGTATCCTGCCATGTTGCTGAATTGCTATATGAGTTTTGGCAATTTGAGGGTGGAGTCTTTTGGGTTTTCTACATAAAGTATCATGTCATCTGTGAAGAGTGAGAGTTTGACTTCTTCTTTGCCAATTTGAATGTCTTTTGATTTCTTTTTGTTGTCTGATTGCTGAGGCTAGGACTTCTAGTACTATGTTGAACAATAATGGTGATAGTGGGCATCCCTGTCGTGTTCCTGACCATAAGGGAAAAGCTCTCAGTTTTTCCCCATTGAGAATGATACTCGCTGTGGGCTTTTTGTGGATGGCTTTTATGATGCTGAGGTATGTTCCCTCTATCCCTATATTTTAAAGAGTTTTAATCAGGAAAGGATGCTGTATTTTGTCAAATGCTTTTTTTGTATCAATTGAGAGGATCATATGGTTCTTGTCTTGTCTTTTATTAATGTGATCTGTCATGTTGAATGATCTGCGAATGTTGAACCTCCCTTGCATCCCAGGAATAAATCCCACTTGGTCGTGGTGAATAATCCTTTTAATGCACTGTTGGATCCTATTGGCTAGTATCTTGGTGAGTATTTTGGCATCCATGTTCATCAGGGATATTGGTCTGTAGTTCTCCTTTTTGATGGAGTCTTTGTCTGGTTTTGGGATCAAGGTAATCCTGGCCTCGTAGAATAAGTTTGGAAGTTTTCCTTCCCTTTCTATTTTTTGAAACAGCTTCAGTAAAATAGGTATTATTTCTTCTTTAAATGTTTGGTAGAATTCCCCTGGGAAGCCCTCTGGCCCTGGACTCTTGTTTTTTTGGGAGGTTTTTGATTACTGCTTCAATTTCTTTGATGGTTATTGATCTGTTCAGATTTTCTGTTTCTTCCTGTTTCAGTTTTGGTAGTTTATAAGTGTCTAGGAATGCATCCATTTCTTCCAAATTGCCTAATTTGTTGGCATATAGTTGTTCATAATATGTTTTTACAATTGTCTGTATTTCCTTAGTGTTGGTCATGATCTTGCCCCTTTCATTCATGATTTTATTAATTTGGGTCCTTTCTCTTTTCTTTTGGGTAAGTCTGGTCCGAGGCTTATCGATCTTACTAATTCTTTCAAAGAACCAGCTTCTAGTGTTGTTGATATGTTCTGTAGTTCTACTGGTTTCTATCTCATTGAAATGAAATTCTCCTGCTTGGTTTAGGCTTTATTTGCTGTTCTTTCTCCAGGTCCTTTAGATGTAAAGTTAGCTTGTGTATTTGGGCTTTTTCTAATTTTTTGAGAGAGGCTGGTGTTGCAATGTCCTTCCCTTTTAGGACTGCCTTTGCTGTATCCCAGAGGTTTTGAACCAATGTGTTTTCATCCTCATTAGTTTCCATGAATTTTTAAAATTCTTCTTTAATTTCCTGGTTGACCGATTCATTCGTTAGCAGGATGCTCTTTAACCTTCACGTGTTTGAGTTCCTTCCAAATTTCTTCTTGTGACTGAGTTCAAGTTTCAAAGCATTGTGATCTGAAAATATGCGGGGAATAATCTCAATCTTTTGATATCAGTTGAGACCTGATTTGTGACCCAATATGTGATCTGTTCTGGAGAAAGTTCCATGTGTACTTGAGAAGAATGAGTATTTTGTTGTTTTAGGAATATTCTGAATATAACTGTGAAGTCCATCTGGTCCAGTGTGTCATTCAAAGCTCTTGTTTCTTTGTTGATCTTCTGCTTAGATGATCTGTCCATTGCTGTGAGTGGTGTGTTGAAGTCTTCTACTCTTAATGTATTATTATTAATGTGTTTCTTTACTTTGGTTATTAATTGGTTTATGTGGTTGGCTGCTCCCATGTTGGGGGCATAAATATTTACAGTTGTTAGATCCTCTTGTTGGATAGACCCTTTAAGTATCATATAGTGTGCTTCTGCGTCTCTTCCTGCAGTCTCTGACTTAACATCTAGTTTGTCTGATATGAGGATTGCTACCCTAGGTTTCTTTTGAGGTCTATTAGCATGGTAAATGGTTCTTCACTCCCTCAGTTTCAGTGTGGAGGTGTCTTTAGGTCTAAAATGAGTCTCTTGCGAACCATGAGAGACTATGGACTCTGAGAAACAAACTGAGGGTTCTGGGTGGGGGGGAATGAGTTAGCCTGGTGATGGGTATTAAAGAGGGCACGTACTGAATGGAGCACTGGGTGTTATATGCAAACAATGAATCATGGAACACTACATCAAAAACTAATGATGTAATGTATGGTGATTAAAATAACATAATAAAAAAAATAAAAATAAAATAAAATAAAAGAGTCTCTTGTAGACAGCATATGGATAGGTCTTGCTTTTTTATCCAATCTGATACCCTGTGTCTTTTGATTGGAGCGTTTAGCCCATTAAAATCAGAGTAACTATTGAAAGATAGGAATTTAGTGCCATTGTATTGCCTGTAAAGTCCCTATTTCTGTAGATTGTTTCTTTCTGGTCTGTGTTACTCTTGGGGGTCTCTCTCCGCTTACAGGATCCCCATAATATTTCTTGCAGGGCTGGCTTGGTAGTCCCATATTCTTTCATTTTCTGTCTGTCCTGGAAGCTCTTTATCTCTCCTTCCATTCTGAATGACAGCCTTGCCGGATAAAGAATTCTTGGCTGCATATTCTTTTCATTTAGTACCCTGAATATATTATGCCAGCCCTTTCTGGCCTGCCAGGTTTCTGTGGATAGGTCTGAGGTTAGTCTGATGTTCCTCTGTACATAAGGAATCTCTGGTCTCGAGCTTCTCTCAGGATAGCCTCTTTTACTCTAAAATTTTCCAGCTTCACTATTATATGTCGGGGTGTTGATCTATTTTTATTGATTTGGGGCAGGGTCCTCTCTGCCTCATGGACATGAATGCTTGTTTCCTTCCCCAGATTAGGAATGTTCTCAGCTTTGATTTGCTCAAATATACCTTCTGGCCCTCACTGTCTCACCTCCCCTTCAGGCACACCAATAATTCTGACATTTGTTTGTTTCAAAGCATCATTAAATTCTTAAAGCCTTTCTTCATGGGCTCTGAGTTGTCTCTCCTTTCCTCTACTTACTTCCTTTCCATCAGCCTGTCTTCTAGATCACTTACTCTCTCTTCTGCCTCATTCACTCTAACTGTTAGAGCATCCAATTTAGACTGCATCTCAGTTAGCATTTTTAAGTTTGGCCTGATTAGATCTCATTTCTGCACTTGGAGATTCTCTACTGTCTTTTATGCTTTTTCAAGCCCAGCTATTAACTTAATAATTGCTATCCTGAATTCCATTTCTGACATCTTACTTATGTCCATATTGATTAGCTCTGTGGCAGAGAACAGTACCTCTGGTTCTTTCTTTTGCGGTAAATTCCTCCTTCTGGTCATTTTGCCCAGAGAAGAATGGGTGAGCAAGTGAGCAGAGTCCAAAATATCAATCCCAACCCAAGCAGAGTACACCCTAGGCAAATCCAAGGCAGCTGGAAACCAAAACAGAAAGCAAACAAAAAGAACAGAACAAATGAGAAAAAGAGGGGGAAAAAAGGCGGGTTGGTGGAGAGAGAGTATAATCTCACAGGATGGACAAAGCTTGTTTGTCCATCACTTGTTCCTGAGTGAATTTTCTTCTGTGTGTTAGAAGACACTACTTCCCAAAATTGCAAGGAAAGCAAAACTTACCTATATATAAAAATAAAATTGAATAGAGTGTAAAAAGGACTGAAATGAAGCCTATGTCTGTTAAATGTAGATGTGAAAAATAAAAGTTACAAAGCAACTTAAACATAAGTTGGTAAAATAAGAAACTAGCTGAAACGGGAAAAAGGTAAAATAAAGAAATGGAAAATTTTAGACTGAAATATAACTGAATTATGAGGAAAAACCTCAAACTCAATATATTATTTTCCCCTGGCGCTGGAGTTTTACAGTCTTGTGGGATAGGTAACCTAGTTTGCACTTAATATTCCAGATTGTCTTCCTGGGGGAGGGGCCTATTGTGCTGCTTCTCAGGTATCTTTGCCTGGGCAGAGTTGTACTGCCCCTTGCCAGGGGGCTGGGCTCAGTGTAAGCTGGTCCTCTATGTGGTTTTTGTTCCCTGGAGGTTTTCCATACCTCTTTAGAGGATCAGAATAAAAATGGCCACGCCCCGACCTCTGGCCCAGAGCCAAAAGATCGAGGTCCCCCCTCTTCAATAAGGAACAAACAATCTTCCCCTTTGTGTGTGCCAAACTCTGCACACTCTTGTGGTGTATGCCCGCTGTAATCCTCCTAGGGGGAGTCTGAGGGACCCGTGCATGTCACTGCCCTTTGTGTGCCTTGGGACTGAGAGGGGTTGTGGGCTTGTGCATGTACCCCACTCCACTGCTCCCAGGCCACGGCTGGGTGTCGCTGTACTGTCCTTTCCGGGGCTGCCACCACCCTGAGAGCTGTTGCCCAGTTGTGGGTGCAGCCGTTTCACCCCTCCCAGGGGATAGTAAATAGCCCACACATTCCAGTCCTTTTCATGGTGCTCAGGTAGAGAGCCGTCACCTAGCCGGCTCGCCGTTTATGGCGACACAAGCTGAGAGTCCCCTCCTGGAGTCGCTGACCATAACTAGTTTCCCCTCTCCATTGCTTGGGCGCTCTACCTGTTCAAGCACCGCTGTTTGTTCTCTCTGCTGGGATCCTGAGACCATAATGACCCACCTAGAATTCTGCCCTTTTCATCCCCTGAGCCCCTTTCACAAAGTGAACATGTGGTTTGTACTTGAATCCTAAGTGGAGTCTTTGACCTTTCACTCCAGATCTAAATCTTAGGAACTACATACTTAGGTAGCCTATAGAAGGAGTTAAGACTGGGTCTTTAGAGCCTGATGGCCTGGTGCAATACCCACTGGTGCCTCACCAACCCACTTACAGTAGGATTGACAGCTTAGAGAGCTCATGGCAAGCTTTGTTCAGGTCTGTCTACCACAGAGGGTAAGAAGTAGGAGGGAATTCAGTGCACTGGGGCATAAGAAGTGAAAGAGAAGCTGCTGGGGTTTAGTCCCTGCCTTCTGTGAAACCTAACCTAGTACAATGTGACCTTGTGAATAATTCCAATAGTCTCTTCTCTTCCTCTGGGAGAAACAAGTGTAGAATAGGGAAAAATGCTACAAGTGTCCTCATTAAAACTTCCTTTGTGGGAAGAAGTGTCATGGGCAGAAATAGTGTACCCTTATGAGCAGAGGCAGAAATTTGAAGAAAAGCAGATGAAACATTGTTTGCAGGATCCTTGAGGTCTCTAACTCCACATTTGATATGTGCTTCCCTACACCCATTAAGCATGGTATGATAAGGGAAGGACTGAAGTATTCCTCCTGTCTGTAGCTTCTTGTAACCATCCAGCAGTTCTGGTAGTAAGTATCCACCTGTGCTCCTAGCCTTGTTTCTAGCAAAGAGGTGTATTGATATTCATATAAACATAGTATACCTTTTTCTTTTTCTCGTTCCAGTCTGTCCCACCCTATACTGAGACCATCCTAGACACTCATCTGCCCCCATTATCCCAACTAAGAAAGAATTTGTGGGATTCAGTTATTTGAAGGACATTCTGAGAATGCCTGCAAATAACTATCATTCTATTTCTGTTTGCCCAAACACCTCACAATCTCTGCACTAATATTACTCCTTGTAATATTTTTCACTCTTTTGTGTGTATCCTATTTTCACTTTTGGTATATTCCCTTAGTGCAAGAAGAGTCACACCTGTAAGAGCTCTGTCTTAGAATGAGAGGAAAGCTGAAGGATATCTTCTTTGGAGGGAGTTAAAGCAACCTTCTAATCCAGTCCCATTTTATGATTGGGAAAACTGAGGTACAGAAAGAAGTTAAATGGTCTGTTAAGCCTTAGCTTCTTCGCCCAGAATGATCAGGTTGATAATTTCTGCCTCCTTGTGCTTTGGAAAGAGACAGTGTGATTAAATAAGAACACATGTGAGCATTGGGCAGGTCACAGAGCTAGTTAATGGATGAGCCAGGACTTGGCTGTCATAGAACTCTTAACTAACTCCAAACCACTCAGAGTGCCTCTGAGCACTACTCAAAAGGTCAGAGTGAATATGGTCCTCAACATAAAGTCTCATTTCAGCCTAGTTCATGTGTAAAGTAGATGTTCAATAAATCCTTTAGACGGATAAGACAAAGTGATACAGTTCCTTTAGGAAGAAACAAACAGCTTTCAATGGGGGAGTTTTTTTTTTAAGTATTTTTATTTTCAAACGAGGGGGAAAAAGCCACAAAGACTTTAACCTTTAAATAATTTGCTGAGATTTCATTTGAAATGGTGTTCTATGAGTGTGTCTTCTTCATGGTGGCTTTTTATTGATCGGTATTCATGAGATTTTAGCAGTGTGGTAGAAAGAAATGGCCTATACATGACAGTTTTCTGAAAACTTCATATATTCAAGTAAATGTTTTTAATGGATCGATTAAATTTTTCTTCCAAAATGCTTTACAAAATAACTTTTTTGTTATTGTTTTTACAAAGGATAGTTACCTGTGGGAATATTTTACCAGTGTTATAATCATTATAATTGATATCAGTTTGATATATCATTCTTAGAGTAACTCATTATTTCTCAAGAATAAATGGATATAAGCAATGTTTCCAGTACATTATTGTGATTGCTGTTGAACTTAAATTTAATTCTAGTGACTATTATTATTAGAGTTTGTAAAAGTAAAATTAGGAAATACTGGTTTGGTAAATGTTTCTTAATAAGGGGTTACTGAAAAGTGGCTCATTTTAAGAAGAGGATATTTCCCTGAAGTTATGCATCCTGGATGAAAGAAGAAACTTGTCCCCAATTAAAGCATTGATGGAGTTCACAACACATCTAATTGGATTGATGTACCAAACCCATTTATACAGTTTACTGCCTATTGATGGGTTGGTGACTACTGAGATTAGCTTAACATCACACTTTGAAAAAGAATTGCAGGTATTCTCTATAGTTGATTTAATGAACAGTCAGAAACTTGGTCACTAATTCATGAAACAAATATCAGTATATATGTAAATGTAATTTTTTTTGCTTTCTTCCATTTTGTCTACATGGATAGAATTATGTTTTGACAGTTTTGCTATAAACTACTTGATGGATCACAATATATCACTATCACCACTAATTACCACATTTTGATTAATCTTAAATACTTTGGTTAATACATTTTGCTGTATGCAATATGTCACTATATTGATAAACAGTAATTATAGACATAAAGACACCTGAACTTGAAATTATCATGAAAAATGTTATTAAGAATTATGTGAAACCAAATGTTTGTTTATCTAGACATATTTGCCAGCAAAGAAAGCAATTAAAAGTAGCTGCAGAGTAAGAGGCTAACCTTCGTTAAACGTGGTTTTAAGATTGTTACAGAACTTGTGGTGATGATAACATGGTGTCTTGGAGGATGTTAACAACTGTAGCAGAGTGTTAATTAAGAATGATGTAATCTGCAGCTCAGAATTTATAGTATCATATGTTAGTTTAGCTGGACAGGAGCAAGACCTAGTTTCAGTTATGATGAGGGCTCAAGTTGTATTTATAGTGGAAAGATTAACATTTTATTTTTATGCTGTTCCTGAGACAATTTAAAAATCCTGAATGAAATACAGTCAAATGTAAACATCAAGTCCCTAGCTCATTTACATATGTGCCAGATTTCCAAACTGATTGCTATTTGAACCTAATCTGTCATTGCTGGCTGCATTAGCTACAACAAACATTACATTTACATATTGATTTCTTATTTTGTTTTAGTGCAAATAATCCATAATTATAGTAAATTTGGTCTTTTGTTGACAAGAGCTCATATGACTCTGTAAGTTTAGAATGGAAATTTAAATTGCCATGTGTGATGCTTTTTAATTTAAAATCTTGATGTATCTGAAAGGATAAAAAGATCACTGTAGATCATAAAATATTCCCAGAAACAAAAAGAACATTTTGTAGGGCCTTTTGGAAAGATATAAATTATAAAGTATTAATGAAAAATTCAATAGCATATTCCAAGATTATTTACATTTTTCTAATAAAGATTCACAGTAATTTGAAAGAAATTACTGTTTTTGCTTCAAATTCAGGTCATATTTAAAAAATAAAATCTACTGGAAATGAACCCTCTAAGCCTATTATTTTTTACTGATATTTTTGTTTAAAATATCTAGTACAAGAAAAGAAATAGCACACACACATAGCAGGATTGAAACAGGAGATATTTTTGATCCCTATATTGGTGTTGATGCTTTGCTTATTGTAACTACATACACAGCATTGATTTGAGAAGTATGATTTCATTGGCAACAAACCATATGTGTCAGTGGAAATACAGTATTATTAACTAGCAGTGGCAACAAATCCATGGTTTCCATTTACATTGATTAAAAAGCATGTTGTATTTTTGAAGTTAAAAATATGGGACCCAGGGTGTCTGCGTAGCTCAGGTCATGATCCCGGCCGGGGTCCTGGAATTGAGCCCCGCCCCCCCCTTACTCTGTCATTCTCTCCCTCTATCTCAAATAAATAAATAAATAAAATCTTTAAAAAAAAAAAAAAAGGGACCCAGGGTACCTGGGTGGCTTAGTTGTTAAGTGTCTGCCTTTGGCTTAGGTCATGATCCCAGGGTCCTGGGAGCAAGCCCCGCATCGGGCTCCCTGCTCAGTGGGAATCCTGCTTCTCCCTCTCTCACTCCCCTTGCTGTGTTCCTTCCCTCGCTGTGTCTCTCTCTGTCAAATAAATAAATAAAATCTTAAAAAATAAATACATAAATAAAATAAAAAATGGGACCCATTTAATTGCAAGAATGGTAGCTATCAGACTGTTCAAGTATTTCTTTTCATGGTTTACATTTTTATAGAGATAAAATTTACATACAATAAATGCACAATTGTTTTTTGCAAATTTATTTACAATTAAAAAATTTTTTTATTTGAGTGTAGTTGACACACAATGTTAGTTTCAGGCATACAACATAGTGATTCCACAAGTTTATATATTATGCTATGCTCACCACAAGTTTAGCTACTGTCTGTCACCATACAATGCTATTACAATATCATTGACTATATTCCTTACACTGTGCTTTTTATTTCTGTGACTTATTCTATAACTGAAAGCCTATATCTCCTACTCCCTTTAACCCATACCCCAACCAAAAATGCACAGTTCTGAAGTTTCTTCCAGTTACAAGAGTTTTGACAAAAACATATTGTTTTCTACCATGGATTTTAATGAGTGAGATTCTAATTTGGATGTGTGTGTGTGTGTATATGATTAACAGCCATTTAGAAGCTTATGCACAACTGATAGCAGTTGTTTACATGGTGCTATGAATACAGAAACTCTAAAGGCCCTTACATTAGTCAACTCAGGCTGCTATAACAAAATACCATAGACTGGGTGGCTTAAACAACAGACATTATTTCTCACAGTTCTGAGGCTGGGAAGCTCAAGATCAAGGTACTGGCAGATATGGTTCCTGGTGAGAGCCCTCTTCCTGGCTTGTAGATGGTTGCCTTCTTGCTGTGTCCTCACTTGGCAGAGAGAGAAAAATCTCTGGTCTCTCTTCCTCTTCTTTTAAGGACACTAATCCCATAATGGGCCCTACCCTCATGATTTAGCTAAATTTAACCTTCCAAAGGCGCTACCTGCAAATACCATCACATTGGGGATTAGGCTTTCAGCTTGTGAATTTAGCGGGCTCAAGGGATAGGGGAGGAAGGGTGGGACACAAACTTTCAGTCCATAAGAGCCCTGAAACCTGTCTGAATTTGTTGTGCTTCCTAGTTTGGTTGTTTAATCTTGATGGATTTATACTTTTATAACAGTGTTTCCCTTGGAACTGGTAATTAAGACCAGTGTAGCCTGGCCAAATCTGCTAGCTGAAGAATTTAAGAGGGAATTCCTGATTCAAGGATTGCTGGAAAGGAAATCCTTAAATTACTGTTACTATCCTTGATTCAGGATAGCCTGCCTACTACTGTGCTGCCCTGTGAAATGGGCCTGCTGCTATTTGGCAGGAAGAAAGCCATTCGTCTTAATCAGGAATTAACAACAGGTATATAGATACATGATGATCAAATGATTGTTTCACTACCATAATGCAGCCTTAAGTTAACCTTGAAAAATCACTGCATCATACATATTAAATAGCCATGTGCTTTCTGCATAAGTGAATTACTAAAGTGCTCTCTCAATGTGAAATAAACTCAGTCAAGACAGTAGACTGTTAACATTTATTTCATAATGTTGCTTTTATCAATACTTGATCCATAGAGGCTAATAATTTATGGCTTTTTATGTCCACATGTATAAAAATATATGTAGCTTCAGATTTATTTATTGGGGCCTATGTGTTAAAATTTGCTATACATTATTTTTCCCTTATTAAAAAAAGCTAGGGGGGAATATAAAATGTGTTAAACTAATCCAGTGAATTAAAATGAAACTGGTACCTATTAGAAGACAGATATTTTATAGATGACCTCTTGATTTCTGATAAATATTAATAGTTAAATTGGAATAAGATCTCCCCAGGCAGAGGAGGACATTCTGTTAATGAAAGGGCACTAGAAGTGTAAGACTTCTGGACAAAAAAGAAAGCAGAGAAGGGATGTTCTACCAGAACTATTTCTAGAATTGTGTTGGTGACTTCAATATTAATGCTTAGTTATAATACTGAGAATTTTAAGGGAGTGGCTGGGCTTCTTTTCCTTCCTTCCTTACTATAATTCCCTCTTTTGTATCCTCTCCTCCCCCAATTGTAAATATTTTATTATTTATTTATTTATTTAATTTACTTATTTAGAGGGGGAGAGTGGGAGGAGGAACAGAGGGAGAGGGAGAGAGAGAGAATCCCAAGCAGACTCTATGCAGAGCGTGGAGCCCAGTGCGGGGCTTGATCCTGTGACCCCGAGACCATGACCTGAGCTGAAATCAAGAGTCAAAGGCTCAACTGACTGAGCCATCCAGGCTCCTACCCCCCCCCCCACCACCATTCCCCACCAATTTTAAAATGAAGAAACTGGCTAGGGGAGTTATGAGATGGTATATATGAAAATATCTAACACTTTATCTACTAATTGCTTAAAAATGTTAATGTTCATTGTAATATCATGTAGTGTATTATATTTTTTGCATATAGCCACTAGCTTTAAGCTTGGAACAACGTATGTGATTCTTATTACAATTTGAACGTTAATTTCACTCTGAGTTTGAAGGTAGAGTAATGGTAAGTATTAACAGCCCTTGTCTGTTTATAATAACAAAGTCATTGTTTTTTTAAGATTTTATTTATTTATTTTAGAGAGAGAGAGGGAGCATGTAAGAGCGGGGGGAGGGGCAAAGGGAGAGAGAGAAGCACACTCACCGCTGAGCAGGGAGCCCGATTCGGGGCTCCATCCCAGGACCCTGAGATCATGACCTGAGCTGAAGGGAGATGCTTAACCGACTGAGCCACCCAGGCACCCCCAAAATCATCTTCTTGTTGGTAAATGCAAATGTTCTAACTGAAAGGAAAATCATGATGAAGAATAAAAAATTAAAAACCTTACAGTGAGGAGAGAATAGATATTCTATTGAAACCATTTCTTGCTATGGGTTAAAATTCAAACTGTTTTTAAAAAGGTTGTACATTTGCCTACACCTTTCCTTCTCCCTCTAATTGAAGAGAAAACATGCCATTAAAAAAAAAAAAATCATTTCATGGTATTTCTCACCTACCCACTTTGGTTGGCAGTCATCCTCAGAGCTACTCTAAAGGTCAAAAGTTGAAGTAGCATGAATGACTTTGCATTTTAAAAGAGAGACTGCTTGAAGGTGGATTACCTGAGGCTAACTATCCTAATCAACCTTTAGAAGACACTTAGAAAATTGCTCCTAGTTGCGCTAAAAGGTGAGGACTCAATTCATTCTGCTAGGTTGCAGCTAGAATCAGTTGCCTAGATAATATTTTAGCAAGTCTTTGCAGATTATGCCAATCACCACAGTAAATTCTTTATAGCTTTCACCCCTATTTCATTTCAATCCCCCCCCCAAAAGAAAAACCCCTCAGAAAACCAAGAAACAAAACTACTCCGTTTACATGCCAGCTTCTGTGGAAAGCCTCTGTGGTTAAATTTAGCTATTCTTCCTTTTTATTTACATAGCACCCTGGGAGAAGGGGTATTAGAGTTCTTAGCAAACAGTACCAAAGATGAGTTGTAAGTTTGCTTGTCTCCCAGTCTCTCAATAAACTCAATGAAGACAGAACTATGATTTTATTGGGTTCCCTTCCCCAGTACCTGGAGGACAAATCCTGAGTTAGACCTGGGTCACCGTTACTTATTTTCTGTGTGTCATTAGGCAAGTAGTGTAACATCAGTTTTCTCATCTGTAAAATGGAAAATGATAATCATAACTTCATAAAGTTGACATGAAGTTCTTAATGCCTGATACATAGTAGCACTCATTAAAGGTTAGCCATCATTGTTAATGGCTAAGTAAATGAGTCAGGCTGGAGTCTGAGGTCACAGATAATACCCTCAGCTTACTCCTCCAGATGAACCATTCTTACAAGGAACATGAATGTGGTATAGCAACCCCAAGCAAGACCTGTGTAAAAAAGAACGTTGTGAGTCTGGATAACATTAGGCATAATATACAATTATGTTCAATGCATCAAAAAAATGTTTCATTCTTATTGTAAGATTTTAAAGTATGGGTACCCTTCAAAAAGTGTTCTGTTTTCAGTAATTTATATGATAGGCCACCTTAAAACTTATATGCAATAAAAATTCCTACTTGGCTTTCTAAAATTTAATATTCATAGTTCTATGAAGGATTATTATCCTTTTTCTGAAGAGGAAATTGAGAATTTACAGAATAATTAAGTACCTAAAATGGGGCCTTATGTGGTAGACATTCAGCAAATATGTTGAATGTATGACTGACTTTTCAAAATCAAACAACTAGCGAGTAGTGGAGCAAGGACTCAAATCTGGCTCTGTGACCTTTGAGCAGTTTAAAGCTATAAATATTTTCTCTTGCCAACTTACCCTCTGCCAGGACTATTGAGAAATTGTAGAACTGGACTAACGTGATTTTTTTTCTTTAGAGAGAGGGGCAGAAAGAGAGGGAGAGACAGAATCTTAAGCAGCCTCTGTGCCCAGTGTGGAGCCTGACACAGGGCTCAGTCTCAAGACCCTGAGTTCATGACCTGAGCTGAAATCAAGAGTTAGACACTTAACTGGCATGTGAGCCACCCAGGTGCCCCAAAGGTGATGTTCGTCTAAAGTAGTCTGGCAGTTAATGCTGGTCCTGGCAAACCTTTTTGCAAAGTTATTGTACAAGTCTGCCAGTCAATATCAAGAAACATATCTAAGGAATTACATAAAAGCAAGCACTGAAAGTATTAAACATATGTGTAGATCCATATGTAAAGATAAAGGAGGATCTATATAATAAGACTTAACAGAATTCTGAGCTTCTTAGCCTTGCATGTGAAGCCCCCATAATGGTGGTCTTTAATTTTTTAAAGTTTTCTTTTTCACAAACCCTTCTTCACATTTCCTTATACTTCTTCCTCATTGCTTTCTACATCTTTCTCTATGTTTTCCAGTCTCTGTCTCTGCTCAAACTAGTCTATGCCTGAAATCATCTTCCATATCTGCTTGTCAAATTACTATCCATTCTTCACATTACTCCAGAGTACTGTCTCCTTTCTTCACAATCTTCACATCTCTTTTAAATTCTGTGAATAGTCTGTCTTGACTGTTACAAATAATAGGAATCAAATAATTATAGGAAGAATGAATGACTTGTGAACTCCTAGCAGGCAGGAGTCTTATTCATCTTTGTATTCCCAAAGCACCCTAGCCATTTGGGAGATAGGATACTGATGTGTAAAGAACATAGAATGAAATATAGTTTAGAAACTTGGTTCATCTTTCTGTACTGCATGACCTTGGGCAATTACTTAACCTTTCTGAACCACAATTTTGTGAATAAAATGGCAAAAAATATGCAGTTATATGCAGTTCAGAATATGCAGCTCAAAAAATATGCGGTTATATGCAGTTCAGAATATGCAAAACTATTCCTTAATTGTGTATAGGATTCGATTGAATCACTTTTGAATATGCTGGTTGCCAAGGGAAATACTGATGAGTAATAAGATATTTATCCTCAAAAGGCTTATAGTCTTGAATTAAGGACATCCACACATGAAACAAAGCAAACTATACAGAATTGCTATATGAAGTATTAAATGCTAATATGCTATAATTAGGTATTAAATGAATTATATGATAAAAGAATTCAGAGAAGAGGGAGTCTATAATAAATACAAATGGTAGGCCCTGAGGTAGCCTGAAAGCTGTGCAGTGTTGGTGGGGTAGCTGCGAAAGGGGATGAGAACAACATGAACAGAGATTGAATTGAGTGTAGTGTGATGTTTTTGACATGAGAAGTTAGCCAAGCTTTAGAGCAAAAGCCAAATTTTGTAGAATAGTTGTGAAAGGCCCTGAAATTCCAAGTAGACTTTCCATTACTTGCCACTTTTGACCCCAAATTCATTTAATATACAGATATTGAACATTGACCCAACCTACTGTTTGGGCCTCATTATACTCCTCCCACACACCCTTCATTGTGGTCATAATGAACTTTTCACAATTTCCTGAACACTGTGATTTTTTCTGACCTTACTGTACTTAATGTCTCAGCATCACTTGGCATAATTACTCATGCTCTTCTAATTGAAACAGTTACTTATACTAGACTTTCTTGGTCTTTCTCTTATCTCACTCCCCATTTATCAATCTCCTTTGCTCTGACTCCTCTTCCTCTGCTTGATTTCAAATGATTGGAATGCCCAGGGCTCCATCCTGGCCTCTCTCCTTTTCTCTAAGCAACCTATTTCTCTAGGTTATTTCTTTTGCCCACAAAATCTAAATATGGTCAGTGTGCTATGAACTCTCCTGCTCTTGAGCTGTCTTTGTTGACCTTTACCTCTGTACAGATGTACATGATACCTCTTTTTGGATATCTAATGGGCATCTTAAACTTAATATATCCAAAACTTCACTCTCAGTTTCCCCACCCAACCTGTTCCTACCCCAGTTTTCCTTGTTAAATCCAATTCCATCCTTCCATTTGCTTAGGCCAGAAACTTGGGGTTATGTTTTTCTCTCATTCCATTAGTAATTTGTCTGGCTTCTACCTCTAAAAGATACCTGAACCTGACAACACTTCACCCTCTTTGCCTCTACTACCCTAGTCCAAGTCACCACCACTTCTTGCCAGGACTAGCCTCCTAAGTCTCCTAGCTCTCCCTGCCTTTACTCTTTCTTCACTGTAGCCTAAGCAGCCGGAATAATATTGTATACATGTAAATGTAAGTCAGTTCTTAACTATTTCCCTGTGTAAAACCTCCAGTGGCTTTCCGTTGCAATTACTATAAATATCAAGTTCTTTACTATGGTCTGCAAGGACCTACATGATCAGACTACTGCTATCTCTTTCTTATCATAGCAGCCTCAACTTAAATGGCACTTCCTCAGAGATGCCTTTCCTAACTATTCTGTTGAAAATAACTCCCTTCACCCTGCCCCTCTGTTACCTTTTTAATTGTAATCCTATTTTATTTACTTCACAGCACTTAGTATTCTCTCAAATTACTTACTCATTTATTTGGTTATTGTCTGTCTCCTTTACTGGAATATAAGTTTCATGAAAGCAGGGATCATGTTTTTCTTGTTCACTACTGTATCCCTAGCAGCTAGAACAATGTCATAAATATACGTAGGTGCTCAATAAATACATGTTAACTGAGTGAATGAACATGCTGTGTTCTTCCATTTATTATTTCCTTGTCTAAAAAGTGCCACCCTTCTTTCTTCCCCAAACGAAGCAAAAATTTCATGCCTTCCAAATGATAAACACAAAGCTCCTACTTACCTAACTTCATATTTCAACGTATATTTTTCTTCCCCTCTGAAGCTTTCCCTAACCATTTCCCCTTTCTCAGTTGTACCTATTACATTTTACTCTGGCTGTTTATATATCTGTCTACCCTTCTTGGATTGTGAAGTTTTTTATGGACAGACCTATATATTTGGGTTGGTTTCCTTAGCACATGGAATAATGCAAGACATTGACTTAATGTTGATAAATACATGACTCAACATCAAAATCTTAACCCCATAGTAGTTTTCCAGAAAGTAACATTGCTTTCTGAGATACAAAGATGGATAAGACTCTTGCCTTCTGGAAATTCACAATTTGTTCATTGTTCAATAAATATTTACCTGCAGTGTGACAGGCATTATGCTTAACTGCTAAGGATACAGTGACAAAGCTTCCTGCCTAAAGAAACTCTATTTTAGTTGGGTATTATTTCCTTTGATTTTGATCAATAATATTTCATGCTGTATATTGGTGTTTCCTAGGTATTTTTAGTCTGTAATTAACCTGGGAACTCTATGGGAGACAATGGGAGAGACAGATTAACTACCTAATCCTAATCTTACGTTGCATGTATGTTTATTGCATAGTTACAGAATAGCAAAGGAGGAGTAATGGAGGCCAGAACTGTGTAGCACACCCAAATTGTTTTCCCAATTCTGCAAGCATGGCACAATTATACCCAAGGCTGCCAGTATAGATTATTCATACATTAACAGTGGCAGATTTTTATTTTCAGTGTTGATAGTGCTTTTTAATATTGTTATAAACAAATAGAACCATGACTAATGTTTCTTAATTTATGTGGTTAATTTCATTTACTCTTCATGGTTCGGACACATTTCTAACATTTTGGTTAATGTTGCTCTGAATTCTCCAATTTCTAAATTCTGTGTAGTCGTGAGTCCTAAGTGAAAGCACAAATATTTTGAAGGAATTTTGATATAGCAGGTAAAGTTCTGGAGATTTCAGTATTTTCTGAATTTTGACTGAAACCATATTTCTATTCTTATACAGCATTCATGAGTATAAACAATATTTTATATTTCTGTTCTTCTAAAACACCTATTTCACTTGGATTTGAACCAGAGTCTTTGAATATACATCTTAGTAGCATATTTTCGAGTTTTATATAATTGAAAAAATTTGGTTCTCTTAGAGGAAGTACATATGCAGACAATAGTATATGACTTCTAGAAAATTCTTATGTATGCAAAGTGTTTAGAATTGAAGTTTAAAAACACCTTGGTAGAGAAGGAGTTAACAGGTTAGCTCCCCTTGGTTGCTCTCAGCATGCTCTCTTGCCTTTAGGAGCTGAAAAGATGATAACATTGGGCCCGGACATGCCTGTGTGGAGGTTGTGGTACTCCTGGGGTTTTTGCAGCTAGCTGTAAAGCAAGCTAGAACATGTTCATCTCAGAGTTCCTTGTTTTTCTTTCAACCCTTTCAGTGCCCTGCAGGAGTCATTAAATCAAAACTTCATGCTGATCATCACCCACCGAGAAGTCCAGCGGGAGTACAACCTGAACTTCTCAGGAAGCAGTACCATTCAAGAGGTAAGTTATGTCTCACAGCTAAGGAATAAAGGTAGCTCATTATAGCTAATGTTGACCCTGTTAAAGAGGGCTTATCTGTTCTAGTTGGAAACTCTCTTTATGTTTCATTATTGGGTTCTTAATTTTAATTAACTGGAGCATCAATGATTACTGTAGATCTATTTAATGACTTGACCCAGAAAGATAGATGTTATAAATGAGAGCTCTTGATAACTCTTAAAATAGTCAACTTAAAACCTTGCTTAAAAATAATTCATTGTTATATAATGTATTTTACGGTTTTATAGTAATAGTTAAAAATATTAATTTGGAAATTGTTGACAGCATGCATTTTTGAATATGCCTATATTTTATTTGAAAGGTTGCTCTCAAATGTATTATTTATAATGTGTACCCTGCCTTTTTCCAAAAGGAGTTTGAGGAGGCTTTTCTTTAGTAGCTCAATCCCAACATTAGGCAATATTCGTGAGATGCTGTTGGAGACTGTCAGTCTTTAGCTTAGAATATCTGAGATATAGTGTCAATATTTTCTTCAATGTGGCCAACCAGGGCCACTGTTTCAAAAAAGAACCGCCCCCAAGAGAGAAAAGGTACCTTTTTGCCTGTGGCCCCACCCACTTAAAAGCCAGTAATTTATCTCCATCTGGGTAAAATGTATAAGGCTTTGACAGGATTGTGTTTAGAAACACTGAAATGACGATTATGACAGTTAGGTTTGTTAATTGTGAAGACAACAATTGTTTGTCTACTGATATTTTTATAAAGATAATTATGCTCAATCTTGGATTATTTCATAAAATTTTTCTTGGTCTACATTGTTTAAGATAATTATTAATGTCATATTGAAAGAATGAGTTGTTTTCACCTAATCATTTTTCAGATGTATATGAATTGTTTTAGTAGTGGTTAGACTATTAATGGTTTCCTTTTGGATGTTTTGTCAATGAATTTCAACTTCTGAATTTGCCATAAGTAGCTCATTGTTTAAAGTTTATTTTCTCTGTTTATTACTTAAATAGTTTGTTGACTAGTAACTAAAATCTTTAAAATTTTTCTTGGCCCCTACTTTGAATCATAAGTTTGAATTATTTGATTTTTTTTCCAGAATTTTAAGTGTATTAATTGGCATTTCATTTTAACCTCTATAATGGGTGTTCTAGTCTCTAAATTTTCAATTCCTTGGAGAATCATTGTTGCTTTTACTTTAGAAATAATATTTAACTATGGCTCTATAGCAGATTTCTTCTGGTAACTTCATGGTAGTAAAATTTAAATTACATATTGGATGTAATTAAATAAGGAAATTTAGTTTCAAAACAACTCCATTTTAATCAAGAAAAGCAAAAATAATACAAAGTAAATTTCATTTTGTTGTTGATTTACTTTTTTAAATTGAAGACTAGTACAATGCTTGATGGATAAATATATACTGCTGTATTTTTTTTCTGATTGAAATTTTTATAGCCAGAATTTTTTACCTTTTTTTTTTACATTTTTTTTAACATTTCTCTAGTTTAAGTGTGTTTCAACTTTCTCCCACAAGAGGGCAGAAAGGACTATTAAACTGATAGTCTAAAAATGTCATTCAGTGTTTTCAAATTAGCTTCTCTTATATTAACAAAAAGGAGCATAATGGCCAAGTTATTGTTTGATTTACAGATAATTGGCATATTGCAGGGAGGAGACTTAATTTCACCCTTTTAAATTAAACAGGGAGATTTAAAAAGACATAAAATATTCATTAATGTTCGGTGATTATAAAGTAGTGGCATATATTTATTTTGCCTTTATTACTGTTTCGATGGGAAAATACTGCAAATATTTCCGAAATCGAGTTGGCCATACTGACAAGTTGAAATGTTTAAGCAGCGTTAATGCAATCTGCTCACACCTGATATCCTATGCAGAATGATTCAAAATGACTACATCAATTATTAAAAGAAATATTTAAAATTCTGTAAATGTGCCATTGTGTGCCACAGTTGGCTGAAACTGTTCTCCATGGCCTGCTATTTAGATTATCCAATATATTTTAAGCTTCAAGGACTTGAAAACAGTAAACCTTTTTCATACCATTTTCTAAATGAAAAATGTCCCAGAAATATTTTTGCAAAGACAGATATTCTTGTGTATTTCTTCACAAGAGTTTGGTTTCTTCTTTTTCTTTTTTCTCCCCCCCCTTTTAAGTTTATTTAAAATAATATTTTGAAATTCTAGGTGCCAGGACAAAATAAACGCAATCAGTGCTTTTTGTGAGTAGACAGGTACATGGAAACTCCTTTATTCTGTACAATTTAGTAAAAAAGAATATAGGATTATAGTCTCTGGGCCTAGGATCACACTCTGTAGGCCTAGTTCAAAGACTTTTCTTCTTCAACTTATGGAATATTTGGGGGCTTGGGGCTGGTTCAGGAGGAGTAGTTGCTCTTATGCTACAGCCATGCAACCCACAGTGACACTTAAGTATGTCCTTTTTTGTTGTGTGATTGAAAGTCAGTTTGCAACACAATAAAAATACAATGTCAATATGATTTTGCAGTATGGTTTGATAAATGTTAGAATTTTTGCTATTAATATGGAAGCTTAATGATGCCATATATCTTAAATTATAAATTAATTTCTGTCATCAGTTTCAGAAATCTCTTTTCAGTGTTGTTTAATAGTTCCAAGAATGAATTCTGACCAATATATGAGAGAAAGGAAGAAAAAAACACCTGATTTTTTTCCAGGGTAGGAGTATATTATTTTTGTTATAGGTGAAAAAACAGCCCATTTTTTGCTGTTTTTAAATTTTGAAAGCCTTGCGTATATAAAAAAAAAGCTTTTGTAATATTTTTCCCCCAGAGACAAATTTGTATTAAATGAAATAGTGTTGAAAAGGCACTGTGATTTTAACTTTATTTAGACAAAATACATTTTTTAAAATACTGAATTAGAAAATAGAACTTAGATGCAGTTTGAATTTCAAATAAACTCTTCAGTGACCATATGTTCATGCAAGTTAGTGGTGATAAACCGTAGTTGTGCAAGTGTTTGTTCATTCTGGCTCTGTGGTCTCTTGCCTCACAATGCATGACTTATGTCCTTTGGGTGCTCTAGATTTTAATTTAAGCTAGTTAGATATTGAGGGTTTTTTTAAACTCTTTACAAATCATTCCACTTACATTATCCTTCTACTTAAGGAAAAGGCAATGATAGTATAAAAAGGTCAGTGTGGAAAGTTGCAAGTAGTCCTAGAATAAAAATCCTTTCTCTTTTTCCATTTCAACAAATTGTTTATGAAATTATCAGATAATATGACAATTACTTTGTGACAGTCATCTTTCCACCTTTTTGGGTCCTGAAGTAGCTACTTACCACACTTTAAAACAGTGAATTTCTTTGAAAATTTAAACAAGCTTACCTTATTTTAATGAATTTTCTACACTGAGAATTCAGATTTTTAAACAATTATACAGATTCTCGTAATACTGTCTAATACTATTAAAATCTGTGATTACAAATGCACTTGGGATTGGTTAAATTAAGGGAAAAAAGATTGATTTGCCTAGTGCAAATCCTAAACCCAGGTGTGGAAAAGGATATGAAATCCCTGAAATCAAGCCAACTTTTCTTGGAAACCAATTCTTTGTTGTCTATATTACTATTGCAAAAGCTTCTATTAGGCAGAATACCCACTTTTCTTTGCCGATGTCATACAAACTTAAGGAATACACACATGACCCAGAAAAACAATAATAAGAAAACTAATTATTTTTGGCATGGAATCATGGAGTATTACTTATCTATCTGTTATAGCGAGAAGCATGATAAATAGCTATTGGAATTATTTAAATTCTCTTCCAAGTTTTACTTTACCCTAGAATTCTCACTGTTCTTATTAATGTTGATTTAGCTCTTAAGGGGAATGAAAGGTGAAAATTGATGACCTATAAAGATATAGCTTGCATAAAATAGTAAAACATTTCACTACTAATATTAGTGATTGTCAAGTGAGAAGCCAGTAGTTTGAATTAGCAACAAGAAGTGAACTAAATATATAAATCATACCAGTCTTTAAAAATAATCTTGGCTAAATAATTGTGAAATCATGAGGCTAGTTCTGATTCTGCAAATTTGAAACTTGGGTTGGGTTTTGTGCCTATTTTTCTATTTGCTACTTTCTGAACTTGCTTGATTAACGTATATTTCAAACTCTTCTTTGATGCTAGAGATCATTAACAGTATTAAATATGTAGTTTTTTAGAGATTGTACTAATAAGCAATTTTCTGGTATTGGGTTGACCATAACTGCTTAACTAACATGCCCTTTCTGTAAATGTTTTAGGTATAGTTGTTTTTTGTTTGTTTTGTTTTTTTGTTTGTTTGTTTTCCAGTTTAGAGAGGGCGGGGGTGCTGGCACAGAACTGAAGAGTAGACTAGCTGAGAATGTGCATGTGCAAGAGGGTAAATTAAATTGTGTGCTTATTTAATTAAAAGTTTAAGTGGTTTATAAATTTACTTCAAGATAAACGGCATATATAAACTCAATTAGAATGAACCCATTTTAATTAGCATGTATCATAGTTTGATTTTTTAAAATTTGAAATCACCAATGACATCTTAGCAAGAATGAAAGCGATATAATTTCTTAAGCAGTCGGGCAATGAATTCAAGCCTTTATTCAGCTTTGAGAAAAGGACATTATGAGTTTCTTTTAAATATGCGTGTATATTATTAGTTTCAAGTTGAAATTTATAATCTGTTGAAGTCATACCACTTTAAGTGAACAAATTGCTAATGATCATTTTATAAATATTGAGGTTACCTGTTATTCCTAGTAAATCATCCCCTTAGGAAATAAGTTTAAGTAATATTTACAATGCAGCCATTTGGAACTGACAAGTCTTTTTCTCTCCCCAAAAGTATTTTAGAATAATCTCTCTGGGAAATTTTTTTTAAGCCCATGTAAGTATTTCTTCACCTACTTTTCAAGAGGATAGAAACAATGAAATTTTGTTAAGAATTAAGGGCAGTGCTTTGGTCCTTTGTTACTTAAGATATGTGTATCCTAACATCTGCTTAGCTGACCATGTTTCATAATCTGTGATTTGTGTGTTGGTAGTTTTGAAATGTCTGGGTTAAGAGAAATTATGTTCAGTTATCAGAAACTAATAAACATAAGACATTTTTATATGCAAGAAAAGGCAGAGAGTAAATAATTGCACTGGTGACCAATACTGTAATAATCCTGTTTTACAATATGCACTTGACAGGTTGTAATAGTGCTAATTGAAGAGACTAATTCACACTTGCTTCATTCTATTCAAAGGCAAAATCAGCAGCTTGTTTTGCTTTTGACCAGATGGTCCTCATGAACACCTACTGTGCACTTTAAGTGCTTTACTAGAATTACAAAGGCTGGGGGCTGCGTTCGACTCCAAATGATTGGAGAAGAGAGAGGGAGACAGAGAGAGAGAGGGGGAAAAAAACCCCTCTGTGCTCAATGGATTTGGTGCAAGTAAATTAATTCTAGTGGACCCATTACACACTGAGCCCCCTTTTCAAAGCTCTGAGCCTCCTCGCTTGCTCTGTAGCAATGAGAAAGAGAAAGAGAAAGGCAGATTACTGCAAACAGAAATAAAAAAAAGGGCTATGAAAGGGAGAAAAGAGGCCTTGAAGCCTTTCATATCATTTGAGTTTTTCAAGTGCGTTATTTTTGGGGAGGGTGGATATATGAAAAGCCAATTGGAGTTTTTTTTGTTTTAAAGTGCGCTATTTAAGCACCATGAATATAGGCGCAAGAGCAACAGTTGACTGAGTTTACTGTGGTGAAGCTTTGTGTCCGAGGATGAATCAAATTCATTATATTCAACTCTTTGTGTTTTAACATGAATGTAGGGTTAGTTTCACAAGACTGTGTCTGTTTAGGATAATTATAATTTAATATTTTCCTTTCATAAAGTTATCACTGTAGATGTCTAAAATTTTAATCAAAGCAGATTTTATACATTGACTTTGAAGCACCCTGACAGTTTAAAATTCAAAGGAAAGCTTTTTTAGTTTTCAAAAGAAAAGAAAGGCTCATTCTAATGGCATTGAAGCAGAGATTATTATAACTAATTAGAAGTCACACATCTGTTAGCTTTTGGTTTGTGACTTACTTATGTATTTTTTGAGTAAAATATATACTTTAAAAATATATTGCTGTTATTGAGTGAACCCAAAGGGATAAAATTCACTTAATGGAGAGTCATTTATTTGAGCCAACCATTTTTGCAAATTTCTACACGGTCCCATAAAAATATGTAGTATATTAAAGTCCATTAAATGTGAATGGAATTGTATAATTAATAACCTGAAATTGGAATACACTTCCAAACAAAATATTCTCACATAGTTCTTCTTAGGATAATTCTGATTATTAACCAAAGTTATTATGACACAACAAGAAAATTAGCTAGCCCAGATTGTGCAGATTTATAATTATCTTTAAAGCTGTTTATGTACAATTGTAATTTGGAATACTGACACTGTAAAATAATGAATTCTAAGCTATGTGGGTTAGATAAGATACAAGGGATTACATCTAGGACATGTCAATTTTGTATGTTTTTATACTTTTAAGTTTAATACTCGTGGTACATTGTTGTTGCATGGTCTACCTTTGTTTGATGTCATACTGACACTAATTCAAGTGCATTTTTATTATAGTTACTAGCAAAGAATACAACAAAATCATGCCAATAATATATAACTTAAAGATAATTGTAAACAATTCATAGAGAAGACTGTTTCTAAGTTTGGCCTATCTCTTTAAATGAATGTCTAGAATTTATACTTTAAAAAGCATAAAGTACTAATAATGTTTTACATATCAATATATGTTAATCACATTCTTAGGAAATAAAATGTAGAAATGTAAAAACAACTACAAAAACATTTGGGTTTTATTTTTCAAAGACTTAATAGTAGCATGCCTTCTTTAATATTTAAAATAAAATTTGATTCATTTCCTATTAATGTCATTACTTTAGGACTTCATTCATTGAAATACAAGTTTTGAGGTGGGGAAGAATATAGGGGGAATCCCCAGACCTTCAACCAACAAAACATATAATGAAATTTATAAGCAATGAGGTGTTAATGAATTGATATCCTTTGGGAAAAAAGGATTTCTAGAAAAAATATGAATGATTAGGAAAACTTACTGAAAAATTTTTTGCAGTGGACTAAAAATGAAAGTAAGACTACTAGATTCTCTTTCTTGTAGGTACCATAAAAAGCTATCTTTAAATCTAAAACTTCCATTAGCAGATATGGTTTGACCATGACCATGCAGTCACTAACTTAGGTGGCGCTAATTCTTTGGTTTCATAGGCACAGTAGTTGGAGCCTTTCTCCTCATGAAGAAGAGTTTATTTCAGTATTAAAATATTAACCCCTAGATTCCTGAATGCTAGAGACAAGTTTCTCTCCTGTAGGGGAAGGGTTGGAAAAGGCTACAGTTTTTTTTTTATAGACTTGGTAGGTACCATGTTACTTAAGCTGAGAAATATTTTAACATTTAAATATCCTCCAGCCATAAAATAAGAATAATGACCTCATTCTTCTCCCAAACCAATCCCAGAAAAAAAAAAAAAGAGAGCGAGAAAGAAGTAAATCAAAGGATGGGTAAGTGAATATAAGGTGCTCATAAACATAACCTAGATTGAGTCAAGGTATATTAAGGCCTGCATGTTGAAAATTATTTATATGTTTATCCTTATATACCAAAGATTATTTGTCCGTAACCCCTTAAACATCTGTTTATGATCATTTTTCTTTTGTCTAATGTGTCTTGTGTATGACTTAATACCATCTAGTCAAGGAGTTCTTTTTCAAACATATTTAGTATGGAAAATAAAACTTTAAAAAGATTCTATAACTCAGTTTAGAGCTATATTACCTTATTATTACCCTCAATACATTCTTTTAAAAAAAAAAAAAACGATTTTTAAAAGAAAAAAGACTTTAAAAGCTTGTAACAAACATTTTTTATAAATGACAAAATGTATTCCTTGCTTTGTGGTCATTGCGTGACCAGACAGTAGAGTACTGGATTGTTCTAAGGTTTTTACAGCTGCAAGGCAAAAGCATCTGTTCGTTGCAAAGCCGGCATTGTTTAATTTTGACACTGACTTTTCCATGCGTCTTGTACCAAGCACTGGATTAGATGCCACTAAGATGAAATTTGTTTTAAGTTGCTCCCAAAGTGCAGCTGTCCCCATATATGGCCTTGTAGCTTAACCAAAACAGACAGACATAGGATCAATCAGAATCTTTGTACAGGGTCACCTTACTAGGCTAGAGAGGCTCAGAGAAGGAATGTTAATGATATTTATTGTGAATAACTGCAAAATTTGTTTACAAACTGATTTAGTGTATGTAGAAGTATATCCTTCCCCTTTTTAGGGCAACAGAACCATTTTTAAATATTAAGCTTTTAAACTGGGGTATCAAATACTATCGTGCCTATATATACACAGGCACTATTCTTCCACATTTGATTATAAGAAAAATGATCAGTTTATTGGTCACTAAAGTAGTAATTGACTGAAAATAAAACTCAATCTAAAATGGCTCTGCTAAAATCTTGAGAAGTGGACATTTTTATAGAATGATAATTTTTCTTTAATGTTTCAAGTGAATGAAAAATGAAAGAGCACCTCACTTCCCGGGTTTCCTGGGATTGTGTGAATTTCTACCCAGCTGGTCCAAATTGATTGATACAGGGCCAAATATTTGTCTGCCTACATTTCAAAGTCTATAATTTGCTAATGAATTGTGGTAATAATCTTTCATCATACATGAAAGATTTAGCCAAACAATTTGCTAAGTATGTATTTTGATCATAAAATTTTTGGACTTACACCAAGCTTTACATCTGTTTTACAGCTTATGCATGGGGGTGGAGGGGGAACAGGGGGAGAAATAATACTGAACATGAGCACTTGATGGAAAGGGAAGAAGGAATTGAGGGAAGAAGGAACTTTGGAAAAGAGTAGTGCTAGGAAAGTCCTATGAGTGACAGTGGAAAACAAATTAGATTTGCACTTAGAGTACAAAATAGAATTTTTTAAATGCCAGCAGTTTTAGCCTGTGATGTCCAGAGGTGTGGTATGTATCCAGGTAGATGAAGTCAAGGAAGGAATTTTTTCCTTTTTGGCTACAGCTATTCTGTACATTGATTATGGAATAATTTCCTTGAAACTTTATGCTAGAAAAGTCAAGTGCCCACAAATTAAAAGTAATTGAAGGCATAAGAATAAAAGCCAGATGTTTAGAGACTTAAAAAAAAACAAACAGTGACGACATAAATATGATTTGACCAATTCCAGAAGAAGGTGAAAGAGGAACCTCCTAGTTACGCTTTTGACATGACTGTAGGCATCCACGAAAATACTTTCTCCCTCTAAAATAAAGACTGTACAAAGGACAATGGGGGCTCATATTTGTATGTGTGTGTGTGTGTGGGGGGTGATATTTAGGATTAAGTATCCTCCATTTGAGAAAGTGTAAATCTTAATTATGTATTTTTGAAGAGCAGCATAGGATAGACTCCAGAGAAAGCCCAGGATTAGCCAATGGAGTGAGAGGACAAGAAAATGTTCTAAGTAAGATTCTATTGTATATCAGTAATTTCTGTTTCATTGTTAGAATTCAGGGTGCTATGACTTCTTATTTGACTGATATAGTCTGAATTGTTTTCAAGTTGTCTGTAAGGAGAATATTTAATAATATTGATAAAGTTTTCCTTGCCTTGCAGATAGGTAGTTTTAAAAAAAAGGAGGTAGCTAGAAAGAGAGAAACATATTATAGAAGAGACTGGACCTTCCATTTTATAGATTTTAAAGATAAGCAGCTTTAGAATTTTTACATACCTATTGGACTTCTTGATTATGTCACATTTCCAGAGCATTATTTCTGTCCACTTATCTAATTCTCTTTTCTCTGATAGAGCTAAGCCTGTTCTAAATGTTAATACAGTGAATGTCTATCCAAGATGGCACCATTGGAAACTCCTAATGCATATAGGAAAGTTAAAAGATTTATATGTCAGACTAGAGCTTTATTTCAAATGAATTGAAATCTTGTTTTACAGTTGACTTTCTCAGGCTCTTTCCTTCTATTTTGTGATTTTTTTCTGTTTCACCGATTTGATACTTGTCGTAATTCTTTTGTGAGCATAGTTACCACATTTATGATAGTGCAGTTAATATAGAAGAGATAACTATAATCATTATGAAGGAAAGAATTATCAAAACTGAGGGTTATAGAAGGGAGGGAGTGGGGGGATGGGGTAACTGGGTGATGAGTATTAAGGAGGGCATGTGTTGTGATGAGCACTGGGTGCTATATGCAACTAATGAACCGTTGAACACTACATCAAAAACTAATGATGTACTATATGTTGGCTAATTGAATATAATAATTTAAAAAATCATATTTAAATAAAATCAATTATGAGTGAGATAGTGACATTCCAGATTCTCTTGTTCACAATTTTATAAAAATTGCATTTCAAAAACATTAAAGTTATAGGTTATATATGTTAAATTCAAATGTTGAATGCTGTTGCCATTTGTTTCTAGTACTTTGGATATTCTGTTATCAAAAGCACTTTACATTTACATGCCTGCCTTTGCCTGATGAAAATGTGAAGTATTTCCAACTAAGAGGTATGTTTGTAATGTCAGTTAAACATCGGTTCATTTCTGTTGAATCAGGAGGTATTTCCCTTATGCTTCACATTGTAAATGAGGGAATTTTAATAAGGTGTATTTAAGGCTATTTTTTTGTGGGTGAAAATTTTTGTTGCTGATAACAGGTATGCACATGGATCACTGTGCTTGGATTTTGAAATTTCAGAAATATAGTAAAATGTCTTATGAGTCCTAATTTCTCTTGGTAATTGTAATTTCAAATATTGTGACCAATGTTTGTATATAACGAATGAGCAATATGTGGAGCATGACTCTAAAAGTGATTGATATATTAACATGCTTACATGTCATAAATTTAAATGAATGTTGATGCCTTCAAATTAGTCATCTTTGTTATTGATACATATATTCTCTGTTACTCAGAAGTTATTCTAGATTTCTAGGAACTGGCTTTAGAGACTATGATGCTTTTTAAAATTTTTCTTCTTGAATGACCTCATGTATGGCCAATCTTTGTCATATGAAGGGGAGAAATTGATTTGTTGAAACTGCCAAAAGTAATTGGAAGCCAGATGTTGAGAGGCAGGTGGTTATTCAATCTGGGTAGTCAAATTTTTGGTTATTCTCTCTGCTTTGAGCTTCTCCTCTCCCTGTAAATATGTATCTGTCTTAGCATTTACCACACTCATTTGCAGTTATCTGTTTACTTATTTTTTCCTCCTATTAGACTAAGAGCATCTTAAGAACAGGAAAAGTATCAAATTCATCTCTTTATTTCTGGACCTACCACTGAATTTGTTAAAGAGTTGGTATGCTTAATGAATGACTGAATTAAAAAAGAATCTATAACTCAATGAGATTATTTGCATCTGAAGGCATTTGCAAAAGTGAAGTCATTCAAGGCTTTCTGAGTATTTCAAGCATTTTAAGTATTAACGTTGACATAAATAGGTACTTTCTCAAGGGGGTTATGAGAGATTTCTATGATTTAGCTATTTAAACTCTCACTTATTTGTTAAAAATGAGACTGAGAATAGATAGTTTGCACAAAAAGTGTAAAATAAAATTCTGACTTTAAAATAGATTTATGTCATCCTTAATTTGTAATATCTGCCAGGTCATTTCTTGGTGTTTTCTTTGTAAATGAAGTTATAGCTGGTTTTTTTTTGTTTTTTTTTTTTAATTTTTTAATTAACATATAATGTATTATTTGTTTCAGGGGTACAGGTCTGTGATTCATCAGTCCTACACAATTCACAGCGCTCACCATAGTACATACCCTCCCCAATGTCCAGCACCCAGCCACCCCATCCGTCCCACCCCCCCTCCACTCCAGCAACCTCACTTTGTTTCCTGAGATTAAAAGTCTCTAATGGTTTGTCTCCCTCTCTGGTTTCATCTTGTTTCATTTTTCCCTCCCTTCCCTTATGATCCTCTGTCTTGTTTCTCAAAATCCTCATATCAGTGCGATCATATGATACTTATCTTTCTCTGACTGACTTATTTTGCTTAGCATAATAGCCTCTAGTTCCATCCACGTCATTGCAAGTTATAGCTGGTTTTTAAAAATTGTTTTCCAAATCTAGGGGATGCAATCTTCTAGATTTTAATCTAACTATTTCTCAATTGGCAATTAGTTAGCTTGTGATAGTGGAAAGATCATTACACTATGGTGTATGGAATCTGAGTTCTTTTTTTCTTTTTTTAAGATTGTTTATTTATTTATTTAACAGAGAGAGAGAGAGATAGTGAGAGCAGGAACACAAGCAGGGGGATTGGGAGAGGGAGAAACAGGCTTCCCGCTGAGCAGGGAGCCAAATGTGGGGCTCGATCCCAGGACCCTGGGATCATGATGTGAGCTGAAGGCAGACGCTTAACGACTGAGCCACCCAGGCGCCTGGAGTCTGAGTTCTAATCTTCCTGCTACTAACAAGCTGCACGATCATCTAGCCCTGAGTGGCTTGATATTTCTTTTTCATATGTATGACTTTTTCATAATGTAGAACTGCAGAAACTCAAAGTTTTTGCTGGTGAAAATATAAAATGTCTTAGAACTTTAAAGTATGCATAAAATCCCTGTGTCCCATTGAACTTGGTGTATCCTTCTATTGCAGCACCTCTATTCTTTTGTTTTGTGTTTATTTTCCTTCTTATGGTAGGCTTCTTGAGGGTAGGATCTCAGTCATTTAATCTTCATATTTATAGCACTAAATGTAGTACCTAGCACCTTATAAATGATTATTAAGTGAGGAAGTATTTACATGAGTCACCATCCAGTAGCTGAAAAGAAATTGGGAAACCTGGATTCTATATCTGATATTTTGCTTTCTTAGCTATATTAGTTTGGGTAATTCATATAACTACTCTGGGTCTGGGTCATTTATGAAAAATAGGAAATGGTTTCAGAGGAGTTTTCTGCTTCTAAAATTTGGTCATTACATATGAATTTAGAAATTTAGTATGTGCTTCAGTTGAACCTTGTGTGTGAGGTTGGGATGGGGGAGAGAGAACTGGTCAGTAGGTAGTCACCGTGTATGTAAATGTGTATATATGTCACTGTGGAATGTAAATATCCCTTTAATACTTAAGGTGTTAAGAGGTTCAAGGTTGAAATAGAGGCCTCTCTTGCCATGGTGTTTGAATTTATAGAATTGAGATTTTTAATTTTTATCTTAAAGTAGACTTTAACCTTGAATACATATGATCTAACAAGACTTTAAAGGTTAGTTGCATAAACATAACAAGTCTTTCTAATATGTAAGATTTTTAAGTATTGAGATACGTAAAAGTAAATAGTAGTAGTTTAATGTCATTAGTTTCACTTGTGGTAAGTGAATTAAAATTTTATGAGAATATCAAGGTTATAAAGATAACTACCATAAGGATACACCTATAGATCAATGGAACAGAATTGGAAGTCCAGAAATAAATCCCTTACACTCAAGTTCAGTTAATTTTCAGCAAGGTTGCCATGACAGTTAAACATGGAAAGAATAGTGTTTTCAACATATGGTGCCAGGACAGCTGGATATCTACATGCAAAATGAAATTGGACTACTCTTTCACATCATATGTAAAAATTAATCAACTGGATCAAAGACCTAAATATAAAAGCTAAAACTGTAAAACTCTTAGATGAAAACATAGGAATAAATCTTTGTGACCTTGGGCTAGGTGATGGTTTCTTTAGATATGACATCAAAAAGACAAGCAACAAAAGGAAAAATAGGTAAATTGGACTTCATCAAAATTTAAAAACTTTTATGCCTCAAAAGATACCATCAGTGAAGTGAAGAAAATACTCACAGAATGGAGGAGCATATTTCCAAATCACTTATTGATAAGAGACTTGTATCTGGAATATAAAGAACTCTTACAGCTTAACAATGAAAAGACAACCTAATTTAAAAATGGGTAAAGGATTTGAATGGATATTTCTCAAGAGAAGATATGCAGTGAGTATGCATATGAAGAGTTGCTCAACATCTTTAGTCATTAGGGAATTGCAAACCAAAACCAGAATGAGATAGCATTTCATATCACTAGGGTGGCTAGAATAAAAAGGATGACAGTAACAAGTGTTGAGAGAGAACTGGGGAGTTTTTGCATAGTGCTTCCATTAGTTTGTTCTGTTACTGTGAATGTAGTAGAAGCATATTTGAGCGTGGAGTAAGTACATCTTATGAGAATAAAGATATTAATTAGCCTGTTAGAAAAATATATTCTCTGTGAGGAAATTATCATGTATCTATAATCTAGTGGAGATCCACTAAAAGAGGGAATGGTTTTTATTTCACAGTAATTTGAATGAATTTCTACAGAGATTCTTGTAGTCAGTGATATTCTAGCTGTTGACCTAACATTAAGTTGTTGATTACTTCACTGAGGAGAAAGGAGAAGGAAGCTTCACGTTGGGTTAGTGTTTTATACTTTTCAACTTCCTTTCCCTGCCTTACTGCATTTGATTCTTATAGCATATGCTAATGTCAGGCCTGCTGCATATGGCTGTGCAGGTTGAAAATGGAACCACTTGAAGCTGTGAAATACAATGATCTTGATGAGGCTGTGAATGTAGGACTTGATGAATGTAGTCACTCTTCCTTCTAGATAAATAGGGGTACTGGGGCACCTGTCTGGCTCAATCGGTGGAGCATGTGACTCTTGATCTTGGGGTTGTGGGTTTGAGCCCTATGTTGGGGGAGAGATTACTTTAAAAAATAAAATCTTTGATAGATAAATAGGTAGATAGATAGATAGATAGAGGTGCTGATGCAGGTTATAGGTAAGTGGTATAAGAGTCCCCAATAAAGTCATTGTTTTTTCCCATTGTATGATTCGTAGTACTTTAATTTATTTCATTTCCTAAATCTTTAATCCATTCACATTGTCTCTGAGAAATAGCCTACCTCACCCTCCTTCTGTCTCACTATATAGACTCTTTCCTCATCTGTAAGATTAGCAGTGGTAATATTACTTGCCTAATAGGTATTATTTATGCAAATGAAAGTGAGACAATAAACGTGAATATAACTTTAGTAACTAAAATACTTTTTATAGGAATTATTCTTCTTTCCATGTACCTCAGATTTTACTAAGTGACATTACTTGTCTCTTAATGTGCCTCACTTTTTTTTTTTTTAAGATTTTATTTATTTGACACAGAGAGAGAGACAGCGAGAGCAGGAACACAAGCAGGGGGAGTGGGAGAGGGAGAAGCAGGCTTCCCACCTGCAGGGAGCCCAATGCGGGGCTCCATCCCAGGACCCTGGGATCGTGACCTGAGCCGAAGGCAGACACTTAACTACTGAGCCACCCAGGCGCCCCAATGCCTCACTATTTTTAAAAAGGTTTCTTTAATTCTTCTCCTTCAGCTTGACTCCTTCTCTTCAAACTGTTCAAAGACCCTTTCCCTCTCTCCATATATATTTCAGGAAGACCATACTCAGCTGATAATCCTTCAGGAAATCTTGTTTAATCCTCTGTCCTTTTATAGATATAACCTCTCTTTACCTCTTCATTTTGCCCTTATATGCCACGATGTGATATTGTGCCTCATACACTCATTTATATACTTGTCCTAGCTCATTGTTCAGCTCTTTGAGGAGAGGGGGGCTATGTCCTGTTGATCTGTATGTTCTCTACAGAACCGAACAGAATGCTTTAAGAATAATAGGGGGAAAAATAATATAGAAGAAAAAGCATTTGTTGAAATTGAGTTCCATTCAGTTGTTCCAACCATAACACTTAACATATGCATCTGTTATAGCACTTATTGGTGTTAACTGCAAAAATTTGATTGAAGTCATTAGTTGTGCTGGAGCTAACTCCTGTCAGCGCAAGAAAGCTGATTGTTAGATACTCAGGAATTTTGTGAACCTAATAAACTGTTGATAGTTTGAAATTGGCCACAGTTGGGAGTATTTACACCATGTAAATTGGCAAACTTCAAATCATGGCTTTTTGTTTTGGGAGAACCAATTTACCAGCCATCACTAGTTGTGTCTCTCTAACCCACAGTAGTCTGTGAATTCCTTCGATTCATTTCTTTCTCAATGCCTGCCCTATGATAGGAATACTCTTTGCAGAATTAATGAATAAATAAGTGATTGAATATATCAGCTGCCTTATTCCTCTACTGTCTCACTCCTGCTGGCAGAGACTGAATTTCAGAGTCTAGTGTATTTTTTGAGATCGGAAATGGCCCATTGTCATGGTTCAAAAAAGGTGTCTGTTGGAAATCAAGTCTATTAAACACAGATGTTTCAATAGCACAGTAAGGATGGCATTTCTGTCCATTATCACCTTGTTAAGCTACTCCTGCTATGATTTTGCTGCCTACTAAGTTTTTGGCATCCATTGCTTAACTGACTGACTCACCTTTCAGTTTCCAAGTTGGAAGCCAATAGTGTGAACCATCTCAAATTAGCTGAAAGATTTCCTTTCACGTTATAAGAGGTAACTTAACTGATTAATTCTCTCTAGTCATAGATGCTATCAATACCTACAAATGAAAATACAATGTCTTGGACCTTCAAATATTACTAAAAATAACTGTATTAAAACAACTTGAACTATTTTTTCATTAATGTTACTGTCAGTTTTATTAAAAGTGACATTTATATAAAATGAAATTTAAAGATAATGTTAAGAATCATTTGGATTTTTTATTTTTTCTAAAATATCCTCCATAATCATGATACATATAAGTTTTAAAAAAATGCTGTGCTTTCTGGCCATTCCATGTGCCATCTATAGCCATCTAAACTGAAAAATGCTTTACATTTTTAATTTCCTTTAAATTTTGAAGAAAGTAAACATACTCAGATCTCAACACTAAGTATTAAAAGAATAGAAAGAGCAGCTTTGTGAAGTTCTGTTTTATGTTCTATACATTATATTTATGTTACTTACAGTACTTTTAAATCCCTTTCAAAAGTCTGAGATGGGAGTGCCTGGCTGGCTCAGTCTTGATATTGAGGTCGTGAGTTCAGGTCCCACGTTGAACATGGAGCTTACTGAAAAAAAAAAAAAGCGGGGGCTGAGATGTATTGAATAGGTAGCAGGTTAATTCTTGTAACTGAGGAGGTGAGTAGGCTAATCACCAACATAATTTTTTTATTTCTGAAGTTCTAATCTCACTTTACACAATAGGTTAAATATTTTGTTGGTAAAATCGAGACAGACAGAAAATGACATTACACAACATGCATATTTGTTGGTTTTATTGAAAGTGTGAAAAATTTCAAACAGTTCTAATTAGGTGCAAGTGCACTCTTATCTCTAGAGGTACATCTTTCAGTATCAGCTACTCAGTTGCATGTTGAAATTCTGTGCTGTTTGGAATTTGTGTGTTGCAGATACTGAAGATGTTTGATTCAAGAATAATAATAATGGAGGGGTGACATTTTAATAAAATCTTGCTTATTCTGTGGAAAAGTTAAGAGATAGAAGCTATTCAGAAAAATGTGAGATTCCTGTTTGGGTTAAAAATTTATAGTGTGCTAGTATTTGTTTTCAAGTGTGTGTGTGTTCCAGAATACTGTTGGATCATTTCCAGAGATTAATAGGCATTTGAAATTTATAATCAAAACATGAAAAGAATAACTACTTTTTATTTTTCAGACAAAGTTAAGGTCATCACAAATTTTGGTAGAAATGAAGCATACAACTAACTTTTCTTTTTTCAGGTATTTTATTAAAAAATCTGATTATGTGTGAGAGATTCTTGTTATGGAGAATACTGCACTGAGTAATTGTTTTTACCAGATGATCCCGTAGGTTACTTTTGGCTCTAAAGTTCTTGGAATCTGTGATGGATTTTCAAAGTGTTTCCTTAATAAAATGAACATTATAACTTCTGCTTAAGGTATCTTTTCTTTAAAATGAATTTTAGCCAAAGGATAATAAGAAACGAGCTTTAAAAAATTATAATTAATATTTAGTGATAAAACAAATTGTCAGTAACACTTGAATGCTAGTTCTACAAAATATTAATTAGATGTTCCTGTTATCATACACTATCAGAGCTTAACATTTCTTCAACTTGGAAAGCATTATTTTAATCTTTTAACATTCCCTAAGTCTGTATCGTAATTAATTAAATATGAAACAAAAATGCTTTCTTTTGTTGAGCACCTACTATGTATACTAGGTACATCATAGTGAAAGTGGTTTTCCTTTTTAGCTAGATTTTATCTCAGGGCAAAATATTATTTATTGTGAAGCAAAGGTAAAAGTTTTAGGCTCTAGCATTTATTCATGTTTAGGTCATTTACCAGAAATGTATTGTCAGTCTGTATGGTGTTGTTATTAGATGTATTAACTGCTAAGATGTATGGTTAAGACTGTACTTAAATGCTTGTACAGAAACTATTTTATTTTTTAGTATTTGCATTTAGAATATCTGTGACATACAGTTACATGTGGAAATATATAGCAGTTACCAATATTTTTATTTTGTTTATTGTACATTTTAACTGCACAATGTTATGATTTTATTAATCGGTAAAAACGTGTTTTAGGTAATACTAAATTGAAATACAACTTATAGAAATAAGATAGAATTTACTGAGAATTATCACTTTGCCTCCTTAAGTGTGTAAGACTCTTGCCTACTTTTTACTTACCCTTCTATCTGGAACATCTTTTGTATGTTTGGCTCCTCATTCTTCAAGTCTCAGCTTCAGTGTCTTCCTAGAAAGACCTTCTCTGCCATCATTTCCCCAATCTAACTAGGTTTCCACTACTTTGTTAGTTTCCATCATTAAGTTCAGTTTATTTCCTTCATAGGACTGATCACAAGTTGTAATTATGTGTTCTGCTTACTTGTCTTTCCCATTAGACTATATGCTTCATGGAAGTAAAATTATGTCTGTCTTACTCCCCAGCATAACCCAAACACCTAGTTCAATAACTACAACAAAATTTTGCTGCCTCTAAGAAACTTGTCCACTCAAACTCACTGTCTTTTTACCTTTGTGAGGGGAGGCACTTTATGCTAGATGTACCACTTACTAAATTTGACCTTGTGAAGTTATTTAGTCTCTCCATGCCTCAGTTTCTTCATCTCTGCAAAGATGACATATTTCAGGAGTTTGTTATGAAAAATTAACTTTATTAGTGCATTTAGAGCTCTTAACACAATAAACACTAAATACAGATATTTAATATTTAAAGATGTACTAAGGTCTGGATTGCATGAAAATTGTTCATCATTGTGTCCATTGCTCTCTTTTTTGTTGTAAGCTTCAGGAGGAGAGTAGTAGGTATGTTTTACTTATTTGTCTGTACTACTGTATGTCTGCAGTGTTCTGTAGCAAGTTAAGGTCTAGTTCAACATCCATTAGATACTTAATTCCATATCCTAAATATCTACAGAGTAATAAAATTGTTCTCTTGATGTCTGAGTGTTGCTATGAACTAAAAGCAAACAACGTCACCTTTGTTCTTCCTATTTACCAGAAGCTCCAACCACTCAGAGCTGCTCTGCATTCTTAGACACACACCCCTGCAACTTCTTGTACCTTTCCTTGTTCATGCTCTCTTCTGCTCTGACTGCTTTTACATTCCATGTCCATATCTAGAAAGTTTTTAAGGTCTGTGCTCAAAGATGCCACTTCTATAAAGCTTTCTTTAATCTTCCATAGAGGTAGAATGACTTTTCCTCTTAGCTCTTTGTTTGTGACTTTTTGGATACCTAATAATGTAATATCTTACATTAGAGTCATTTGTATAAAGCTCTTCCTATGTAAAAGAAATACGGACTTCTATTTCAACAAATATTCACAGCACTCTTACCATTTGCTAAGCACCATGCTAATAGCTTATAGCACAAGGATAATTTGCATGTGGACTTCTAAGGAAATAAACCCATATGTATTAAAGATGATTTAGTGCTGTAACAGAAGTCTATTGAAGATTGTAGGGACTGACATTGGCTTTACCTATATGGTTTAAAAAGGCCTTCTCAGGTGGTAATATTTGAGGTGGACGTTTAAAAATGGGTAAGAATTTTCCAAGGGGACAAGAGGAAAAGCATGGAAGCATGAAAGTAACTGTTTTAAGGAAATACCATTTTTCTGATATATGTAGAAGAAAAGGTTCCTTTTATTTTCTAGTCCTGTTGGGGTCTACCCAGTATAGTACTTGACATATAGTGAGTTTTTAATGTTTGAATAATGAATAAGCACAAGTGGTATGTCTAGCACAAACCAGCATAAACTGCAGTCTTATCTTTTGCTTCCACTTTATTTTGAACTATCTTTATTTTCAGTCGGTTTCTTCCCAAGTGCTGATACAGTGGCTAGTACATACAGTTCCAAGTTTATTCTGCAAGTTTAGTAAGTTTAGTGAAATTTGCCTCTCTCGTAGTTACAGTCAAATTTCTGCTACTGATTTAACTGGCTCTGCTTGGATCACATATTCATCTTTAAACAAATAACTTGGTGGGTGAGAGGATAATTAGTTCTTAATTTGGAGAAGTGGGGACCAAGTCATTCTAAGTACAATGGGATGCTTTTAGAGGTTTCAAAAAGAAAAATTACATGATCTAGTTATGTTTTTTAAGATACTATTTTTGCTGCTATGTGTAGAATAGATTGCAGAAGGCAAAAGTGAAAGCACCTAGACTTTTGTGGTAGTTATTGTACTTGTCCAGGTGAGAGATGGTGGTAGTCTTGTTTTGGTTACGAATTAAAAGGAATGAACGGTGAGATTAAGGTGAAAATGAAAGATGATTCCTAAATTTTTGACTTGAGTAACTGAATGGTAGTGCCATTTATTAAAATAGGGAGGACTGGGTATGAAAATAGTTTAATTTTGGATATGTTACATTTTTCATTGTTAAATATCTGCATAGAGAAGCAAGTATATCAATTGGGCAAATACTTAGATGTCATTTTTCTCTATAAAGTGGAAATAAGGCCATCTAATAGGGATACTGAGGGATATGTTCATGTATAAAGCATTTGGCATCTAATAGTTGAATAAAGGAATGAATGGTGTTGAAATTCAGAACTACAGCCTTTTTTTAAAAGGAACTGGCTTCCCTTCCCTCAGTAATTTTGTTGCCACATTTAGCAGTTATAAAACAATGTACTTTGTGTTGATGATCATATTTGGTAGATAAAGGATCTGGCATAGGAAAATATATATTTTAAAAAGCAACTAGTTTTACTTTATCAGATTGTCTATTTCTTGCCTTCTTCCTTGTGTTTTTAGTCCTAAAAATGGTGTTTTGTGAAATGTGTAAGATAGAGAAAAAACGGATTCCCTATAGTACCCTGGTCAAACACTAATGAACTTGCCCTCAGATATATGCTTGACATTGTCTGACCCATGAGTTAAATAAAAAATGACAGTTGTGGTTTCAGTAGTGTACAGTTGCCTGCTTACTCAGTCCCTGTACACTTGCCTATGAGGCTAATGCTATTTGTACTTATGAGAGATTGGGGATATTCCTGATGCAGTTTTTAGATTTTGTATTGTGGGGTATCTTAAGGGTGGCACAGGTGGAGTTAAACCTGCCTGGAGCAGGGGAAGGGCCTGACATCAAGTGTTAATTTTGAATGTGTAGTGGTTATATCAAATAGTCAAACACAAATTATTTTCCTTTTGTAGTTTACATATCTGGCCTAGATATGCTTCACAATTCATACTTTTCTATACTTAGTAATATGAAATAAAATGAAGAAATTATTATGCACACTTAGGTTGACATTTTAAAGTGTAACAACAATTTTTCCATCATAGTGTTAGTTACTATTTTTTAAGTTACTCAGAAAGTACATAAATAATATTTTCATTGTAAATGGCTCAGGAACTCAGAAGCCTTAAAAAATAAAAATTGACAGCCCCTCTTTGTGAGTGGTATGGATTTCTCTAAGATAGCTACCCAGAAAGGGAATGACAGGGTTGAAGGGTACATTAATTTTATTTTAATAGATATTGCCAAATTTACCCCTTCAAAAAAGCTTTACTTTTTACTTCACCCAGCAGCTATTTGAGCATGCATATTACACCAACAATGGATTATGTCAATATTTTTAGTTGTTTCCCCTTTGAAAGGTGTGAATGGTATTTTTTTTTTTAAGATTTTTAAAATTTATTCATTTGAGAGAGATACAGAGACAGAGCACAAGCAGGGGGAGAGGCAGAGGGAGAGGGAGAAGCAGGCTCCCCATTGAGCTGGAGCCCAACATGGGGCTCGATCCCAGGACCTGGAGGTCATGACCTGAGCCGAAGGCAGACACTTAACCATCTGAGCCACCCAGGTGCCCCGTGAGTGGTATGGTATTTTTTAATTTGCATTTTCTTAATTACTAATGAAATTAAGGATTTTAAAGTGTGTATTGGTTTATCTTGATGGTATTATAGTTTCCAAACCAAGTTACTTTGGTATTTACTGAATTACAAAGTTATTAGTTAATGTGCACATAGTAATGGTTGAAGTGTAACGACGCTGAAACACTTGATTCATGTTGTTTTACTATAGACTAAGTATATATTGTAGTGTATAATTTATTGCCTTTTCATGTATATCACAGTGGGAATAAAATATAGAGAGGCACTTATTATCATTATTATTATTATGTGATCTTGGTTAAGTTACATATCCTCTCTGTGCCTCAGATGTCTCATCTATGGATGAATGGATAAAGAAAATATGATTTATACACACAGGGGAATACTATTCAGCCTTAAAAAAGGAAATCTTGCCATTTGCAACAACATGGATGAAGCTAGAAGACATTATGCTAAGTAAAATAGACACAGAAGGACAAATACTATGTGATATCACTTATATGAGTAATCTAAAATAATCAAATTCATAGAAGCTGGAAGTAGAATGGTGGTTGCCAGATGTGGGGAGGGGGAGGAGGAAATGGAAAAATATTAGTGAAAGGGTACAAAGTTTCAGTTATATGAGATGAGTAAGTCATAGAGATGTACTGCAAAGCATAGTGGCTATAGTTAATAGTACTGTATTGTATACTTAAAACTTTGCTAAAAGGGTAGACATTAAGTGTTCTTATCACCAAATAATAGTAATAATAGTGATGAGAATAAATAAAGAGGTTAGAAGGAAACTTTTGGAGGTGAGGGATAGGTTTATGGCTTAGACTGGTGATGGTTTCACAGGTGTATACTTACCTCCAGTTCATCAAGTTGTTTGCATTAAATATGTACAGCTTTTTCTATTTTAATCATACTTCAATAAGTTTTTAAAAGATATTTATTTATTTATTTATTTATTTATTAGAAAGTGGGAGAGCAGGAGGAGCAGAGGGGGAGGGGCAGGGAGAAAGAATCTGAAGCAGACTCCACACTGAGCACGGACCCTGACGCAGGGTTCAATCCCCCAACCGCAAGATCTTGGACTAAGCTGAAACTAAGAGTTGGACGCTTCACCAGCTGAGCCGCACAGATGCCCCTAAAGTCGTTTTTAAAAAAAGAAAATTTATGAAAATTGTTAATATCTGTAAAAGTGCTTAGAATAGTGCTTGGCCATAGTAAGTGCTATTTGAATGCTAAATTAATCAGATTAATAAATTTATTGCATATTGAGTAAATGCAGTTCTTTAACCCACTAGGATCTCAGCATTTAAAAAAAAACTTCATGATACAAAAATGTACTACAGCTCAACTGTTAATGTCTAAAGCTCACATCTTGAATATGTGCTGTATAGGTAGTTGCCAGGGCAATTATTAAATTGAAAAGACTATCTAAAATTTTCTCTATTTTATGAAATGAGTTGGGTGCAAAAGTATTAGTTTTATTTTTCAAATATTCTGTATGACTGATCTTCAGAAACTAAGACTTTTATTTGGAGCAATGAGTAGTGTGATATGGTAGGAAAAAACCCACAGATTTTTGAAGTTGGAAAGAATAGGGTTCAAATCCAGCTCTAGCACATAATAAAGCCCTTTCTGTACCCACAGGATTGATGTGAAAATGAACTGTAGTAACATATGCAAAGTGTGTAGACCAGTGCCTTGGCACTCAATAAATGGTAGCTGCAGTTGTTTATAATGGTCTCTTCTCTGTGTGCTCCTAATACTTTGTTGATATCTTTATCATACTAATCATCACATTGAACCATGAATATTTGTTTCTGGGTGTAACCATCACAGGGCTGTGACTTCCTTGAAGGCAAGAATATTGTGTCTTTTTCTACCTTTGTATCTGTCCTGCAGAGGTTGTAAACTGGCCAACTGCAAGTTTGGCTATCAGTTTTGGTCCGAGAGTGTTTTAAATTTGAACTGGTTGCCAACATTTAAAAGCTGGGAGGCTTCACATTTAACAAACAAAACAAACCAGGATTCCTGGCTTCTGGCTTCTCTCAAAGAATGAGAAAATTCTGGCAACATCGAACCCCAGATTTTTCATAGCAGCAATCAGCTGTTCTGGAGTAGCAGCCACCTCATTGGATGAAGTATGCTCTCCTGTTTGCCATAGTCCCCAGCACCCCAGTATTGCTTCCTCAAAACTAAATCTAAATGCCATTTGCCTGTCACATTTCACTCATTTATATTCCTGTCTGGCTGCTCTGGACACCTGGATTTGAGAAAGCTGCTGTTGTGACTTTCAGAGACTAGGACTTTGGAAGTGCTTAAGAAATCTTTGTTGAATGGATGAATGAAAGAACCATGAACATATATATACAGGTATAGAAAGTTTACGATTTACTTTTATTTATTTATTTATTTTTTTAAAGATTTTATTTATTTATTTGAGAGAGAGAGTGAGAGAGAGAAAGAGCACAAGAGGGGGGAGCGGGAGAGGGAGAAGCAGACTCCCTGCTGAGCAGGTAGCCTGATGCGGGACTCGATTCCGGGACTCCAGGATCATGACCCGAGCCGAAGGCAGTCACTTAACCAACTGAGCCACCCAGGCGCCCTAGATTTACTTTTAAATGCACAAGGTGGTAAGGGTCTAGCTGTGCTTTAGCAACAGCTATTCCCATCATCTTTTTCAATTTAGAAGGTGTGGTAGTGTTGGGGTGTCAGAGAATGATGCTCTGAAATAACTGGCTTTCATTGGATGTGATTGCCAGGCTGCCACAATTTTCAAGAATAGATATCCTCAAATTTATTAAGTACTGGCATAATGCAGTGAAACATGACAAAAAATAAAATATGATCAAATGCACTTGCCTTTTATTTTGGAATGCATGACAATATCTATTCACTTGAGCAAAAATGTACAAACAACACCCAGCTGTGTTTGAAGACAGGGTATCTTTGATCAGAATCTCTGAAATATCCCTTTGAGTTTAGCTATTAGTATAATAAACTTTATTAATTTGTACCTGACAGTAATTTGGGATTTATGATTATTTAGTCTAGTTGAACTAATGCATGACCCAACCTGTGAAGGAAGAGTTAGCCAAGTAAGTGAACTGTGTGGGTAATATTTCTTTGGTAAGGGATGTAAAGGGGGGGGGGCAGTAATAATCTAATGAAAAAGAACGGACTTTTCTAGTTTTAGTTTTGGGGGAAGTATCATGGTACGGTGAAAAAGATAAAGTGCCTCAGAGTCCCATACATTTCCTTTTGAATCCTGTTTATGCTACTTATTTGGAGAGTTTGAATCCTCAGTTGCTTTTTCTGTTAAAAAAAAAAGAATAAAAGCTGCGTTGAACTTGATAGTAAAAATTAGAGAGTATATACGTGTATCTAAAGCACCTGACAGTACCTTTGCATTTCATATTTCAATGCCTGGAACATTCTTTCTGGGATAAGTACCTTCTCATTCAGGATTCAACTCATCTAAAGTAGAGAATGACTGTGGGAGTCTAATATCACCCTTCATAGAACTTAACTAATCTGAAATTATCTTGTTTATATTTTTACTTATTTCTTTTCTGTCTCCTTCCTTACTGCCCCCCCACCTGCCATATACATACTATAGAATGATTTAAACTCCATGAAGGCAGAGACTTTGTCTCTTAGTCACTACTACAAAATAGTAGCTTCCTCATTGTAGACACTCAGTAGATATTTTTTGACTGGCTGGACAGCTATGAATGCTCATGAATTATTAGCAGTCAATGAATGTATTTGTTAAACCTAAACAGGTTTATCTATTGTTTATAAAATCCAGTGAGAAATTCTCCTAGTACTTTGTTAGCAGTATATTATGTGCTTTCTTTAAAAGTATTTTTTAAGTCACCCTTATTTTTAGCATTAATAAAAAGATGATCTGCTTTTTTAAAGGAGGAGAAATGTTTTATATTTCATTCTTAACTCTCTGGTCCCATCTGCATTTTTTTTTCATTCATTCATTCATTCATTCATTCATTCATTTTATTTACCTTTAAAAAAAATCCTATAACAAGTATATTATAGCCTTTCTCACATATTTTCTTATAACCAGATGCACTTCCTCAAGGGAGTACAGAGGTCTGCATTTTATTCACCCAGCACTTTCTTTGCTTTATTGTAATCACTGAAGTGATAGATGCTCAGTAATAACTTATTGAATCAATATGGAACTGAGTATGAGACTGGTAGTGGTTATAGCATCTATTATATCTGTCTATTTCCAGCTCTGCTCCTATGAATGCTTTAGGAACCTTGGCCCAAAAAGAAGGCATTAATTTTGAATCACCACTCTCTTAAATGAAAAACTGCCAGATGTGCAGTTAACATCATTTGTTGTAGTAACATCTAAATCATTGTAATTATTCCCAGGTAACCATTTTGTGAGTGAGGGAAGGAAGGAAGAAAGGAAGGAATTGATGAATAATTAGACCTACATAATGTGGCAGCTATGTAAATCAAGCTTATATTTTTTCCTAAAGAATATTTGACTATCTTGGATGTTTAAGGATTATAATATAGCCCATATTGCTTTTTTCCAAGTACAGTATTATTTATGTGTATTCTGTTACTATTCCTTCAATTTCAGAATACTAAAGCAGTTAGTTCCTATTGGTACTTATTAGGCTACTTTAACATTGTTAAAAACAATAAAAGTATATGTGTGAAAAATTAATTTAGCACAATATTTCTATCTTTATGTCTCAAGGACTATAAAGAAATAAGAATGAGATAAAGTATGTAAGTATATAGTTTTATCAGTAGTATGTTTTTATGTTGTTCACAGTGTTCTCTACTTAAGTAATCTTAATATACTGTTCAGTAGGGTAGGTACTATTCACATGTGGCAATTTAAATTTAAATTTATTATAATTAAATAAAGTTAAAAATTACGTTCCTTAATCAACTACAGCTGTGTTCTAAATGCTTAGTGGTCACATGGGACTAGTGGCCACCCTATTGGACAGCACAGATAAAGAACATTTCTATCTTCATAGAAAATTCTGTTAGCACTGGTAGACCATCATACACACAACTCCTTACCCTTTATTTTGCCACATTGTACATTAGATTCTTTTGTTTATAATTTGAAAATGAAGTTTAGTATTTTCTAGAAATACTACCTTGCTAATTTCTTGAAATCTTTTCCCCAAAATCATTGTTTTATCAACTATATATTTAAAACAGCATGTTCTTTTTTTCCTTTGTTTTTCCATTTATTAAGATAGTCAACACCTGACATTTTCACTATTATTTAAAACTCTTGAGTTCTGTGATGAATACAGTTGAAGTAATACCTCTAGGTATTATTAACTTGTAAGACAACATAGCATATGACAGTGTCTCCATGCACCTCATATACAATGAAAAAAATACTTATTAAATGGTGATTTTTCCCCCTTTATCTTATTAAGTAAATTATATGGTCCTTTTATATGGAAGCCTCCATAGTTAGAGATGTAAAACAGCAATTTCTTGGTTCTATAGCATGACATAGTTCAGAGCTGAGATTAGAGAAACCCCGTAGAGTTGTTAATACTTGAGGGCATCCCCAACTAGAAAAGTATGTGAATTTAGGCATGAGAGGAAGGAAGGATCTGCTTTAAATTTAGTGTAGGGTCACTGAATCTTAATGATAGATTAAACAAGGGAGGTAGAATAATGAATAGGGGTATGCAGTGTGTAGCACTAATACCAGAAGTCCATCATTTGTGGCGGTTTTTTAATGTCCTTTCCCATATGGTTTTGAATAGAGTAGGTTATGGCAGGGATGAGCTAAGGAATAGCTTTGTTAATGAATAAATAGGAGTAATTTTTTTTAATGGGAGACTTCAGACAATTTATTTAGAATGCCTGCTTATTTAATGAATCATGATTTTAAAAAAAAACACATTTTCTGATCTTAATACATTAAGATCAAAATACATTGGCTAGGGTATTCCTGTTATTTTCTTTATAAAATAGCTATATTTACATTTCAGAGCCAGCCCTAACAGTGAAATCCTTGGGTTGGGATTGTAACTGCCTTAATTAAAACCCAGTTGTGTGGAGCTTCTGCACATTGGCAGCGTTAGTCCTTAGTTAGGGTTTGGTGTGTAGTATTAGACTTTAATTCATAGTGTCAATTCACTTTGATAAGTTTTAATTAAATTGTCATTTGGAACAAGTTTCCTACTCTACCTCATTCACCTAAAATTAACAAAGTATGTGATTATGTTGCCCATCCTCTTATTACAATTTTGCTCTTAGTCAAGGCTGCTACTTTCCTTAAGATATCCTCCCTGCCCTCCCACCCACATATCTCTTGGAGAGAGTAATACTGAAAACTGATCTTGGAAAGTAGCAAGTTAGAATCAGAAAACCTAACTGGACGCACTTCTAAATATCATTCAGTGCTGCTGTTTGGAGATTACTTAGTATTTCCGAAAGGAGAGGTTAAATAGGTTGTCTCTGATGCCTTGGTTAAGCAGAGTGAAGGGAAATGTAACTCTCCTGACTCCAGGGCCCCAAATGCAAACACTGGCCTAGTGTTCCCAAACTTTCTCCTTGATGTGGATGACTTGAATGGTTTATTTTCACTTGATGAGCCACACCCCCAGGCCACTTTAGTATTCATGGCAGACCCCAACACTAAGTCCCTTTGTTGTCTTTGTTTTTTGCATTTTTTTGTTAACAAGAAAAGATAAAATTATAAGAGACCTGATTATAGACTGAGCTTCCATTGCTGATGGTTCCCACCACTTTTTTCAGCATCTCAGAGAAAGGCAAAGGCCTGGATGGGCAACAGAAAGCAGCAAAGCAAACATAAACATCATGTCTAAGCATCAGTGTGGTGCTACCAGAATGGGTAAAGGATACACAGTCTTTATCAAAATATAAAGATGGGTCTTTGCCCAAAACAGTAGGATTGGCAGCATTTTAAAAAATTTGAAGTTTCCTCTAGAAGCAATGGTCTTTTCTTTAAAAAAATTTTTTTTGAGAGGAAAGAAGAAATGGATTAAGAACTTAAAATCTGCATTATCATCCTGACTTAGACTAACTGAATGACATTTGGACAAGTAGTTTAATTTCTGTGTGTGTGTGTGTGTGTGTGTGTAAAATTTAAAAGAAAATGCAATTCTATGATAAAACAAATTGGTAGAGTAGATTAACGTCATTGCCCCACAATTTTACATTAGAACCCGTAGAGATTGTAAGTAAAAACAAATTCTTGACCAGAATTTCACTTGTGCAAATCAAAAGCATTGTCCACATCAAAAGAGGGGTTGGCAAGAGGGCCCAACTATTGAAAGAAGGAAAACTAGAATAATAAGGTAGGGCATAATTTACTGTAAATTGGCAAAGTAGAAGAAGCAGACCTATAGTGTGAATGTCTTCAAGTTCTTTTATTCTAGGCAGAACTCTTACATTAGCATGGGGTGGTAACTCAGAAGGCTTTGGGCAAAAGCTTATAAGAGAAAGAGCCTTTGCTACCTCTCACTTTATAGTTTATTTACTATTAACTGTTCTTTTGCCTTGATTTATTTTCCTTGAAAATTTTTTATCTTGCTATTTCTTTCCCAGCTGTGTGTGACACCAGGAACTGCCCTCATACTGTGAAGGCCACATTCAACTGTTGAAACAATAACAAGTTGCTATTTGATCTGGCAGTTGTCCTTCCTCTATAGTGCTTAAAAGTACAAAATCTGCAGCCTGTAACTTGCTCTTCATTGCCTGTTGCAGCACAACAGGTGTGAAAAGGCTCTCTGGGTCTCATGACAGAGCTTTTTATTTGTAGTTGGTTACTCTTACTTGTTACCACTTAATGCCCACCATTTAGAGTAAGTATAAATGGTCTCATAGAAAATTCTTACACATTGCATTTATAAAAGTGTCAGGTGGGAAAGAATTTTAAAGATATTAAAGAAATTTGAAGATTTATTACAACCCTTTATTTTACAGAAGAGGAAATTCAGGCTAAGAGAAGATTATGTCATAGTCCAGAAAGAATCTAGACTTTAGAATCTCCGAGAACTAAATTAAATCCTAATTTAATTAAGTAGTCACCATAGGTAAATTATTTTATTGTCTCTGAGCCTCAATTTCTCATTTGTTAAATGAAGACAATAATATATGTAAAAGGTTGTTGTGAAGATGATATGTTAACATAAAACCTAGTTCCTGGTTTGTAAAAGATACTCAGTAAATGTTCGGTTGCTTCTCTTTCCTTCCCCTTTACTTTGTTCAGGGTTATTTATAATTAGTAGCACAGCTGAAAATGAAAACAAGGTTGTTCTGACTCGAAGGGCATGTCTTTACCTTGAATAAAAATAAAGCAAAACAAAATTCTTATTACAGAAGTAATAGAAACTTAGAAAAGATAGAAAATAAAAATGAGTCATAATTCCATGATACAGAGGGAACAAATTTTATCTTGTGTATTTTTTTTCTGTGCATACACATAATACACATACACATATGTAATATATATAATATACACATATATATGTGTATATACGTATGTAACTTAATAACAAGCAGAAATGTACATAATTTTGTAACCTGGTTTTTCTTTAATATGTAACAACTTTTAATGTTAGTAAATATTCTTCTATATCAAGGTCAGCAAACTTTTTCTGTAAAGGACTAAATAATAAATATTTTAGGCTTTGCAGGCCATATAGCCTCTGTTGCATCTGCTCAACTCTGCCATCATAAAAATTCAGAAGCAGCCACAGACGTTATTATATAAACAAGTGGAAGTGGTAGTGTTCCAACACAACTTCATTTACAAACACAGCAGACTGAATTTGGCCTCGAGGCTGTACTTTGCTGACCCTGGTTCTACATCATCATTTTAATGGATGCATGATAATTTGTTTATTTATTTATTTATCCTATTATTGGATATTAAGAATTGTGCCAATTTTGTATATGTCTGATGATATACAAGGTGCAATGAATGTCCTTATAGTTAAATATTGGGTTTTACACGTACGATTATATCCTTAAGATTAACTTATATACTACTTCTGACATTATATTAAATTGTCTGCTAAAATTCAGACTTAAAAATCAAAACATTTCTTACATACAGGTATTTCTGGATTTATATAATCAATCTTTGAAGTAATACATAAAATTGCACTTTATGAAATGGTTAAGTTAAAGTAAAACTCCTAAAAATGTTCTTATCATTGTGCAATTATTTCTAGGATTGACTTTTGACTTAATTGTGGAAGGAATTATAAATTGATTGATTTACTTTATTTTAAAAGGGGAAATTTTAAGAGCATTTTTTGAGTGACTGATATATTCATTGCAGGCATTAAAAAACATATCTATTAGACCATTAAATAGTTTGAAAAACTTTGCGCTCTTAGTGTTTCCATAAAGAATAGAGAGGAGATATTGCCCTCTAGGATAAGGTCTCGACTGACTGATATGAGGTTAACCTCTTGCTATTTTTCCTTTGGGTCTTGTTTCTCTAGCCTAAGAGAGTGACAAAAAACAAAACTGTTTAGCTTTTCATTTGCTTCAAACATGGTTCTCTGATGTTTAGGAACATTTCTTCAATTCAGCTGATGTATAGAGGTGTTTTCCACATTTACTTATTTATTTATTATTTATTTATCATGACCGATATATCACTTATTGTAGATTTGCAATTTTACTGTGTTGTCCAAATATATATTACCAGAAAGCAATCACACTTAAGCTTAAGGCAGAAAAACAGAAGAATAACACAGATTTTCAATGATGAAGATTATTATTTCTCAATTATTTCAGTGCTATAAAGTCTGTAGTAAAGAGGTAGTGGGGTGTCTCATTAATTTCTTAAACTAACAGTGATCACTTTATCATTCAAATAAAATTATAGCATGTCTAAAATTTCTGTAACAAATCATTATTAATCATATTTATTCTCAGAAAGGATTGTCTACATTAGGCACAAATTCAAAGAACTTTAGAATGAATATTCTAGAGAGGCATGGTTATCTGGGAAAGCCCATGATTCACACATCCTCAAAACAGTGCTTCTTAAACTTTGGCTTAGTAAGAATTACTTAGAGGGCTTGTTAAAATACAGATAGCTAGTCCCCAGAGTTTCCAACACACTAGGTCTGGGATGGGTCCTCCAAATTTTCATTTCTAGTTTTCAGGTGATGGTAGTACTTTTCTCCAGGTACCACACTTTGAGAACCACTGTTGTAGAAAAATAATTGTTCTATTTATTGTTGTTGTTTATGGTTTCAACTTCTGCAACTTCATAGTTTCTCGAGACCTTTTTTTTCCCAGAAAGCTCTTAAAATTTAGCATCTTTACTATTTGTGAAATATACTCAGCCTTGCTCATCTATAAACATTTTCTTAGCACTGTAGGAATTCTCTTTTAAAATCCAGGCTTAACCTTTAGCTAAAGATATGAATTTATTTTAATTTGTGATCATTAGTTCAGTCACTTTAAATATGATCTATCTATTTTATATCATTTTCACCCACACCAACCTTTTAGGATAGGCAATTATGAATATAACCATGTTTCTAATGAAAGTGTTGAATCTTATCCATGGTAGTTTTTTAGGATGGATAAAATCCATTTCCAAGTATATGCATTCAAATGTATTTCCATATTTGATTAGCTTTATTGTCATCATTCGCAGTAATGCCAATTGTCAAACTTCTTTACTGACAAGTAAGAGGTAGAATAAGTTTTTTAAGTATGGTATACAAAGCAAAACTTAGTTACAGTTGTTGGAATGAAGAATTCAGTTAGAGCCAAAAGATGTTTTAAAGAGCAGAATACAGTCAGTTCAAAGCCTGATTGAAAGCAACTTCAGTTTTATAGTTTTCTTCAAACAACATCTTCATTGTTTTCTGGAAAGATGGTATTTGAGAAAAAGAAATGTCTCGAGTTACTGTTTTTATGAGGAGAGAATTGCTGAGTCTTTTAAATGGTTAATGAGAAGAAGTAATAGTTAAACACTTGGAGCATTGATTTCTGATTTGAATTCTCCAACACAGGCCAGCCCTGAGGGAAGGGGAAAAAAAGCTTGCTAATTAACATTTGATTACTGATGCCACCTTCTCATTCCCCTTGCACCATCCGGTTTCAAGTGTTTTTGTTCAGGAAGGATTTTTAGGAGGGTTTTAACTTGCATCTTAGTAAAACAAATCCATCTGCAACTGCAGTGAGTATATAATGTGTTAAAAAAGAAGAAAAAGAAAAGTCCTTAGATATAAAGTATGTGTTCAAAACCCAGTCTGGATCAGGAATGATTGGTTTCTTAACTATAAGCCTTTCACAGCACCAAAGATTGCTAGGAAACTGGAAGGAAGCCTAGTCTGTATGCCTTATTTTGATTTAAACACCCACACACAAATACTTACTTGTTCAGTGCAGTTACTATTTAGCAAACTCCTAACCAGAGCATCATTTGATAGTGTGAATGAAGTACTTAGAGTTCAAAGTTTGATATAATTAAAATTTGGGTAAGTTCAGGTTCTAATAGGACCAAAGGCCTTTTTCTTCTGATTGATAAGAGAATGAGATAGATGTCCGTTTCAGGGTGCTTTTTGGTAAGGGTTGTAATTTGCCATAGTATTCTTAATACAGAGAAATTAGGAACTAGAATACTCATAAATTTATAGCTGTTCTAATCCCATGGAAATTAAGTATTTTGTTTCTTTTTTTGCTATATTAAAATGTTTGATATGTGAAGAATCCTGAGCCAGATTTCAAAATTTTAAAGATGTTGACATAAATTAATGGAACTTTACAACTGTATCACTTAGCTAGTAGTATTCTGGCAAAACCATAGCCTCACGGATAACATTTGGTTGATGGAATAGTTATTTGGGAAACCAACATGACTGGCTTTACTTTTAAATGAGATTTCATAAGAGGAAACAGTTATTTAGCCTTTTAAAAAGTGTAGACTTTTTAGTGTAATAAAAAACAAAAGCTAAGACTTTTCTCATCTAAGAAAAAAATTCACCTAAATGCTTATTATAAATATGTTATTCTTACATGAAATTAATTGCAGTTTTCCTTTTGGATGATTGTATTAACTCTTTACTATTTTTCTTCCATGTTCATTTTAAACTTTCCCACATTAGTTCCTTCTCTTACATATAGAATGCTCTTCTTTTCCTTTTCCTAGGATTAACTCCAATATTGTCATAAAATTTTAGAATTTTGAAAATCAGAAGTGATTTGTTTTATTCTCTTCTAATATTGAGTAAACTAAGTCTCAGAGAGATTTCACCAACTTGCCCACAATAATAGCTGGGCAAAATTAGGACTAGAAATCTAGTTCTCTCCTCTCATTATGCCATAATACCTCAAACCTTGTGCCTTTTCTACTATCAGAATCTGCTTTCTCTTTAAATGACATTTAAAATTCCCTGAAATGTTTTTCAGTAGTTTGATCAACATTTAGCACACAAGGAATGATTTTATTAAGGCTGACAAGTTTTAACTAAGTTTTTTATATTTCAGTTTGAATAGCTACAAACAACTCATTCGAGGCTAATCTGAGCCTCAAAATTTAGCCTTTAGCAGAGTAACTTCATAAGAATTTTTTTCTAAGAAATTCTGATAAAATTTAACTAAAAAATAAAATAATTTGAAAATTTATGGAACTCAGAAGAAAACTTTGTGGGAGATGAAGATCTTAATATAATTTTATATTGAGCAGGTCAAAATAAAAATGATCTTTTCCCCAGTGCTGTATTTATCACTGAAAATGCACATGAGGAAATATGAAGTTTGAAGTTAAGAGCATTGCTTAGCTTTATATATTAATTATAGTATAATAAATAGATGTTTATTATGAAAAGCAAATCAGTACTGTATTAATTCTGTACTATTTCAAGTTAATCTAATTTTTTCTTAGTCACAAACAATTATCTGAGGCAAGGGGAAGAAATGAAACTATCCTTTTAGAAAATCTAGAAAACAAACTCTGAAAAGTCTGTTGTCAATGTAGAATACTTGATCCATATACAGTATACTTTGCAACATAACTTTAATGTTCAGCTGGTAATCAAAGCATTTATTAAATTTCTTCAGAACTAATTGAAACATTTGCATAGTTTAGCAGCCTGAAATCTCATAGATTTAGAGCTTAATGCATAACCAAAATTGAAAAGATTATGAAGGTTCAGCATGTTACTGAGCCAATGCTGATCAAAGAAAATGTGTAAGACAAAAAGGCCCTTAGGAAATGTTACCCTGTGAAGTGCCACTTGTCCTTAACTGGAATTTAACACAAATCTCTAAAGATGAAACTCCATCAGAAGTAGCACAATAATGGCAGCTGGGCATGCCAGCTACAACATCCCAGCCTGTGTGTGTGTTCTTTCTGCCTCTCTCAAGTGCTGTCAAATCTCTCAAATCAATCAGTCTCTCAGTTTCTCTCTCTTCCTCCCTGTCCCCTTTCCCTCTTCCCTTTAGTCCTACCTTTCTCCCCCCAGCCTCTCACTGTCCTTCCTCTGTTTCTCCATCCTTCTTCCCTTTCTTAGAGAACTCTGTTCTTCATATGATTCATGATGACCTTAAATTCATCTACATCATTTTATACACAGCTGTATTTTGTTACTCAGGTTTCCTAGAATACTAATTTTTTAAAAGAATCATTTTTTACTTTTGTGTACATTTGGGATTTTTTCCTTCTCTGCAAAATTGTGACGTAAATTTTTAATTAAGTAAAACCGTCAATGAAGATAATGGAATTTGAATATCTCCATTAGTAAAACCATCACTCATTTTGTGGTTTTGCTCTCGTTATCACTTATCTTTCTTTCATATAATGGTAAAATCTGCCTAGGGTTACAACACTGATAAAATAGGAAATTATTTTTGAAAGACTGGTTTGTTTTCACTTAAATTGTTGTTTAGTGATTGCGGTTTAACACATGATTCTTTTTGCTTAATCTCAGAAACTCTGTCAATTTAGTTTTTCATTGGAACAATCAAACATTAGCCTAATATGCTTTCCCTAATATGCTTTACGTTGTACTGTCTCAGCCAAGTTCTGTCCGCATTAACCAGTTTATTCTATGACAAGTTGCTTAACAGATGTCATTCTGGGAAGAACAATGAAGCCAAATACTTGTGCAATGGCTAACATTACTCTAACTTTGATCACTTTTGTTCAGCACATCAGTCTGGCGTTGTGCTTTATACCAACATAACACTATAGCCAGAACATGCTTTTCAGGCTTAGAATAGCAAAGGAATGTTATTCAATTCAGTGCAGTTACAGATGAGTTAATGGAAGAAGAAAAATACTGTTTATTTCATAATACCATATTGTTGTGTTTTGGAATTAAGGTGGAATTTAAAGAATCCCACTCCAGAGTTATTTGTTTATATACTCAACCCATAGTATTTGTGTATACTCTTCAATGCTGGGGTAGGCTTGCTACCTTTCCAACAGATGTAAATATTTGTCTTGTCTTTCTCTCCCCCCCCCCCCCCAATAGCTGAGGAAACTTGGTGTATCTAGACAACATAATTCAAAAATAACTTTAAGAAAGGAATTTTTTGTGTTGAGGCCTAAAGTCTCCTCATAATGCCTTTTCTGTCCTTTCCCTTTCTTTTATTAATATAATGCTTTGGGTTTATGAAACACCCTGTTCCTTAAGAGCACTAATGTTTAAGCATGACAGAATAGTCTTGGCTAGTGGAAGTGGTCAGAAGTTTGCCCAGTTGCATTTGGTTAAATTGTTGTGTTGATAATAACTAATGAAAATTTCCAAACTTCATGCAGCTGGCCATAAACAAAATACTGCATGGTAGACTGACCATTGCTAAGAACCTCTGAAGAAAAGCTGTTTGTTTGAATTGAGTGGGGATCAAGCCATGCCCCCAAGCTCCTCAGTTCTCACTTAGTCTTTTTTCACAGGTGTACATTAGAGATAAAAATAGATTGAGTTCTGAGTTTTGTTTTGTTTTTCTTTTCCCCAGTGAGCATATATCTCTATTTCACTGGAAGGATAACTTAGATGTGTTTATGTATAATAAACAGTAATGTGATACAAGATGCTGTAATTGGATAATGTGATACTTTAGGCTTCTGCATTTTTTTTAAAACATGAATGAATACTGCTTGTTTTCCATATCGAAGTGGCGTCATAGAACAGATTATGTGCAACATTTCAGTACTAGCTTTACTTGTTACAGTCAGGTATTCCTGTAACTAACTTGAAGAGTTAGTTAAGATGGGTGATCTCTCCATTCTTAGGACTTGTTATTTTTTTAAATTTGTACATTCAGAATGAAATAGAATTTCTGTGTCCTATTTAGAAGTAAAGCTAAAGACAGAAACCATACCTCTTAATTACTGGGTAACATAGAGTTTAACCTTCCAACACTTTATTTGGAGAAATTACTTACCTCCTGTCCTTTTAAAATGAAAGGTACAATGTTGCATGTTGAGAAAAGTAGTTTTTCATCTTTAACAGTATTTAAAAGTATCATTACCCTATTTTCAGGAGAAGCCTAAATAATATGTTAACAGATGACTTTCAGTTAATAAATATTCTGTTGAAATAGTTTTTAATTTGGGGTGATATCAAAGAAATAATCTGTGCTGCTTTATTAAGTTTTTATATCTTTGAAACTTCCACCAAACAATAAAGATACCTTCAGGCTTTTCCTCCTGCCCTGTCCAAAAAATAAAACACAACAACCAAAAACTACATAGAAACTTGAAGTATATCTTTTGTTTATTGCACATCATGAGTCATTTAAAGATTTAATACATTAATAACATTTATAATTATAGTCCATCATAGATGAACTGTGTACCTGAAGTTTCCTGACTGAAAAGAAACTTGAAGTCATCCGGGAATATAAAAACAATCGGCAGAGGGAGATGTTTATTGAACCTTTATTTCCCCTAGTCTTCATTGAGAATCTGCTTTTAAATTTGATTTAGAATTTTTTACAAAATTTTTCTGACTTCTGTTTTCCTAGTTTCAAATTTTTGTTTCAAATCCAGAAAAGGAAATACAATGAATATCACATAAGTGGCAATGATCATAAGTCATGTGGAAACCTTATTTTAATTGTGCTGTCTTTTTCTTTGTATAGGTAAAGAGAAATGTGTATGACCTTACTAGTATCCCTGTTCGCCATCAATTATGGGAGGGCTGGCCAACTTCTGCCACAGATGACTCGGTAAGTGACAGTTGAGTTATCAGTTTTTTATTCTCTTCTCTCTTTTGCCACTTTCAGTCTAATTGGTTGTGATAATAAGCAGAATCAAATGCTTTGAATGTTCCATTGAAAGAACCTTATAAATCAAATAATGTGAAAATAAGGAGTTGTGATAATTTGAGTTCACTTGCAGAACAGATATCATAAACCAAGTATATCAACATTCTTTTGGTAATGTTATAGTATCAATATCAGGAATTTGATGCTGCTTGATATAATTTTTTCCTTAATGAAAAGAATATATTTAGACGTTCCTAATGAAATATCCCAAGCACAATTTTTTTCCTAAATTACAGTTGTCTCAAAATCAACCTAATCATTATGTTTAATTTCAAAACTACATTTCCCATAGTAGGTTGATACTTTTTTAAAATGTTAATTTTTACAGTAATATTAATGGCCCTTTATTCTTAAAATACCCATAATTTTCACTGCCATAAAAAGCTAGAGGAAAAGATTTAGTCTGTCATTTTTACCTGTTATTATATCTATTTACAATAATTATCCTATTGTAAATTTTGAAACCTTTCCTGTCTCTGCCCTGTTTGCAGTGATTATTCTTTTCTCAGAAAGTAAATTTTATCATCTAAGGGGGCCAGCTGAAATTACATTTTGGCCACTTTTACCCATAATCTTGTTCTAACCAGATACCCTTTCAAAAAAAAAAAAGAAAGAAAGAAAGAAAAAGAAGAAAAGGTAAAAAATGAGAATGTTTCAAGAATTTTGAAGTTAAGTCCAATGTTTGTAATGAATAGGGCTAAAAAGAAATTGAGACTTTGTAAACATCTTTTAATAATAAATACCCAAATGATTATAGCTAGGAAGCAAATTACCTTTTTTTATTTTCTGGTAAATACTGTGTTTCTATATGGATAATAATTATTCCTTCTCTCTCAATACCACCATCATACATTTTGTGGAAGATAGAAACATTTTTAAACAATTTATGTAGATGCTGAGTCTAAATTATTTCACAATTTAAACACCATGCTTTTGGAAAATGCTTTGTAGGTTTTAGAACTTTAAGAATAAGCAGAAAATAGAGGAACTTTTTTTTTTTAAGTGGAAAAACTTGTTTACATATAGTCATTTATTTCTAAGCAACTGATCTTAATGTTGATATAGTAAATCATTAGAATTATTGACTGGTTATCCATGGCTAACAGGTAGGGATGTGGTTGTTGTTTTTACTTTGGATTTTTTTTTCCCTATTGGATAAAATTTGACGCGTTTGACAGAAAATGTGCTACATTTATTTTTACAAAAATAAGAGTAATGTTCATAAATGATAGCTTTCTGTTTACCTGGAGAGACATGGAGAAAACAGAAATGTTCTTAACATTGTCTAATAATCTGTTACAAGAAATAATAACATTAATAGAAGAAAATAATTAAGATCTGACCATGTCACTTAAATTCTCTGAGCTTCAGTTACCTCACTAATTTGCGGTATTGTTATGAGGAGGATTAGTGATAATATATGTATTGTACCCAGCTCACAGTAGACACTCAATAAATGAGTCACTATTATAATTAATATTAACATATAACATTAACTCAGAAAAGTATTACATGCAAGAATTGACTGGGTTATATAAATGAAATGGTGTTTGAGATTTGCTTCAAAATAACTTGTGGGGTTGGGAGTGTGAGTAGAGATACAGGTAAATCCAAGTGAGCCACATATTGATCATTGTTGAAGCTGGATGATGTGTATATTCAGTTTATTACACTGTTTTCTCAAATTTTGTATATATTTGAAATTTTCTATAATACAAAGTTTAAAGCAAAAATAATTTTAAGAACATAGGTGATATAGTCCAGAAATGTGGGACTTCACAGGGTTTGAAAAGCCAACTGCTCTGAGACCCCATACTTGAAGACACCTATTACATTTTGGTTACAGATTCAAGTTCCAAGAGTGATAGGCAAATTTAGTGAAGAATTCAGTGATAAATTCTTCTGTAGGCTCATGCCCTATACATTTTAGGTGTTAAAAAATTAAACTGAGTCGACAGAGTCTTTTATGAGGCCCATGTTTTAGTGATTGTTATAACATTTAACTTTTTACCAAAGAGTTCTAATGCAATTTCATTCCCTGTAGGAGAATATGGAAAGCAACTTAAACTCACCATATTCAAAACTGTAATACTACCTGGTGTTGTATCTAAGTCACAGCTAACACAAGAGGGAATCTCTATTAAGAGACTTGATTCTTTTTGCCTCATTATTCATATTTGCACCTTGTCCCAGAACCTGTGAAGTGATGCCTGCCCACACCTCCCCAGAGCAAATGTTGCCACATTGGCAGGATGTTGCCTTGAGCTGCATGATTTGATACAACAAAGATGTTTAGGGCCCGTTGCTTTTAACTGGTGCCATAGCAGATCCACTAGCTCCAGTACTTAGGTTTTGGCAAAAATGGCTTATAACTGTAGTCTTCTAAGGAGATCCCAGCCAAAGAAATGTCATGAAACCTTTCTTTCATTAGGATTATAAAAACTCATAAAGCTGGTGCTTGTAATCTATATTGTTGCAGGCGATGGTGTTTTTTTACTTGTTTAAATCACTAAGTGGAGGCATCTGCTACAAAACAAGATCGTCCTCACAGCTTAGGGCATGAATTGGGTACAGCTGAGAAATGTCAGCTGTGTAAACAGCCTGAAATGTGTTACCAACAAAAATATAATTAATTTCTTTCCAAGACAGTGTGCCATAACTTAATACTTAGAATGGTTTAACTTTCAGAGAAAGCACCTGAACATTTTCTTCCCAGTGCCAGAGTAGAGGATTGATTATAAAGGTCATTAAAAGTGAGGTTAGTTTGCACTTTTCCTGCTCAATTGCGGATATTTGTGTGGCTTTGAATATATAGTAACTTACCAGTGGCTTCTGTGAATTTATGGAAACATCTTAGATCAAGAAGTTAATGGATTTGAGACGATGCAAGTATTCTAAAATTAGATCGTGGTGAGAGTGCACAACTCTGTAAATTTACTAAAAATCACTGTATTGAGCACTTAAAAATGAGTAAATTTTATGGCATGTAAATTATACCTCAAAAGCTATTTTTTAAAATGTTAATGGAGAGAACTAGATTAAAATACGTTTTTCATTTACATTTTTATGTTGCATAAGAAATTTTTTGCAATAACACAGGAGGTGTTTTCTTTAGCGTACTTCTCATTAACCTTTGACTTAGCAAACGGGACAAAGAAATAGACTTCTTATAATTAGATTCTTGTATAATCTTGAGTCTCTTACCAACCTGATAGACTACACTCTTTTGACATTTTCAGTGCTACTCAGTGAAGTCAACAATCATTTAAAACATTGTTGTCCCGTCTCCCTTCAGAGTTAAAATATTTTCTTTGCTTGTAGCTGTACTCTAATGGGGTATGGGATACTGTATGAATTGTCAATAACTCTTTCAGTTCCTTTTGCGCTCTTTCACCAGGGAAATAGGTATCTAAAGCTGCACCAGTAGGGGAATGTTTTCATGCTGTGACAGTTCAGCTGTGAGAACAAGGAGTTGCAAGTAGGCGAAATCTCATTTTACACTTTAACAAGGAAGCTCTTGGTTTCCAGAGAGTAGAAATAATTTTAACACTCTGAATTATGTCTGGACACCTTATTTATTGTAATGCAGACAATTTGAATATATGTAGTTTTTAAAATTCCAAGTTTTAATAATGCTTATATAAAGGAAGAAAAAATCCTTCCATTTTTTTATTAAAAATTTTTTTATAGTTTAATGTATTTTAATAGCAAACTTACAGGAACAGCACAGAAGAGAGACAATAGTAAAAACATGTACTTACATGTAGGACAACTCAGAAAAGTATAGTTAATGGATGGAATACACTGTATGATAAAAATGCTACAAACATCATTTAGTTGCCATCAATAAGAAATTTACTTGTTTTTAAAAAATCCAAATGCTGGCATTGTGCAGAAAAATTTAGCAGTTTTATTTATAATTGTTATAAAGTTGAACTGCTGAAACTTGTTCACTGAAATATTTTGACTTGTATTAATGCTTTATGTCCCTGCATTTATATTAAAAATTCACACACAAATGAAAATGGAAAAACTGCCAATACCTGATTTGTGTCCTCTGTTTTTCCACTTTCAACCATATACTTAGATATCTGTTGACCCCATGGAAAAAAACATATCTAACATTCAGAACTACCAATAACAGGAAGAAGAGAAAAAAAAATTTTTTTTAAAGAATGAAATGTTTTCCATCATAGTGTGTTCTTAAGCACATTCTCCTCATGTGCGGTGTGCTAGCTGGATGTCTTTTGGCATAATTGTTATACATTTGGCATGGATAGCACACATGTTGGTTTCTTCAAAAAGGCCTATCAGATAGGCCTCACTTGCCTCCTGCAAAGCACCAGTATCTGCACTCTGGAAGCACAAATCTGTTTTGAAGTCCTGGGTAATTTCTTGCACCAGCTGCTGGAAAGGAAGTTTACGAATCAGAAGTTCAGCGGTCTTCTGATAACGTCTAATTTCACACAGTGCCACAATACCAGGCCTGTGACGATTAGATTTTTTCACCCTTCAAGTAGAGGGTGCACTCTTGCTAGCGGCTTTTGTATCCAGTTGCTTCCTCAGTGCTTTATCACCAGTAGATTTGCAGTCCACTTTGTAGGGGCCATGGAAAAGACACCTCCTTACTTACTCCCCTTCTCCTTCAGCTAGAGCTGGGTGAGCAAGAGGTAGTGCAGCAGTGGCTGCAAACACAATTTAATCCTTCAGGTTTAATCCTTTTTTATTGTGTACCTTATTTTTTCTTTTGAATTTACTAATGGGCTTCTATGGTTCCATCATTGGCTAAAGGAATGTTAACTCAGAATTGAAGAAAATAGGAATTTTATTTTATTTTTTAAAGATTTATTTGAGAGAGAGAGAGAGCAAGCGAGCAGGGAGAGAGGCAGAGGGAGAGGGAGAGAGAATCTTTAAGCAGACTCCCCACTGAGCATGGAGCCCAGTGCAGGGCTCAGTCCCAGGACCTTGAGAACATGACCTGAGCTGAAATCAAGGGCCAGACCCTCAACCAACTGAGCCACCCAGGTGCCTCTTGAGAAATTAGGAATTTTAGAATCAGTTCTTTAGGCATGTGTTAGGAATCAGAAAGCTGCTTATTAAATATTTTCACATTGAGAAGGAGATCATTTATAAGCAGAATCATTACACAATGGTTTTTCTATAAAATAAAAACAAAACAAAAACCACACACACACACACACACACCCTCCTTCCTTTTTGTAGTTTTAAATAAAAAGAATTTGTGAATGTTAGGTATGTTATCTACTTTGATCCTTCTTGTGGGAACAAAACATTTTCTTCTGTAACTTCTCCCTGATGCATTGGGTTTGGCACGTGTCAAATTATGGACATTCCCTTGCCACTGGCTGCCTGCCCTCCACTTTACAGGAGCTGCTGTCTGAATAGACTCTCACAATTACCACATACTTACTACACTCTAGTTACCTACTAAGTAAACTCATAAGCTTCCACTATAGTCATTCCATCCATTGTTGCAAGGTTAACATTTCTGAAGTGCATAATGAATCACATTTAGCCTTGCTTACTTATCTTCAATGGCAACCCAATACTTGCTGATTTATGTACAGATTTTTATTGCTGGCACTCAAAACCCTTCATTCTTTGGTCTGAAATTTCTCTTCTAGGTTTATTTTCCCATATAGGCCCAGAATAAATGCTCAGTAAATATTTCTCAGTGATTGAATATGATAACATATATATCTCAGCTTTAGCTAAATACTCATTTTGCTGTTCCTGAAATATACATGATACTCTCTCCTACTCTGTGTCAGTTAATCATACTATTCCTTCTGCCTAGAATACCTAGAGCAATAATTTCCTTCCTCTAAGACTTTTCTTTTTTTTTCTTTTATTATGTTATGTTAATCACCATACATTACATCATTAGTTTTGATGTAGTGTTCCATGATTCATTGTTTGCGTGTAACACCCAGTGCTCCATTCAATACGTGCTCTCTTTAATACCCATCACTAGGCTAACCCATCCCCCATCCCCCTCCCCTCTAGAACCCTCAGTTTGTTTCTCAGAGTCCATAGTTTCTCATGGTTTGTCTCCCCCTCCAGTTTCACCCCTTCATTTTTTTCCTTCCTACTATCTTCTTTTTTTTTTTAACATATAATGTATTATTTGTTTCAGAGGTACAAGTCTGTGATTCAACAGTCTTACACAATTCACAGCTCTCACCATATCACATACCCTCCCCAATGTCTATCACCCAGCCACCCCATCCCCCCCACCCCCCACCACTCCAGCAACCGTCAGTTTGTTTCCTGAGATTAAAAATGCCTCATATCAGTGAGATCATATGATACATGTCTTTCTTTGATTGACTGATTTCGCTTAGCATAATACCCTCTAGTTCCATCCATGTCGTTGCAAATGGCAAAATTTCATTCCTTTTGATGGCTGCATAATATTCCACTGTGTATATATCCCACATCTTCTTTATCCATTCATCTATTGATGGACATCTTGGCTCTTTCCATAGTTTGGCTATTGTGGACATTGTTGCTATAAACATCGGGGTGCACATACCCCTTTGGATCCCTACATTTGTATCTTTGGGGTAAATACCCAGTAGTGCAATTGCTGGGTCATATGGTAGCTCTATTTTCAACTTTTTGAGGAACCTCCATACTGTTTTCCAGAGTGGTTGCACTAGCTTGCATTCCCACCAACAGTGTAGGAGGGTTCCCCTTTCTCTGCCTCCCCGCCAACATCTGTCATTGACTTGTTAATTTTAGCCATTTTGACTGGTGTGCGGTGGTATCTCATTGAGGTTTCGATTTGGATTTCCCTGATGCCGAGCAATGTTGAGCACTTTTTCATGTGTCTGTTGGCCATTTGGATGTATTCTTTGGAAAATGTCTGTTCATGTCTTCTGCCCATTTCTTGATTGGATTCTTTGTTCTTTGGGTGTTGAGTTTGGTAGTTTCTTATATATTTTGGGTACTAGCCCTTTATCTGATATGTCATTTGCAAATATCTTCTTCACTCTGTCAGTTGTCTTTTGGTTTTGTTGACTGTGTCGTTTGCTGTGAAAAAGCTTTTTATCTTTTTTTTTTTTTAAAGATTTTATTTATTTATTTGAGACAGAGAGAATGAGATACAGAGAGCATGAGAGGGAGGAGGGTCAGAGGGAGAAGCAGACTCCCTGCCGAGCAGGGAGCCCAATGCGGGACTCGATCCCGGGACTCCAGGATCATGACCTGAGCCGAAGGCAGTCGCTTAACCAACTGAGCCACCCAGGCGCCCCAAAAGCTTTTTATCTTGATGAAGTCCCAATAGTTCATTTTGCCCTTCCTTCCCTTGCCTTTGGTAATGTTTCTAGGAAGAAGTTGCTGCGGCTGAGGTCAAAGTGGTTGCTGCCTGTGTTCTCCTTTAGAATTTTGATGGACTCCTGTCTCACATTTAGGTCTTTCAACCATTTTGAGTCTATTTTTGTGTGTGCAATAAGGAAATGGTCCAGTTTCATTCTTCTGCATGTGTCTGTCCAATTTTCCCAACACCATTTGTTGAAGAGACTGTCTTTGTTCCATTGGACATTCTTTCCTGCTTTGTCGAAGATTAGTTGACTATAGAGTTGAGGGTCCATTTCTGGGCCCTCTATTCTGTTCCAATGATCTGTGTGTCTGTTTTTGTGCCAGTACCATACTGTCTTGATGATTACAGCTTTGTAATAGAAAAGACCCCGAATAGCCAGAGGAATGTTGAAAAAGAAAAGCAAAGCTGGTGGCATCACAATTCTGGACTTCAACCTCCAAGACTTTTCTTTAAGAAACTTTGCCTATATGCCTCTTCCCATGCCACCTTCCCCAATCCCCTTAGAAATAAGTTTATGTTTCTGTTCTGTTTTTAAAAAAGATTTATTTATTTATTTGAGAGAGAGAGCACACATGAATGTGAGAGAGGGACAGAGGGAGAGAACCTCCAAGCAAACTCCCTGCCAAGCACAGAGCCTGACAACCCATGAGATCATGACCTGAGCAGAAACCAAGAGTCGGACGCTTAACCGACTGAGCCACCCAGGTGCCCCTCTGTTCTTCTACTTAAATTATTTTAACTTTCCCTTATTTGGTTCTTTCCTTCCTTTATTCCTCTCACCTGGCTCTATTACTTACCATCTGAACAACCACAAACAATTAACTTCTATGGGTGTCAGTCTATAAGTGTAGAACACAGATAATTACTCCTAGAGGTATTGTGAAGACTGAAAGAGTCAGTAGTTATAAATACAGTTACTCCTAAGTTTATTTTGAAGATCAAAGTAGTCAATACAAGGTAATGTCTAACATAGTTAACCTTTGGCTGTTACTGTTTTTCATCCATCTATCTGTTCATTCACTTGACATTTGTAGAACAACTCTTATAGGCCAGTAAACATGCTGGCCCTGAAAGTTGCAAGAATAAGGTCCTGTTCTTCAGGTCCATTCCTCAGGGATTGCAAAATATAGTGTGAGACAGATGTATAAGCAATGACAGTTGAAGTTTATGTAAATGCAGAGGGATCGTTGAAGAGGGAGCAGCCAATTTTGCTGACAGATGGGGGTAGTGAAAAAATGACTTCCCAGAGAAAGGGATATTTGATTGTATTTCATTTTGTATTCTTATGTTCCTCTCTTTTGTAAATTCTAAAAATTGAGAGTAAGAACGCTCTTCCTCATCTTTGTATGCTCTATGAGTCAAACGTAGAGTACATTCACTCATTAGAATTGTTCAGAGCTCCATTAAGTTGACATCTATGACAATAAACAACTAAACAGTGAATTTATATTTTTATAGTAAATTGATAAACTGAGAATCGGGTTTATTTTCTTTCTAATAAAAATTAAATTATCAAAATTCAGTGTTTCTTTAGTGGCAAGTAGAATAACATAGTTGGGGTTGGGGGGCAGGGCAACACCAAGCTGTTTTGTACCACTGTGTGATGTGTGTGTGTCAGAGCAGGGCAGTCCAAGTTCATCGAATCGCAGTATTGCTCTTATTTGGGTAGGTTACTTACAGTATGAATTTCGGTTTCGTCATCTGCAAAATGAGGATGCTATTGACACCCTTGGAAGTCTATTGTGAAGATTAAATGGATTAACATAACAGGTTGAAACATGAAATTGCCACTTTTTAAGAATGAGATAATTGAATATTAACAATTTCATATGGTTTTACCGAATAGGTAAAGCACATAATATGCAGGGTTTGGCAATTATAACTGTCAGCCCAAATCCCACTCAACATCTATTTTTGTAAATAATGTTTTATTGGAACACAGTCACACCCATTTGTATATGTATTGTATACAGCTTCTTTTACACTATAACTGATGGCAGGGGTGTGTGGTTACAACAAAATCACATGCCCACAAAACCTAAAATATCTACTGTTTGGACCTTTACAGAAAAAGTTTGCCAACCCCTCGTGTAATGTCTGGCATTTAGTAGGCATTCAACAAACATTACCTCCTTTTCCCTTGAGTAAGCACCTTCTTTATATCACATACACATGCAGAATCAGAAACATTCTTTGGGTAGCTTCAGGGCCATTTTATGCTATTTAAATTACTCTGTTGGCCTGTCCTAGGTCAGACAAATTTAGGCAATCTTTGAATGTCTTCACTGGCTCTTTCTTTATTTGGCAAGGTTATAGATAATGTTGCTTCTGATGGTAGTGAGACTCTGTAGCTTCAGAGCATACATCCTTGTCAACATATAGAGTCTTTGACAAATAACACAGGCAAAGACTAAACAGCCAGAAAGAACAGCTTTGAAAGCAGAAGAAAGTTTGATTGATTGATTGATTGATTGATTGATTTGAGAGAGAGAGAATGAGAGAGAGCGAGTACATGAGAAGGGGGGAGGGTCAGAGGGAGAAGCAGGCTCCCCACCGAGCAGGGAGCCCGATGCGGGACTCGATCCAGGGACTCCAGGATCATGACCTGAGCCGAAGGCAGTCGCTTAACCAACTGAGCCACCCAGGCGCCCGAAAGTTTGATTTTTAAAAGGAGTGAAAAGTTGTGAAATGGACTATACCCTGAACAGAGAGAGTGAGAAATTTGGGAGGGTGGATGAAACATTCAAGGGACATATTTACTCAGTAAATATGAGGGCAAACACATGGAAGTGAGACATCCCCCAACAGGAAATTTACAAGCACTATAATCAGATGCTGTGAATCTTTTTTTTTTATTTTTTTTATTTATTTTTATTTTTTATTTTTTTTAAAGATTTTATTTATTTATTCGAGAGAGCGAGAATGAGAGAGAGTACATGAGAGGGGGGAGGGTCAGAGGGAGAAGCAGACTCCCTGCTGAGCAGGGAGCCCGATGCGGGACTCGATCCCGGGACTCCAGGATCATGACCTGAGCCGAAGGCAGTAGCTTAACCAACTGAGCCACCCAGGCGCCCCAGATGCTGTGAATCTTGATTTCAGTTTATTAAAATCCCAAACCTGTAGACCACTGCTTCTCGTAACTGCTATGAAAATGTTCTTCCTTCTATAAACAACTAGAAGACTGGATAAAATATGTGATATATAACTATTTTCAGATATTAGACAACAGGTAGTGCAGGACTCTGAAGAAGGAAACAAAGGAGCCCTATGGTGGTCTTACATTCTTACACCTCCAATCCTGGAGGCAATTTCTGGATCCCAGAGTAGGGAGAAGAAACCAAAGCAGAACCTGCTATTTTACTGAGTTTGAAGAGACAGAGTGTTTAGGGAAGTCAAGGCAGCTAGACTTTTTGCAAGGTAGAGTACTAGCAGAGGAAAAACCTCTAGAAATCTAATAGTGTCCCACATGGCGTTTAGCTGAGTAACAATCTGTGCATGCATCGGGTGAAATTCCAGGAGGCTGGACAACCAATGACTGCCAGGAAAAAGAACAATTAACTGAGACTTGTAAGGCAAATAATTCTGAGCTCACACAGAACTGGGAATAATCTGAGTTCCCGCCAGCATAGTAGAGACACCTCAGTGACTACATGAGGCATTCAGGAGATACCCTCCAAAAGAGTCACACATAATGGAGTGAATAAACAAGCGCTAGGGTGAAGACTACTTTAGGATCGCTGTTTTACACACTTAAAAACAACCTTCAAAAGGAACAAGTTGATTAACAAATTAACAAATTGCCTCTAAGAAACAGAGTCCAGCATCCAGTCAAAAGTTACTATACATATGAACAGCAGGGAAACCTAACCCACAATCAGGAGAGAAATTAGTCAAAAGAAATAGACCTAAAAGTGACTTAGATAATGAAATTAGTACATTGGGACTTCAGCTGTTATAAATACTATGAATATGCTCAAGGATTTAAAAACATGAACATACTGAGGGGAGAATAGAATATATAAAATGGAATAACATATCATTCTAGAGATAATATAATATCTGAAATGACAGTTTCAGTGGATGGCTTAATAGCAGATTAGAAACTGCCAAAGAAAAGACCAGTGAACTTGAATATATAACAATAGAAACTACCTAAATTGAAGCACAGAGAGAAAAAAAGACAAGAATAAATGAACAAAGTATCAGTGACCTCTAGGGTAAAATTAGGCAGTCTAACCAACATGCAGTTGGAGTCCTCAAGGGAGAGAAAAGATTGGGGAAGGAGGTCAAGACAAAAAATACTTGAAGAAATAATCTCTAAAGTTTTTCCATAGCTGATGAAAACTATAAAACTTATAGATCTAAAAAGCTCAATGAACTCCATGAAGGGTAAACACAAATATTTCTACATTAAGGAGTATCATTGTCAAATTGCTGAAAACAAGTGATAAAGAGAAAAAACAATTTCAAAGCAGAAAGAATTAAAAAAAACACAGATTACACAGGGGAACAAATACAGACTCTTTAGATTTCTCATCAGAAACAATGCAAGCTAAAAAGCTAGACATTTTTAAAGTACTGAAAGTTAAAAGAAATGATAATTTAGAATTCTATATAAGGTGAAAATAATCTTTCAAAGTGAAGGAAAAATACTTTTTAAAATAAAAACTGAAAGAATTTGGTGCCAGCAAACCTGCACTATAAGAAATATTAAAAGAAGTTCTTTAGGCAAAAGGAAAATGACACCAGAATAAACTTTGATCTATACAGAAGAATGAAGAGTGCTAGTAATGGTAAAATGTGGTTAAGTATAAAAGACATTTTCCTTCTGTTTTTAATTTCTTTAAAAGATAACTATTTAAAGAAAAAATAACTAATACTGACTTTTGGACATACATAGAAATAAAATATATGACAACAATAGCATGAAAGACAGAACAGAATTGTAGTACGGTTCCTTTTTTTTTTAATATTTTATTTATTTATTTGAGAGAGAGAGCATGAGAGCGGGGAGGGTCAGAGGGAGAAGCAGACTCCCCGCTGAGCAGGGAGCCCGATGCAGGACTCGATCCTAGGACTCCAGGATCATGACCTGAGCTGAGGGCAGTCGCTTAACCAACTGAGCCACCCAGGCACCCTGTAGTAGGGTTCCTTCTTATACATGAAGTGATATAATATTAATTGAAGATAGTCTGTTATACTAAAGATACATATTGTAAACCTTAGAGCAACCACTAAAAAAAAGACAGAAAATATAGTTAATAAGCTGTTAAGATAGATAAAATGGAATACTAAAAAAAGAATTATCCAGAATAAGGCAGGAAAAAGGAAAAAAATGGGATATGTACAAAACAAGTAGCAAGATGAAAGATTTAAATCCAACCACATTATAATTACAATAAATATAAATGGTCTGTACATTAAAGGGCAAAGATTGTCAAAATGAATTTTTAAAAGCAAGACTCAGCTGTATGCTGCCTATAAGAAACATACTTTAAATATAATGACAGTAATAAGTTAGACATAAATGAAATGGGAAAATATTTACAAACACTAAACATAAGAAAGCTATAATGACTGTATTAATATCAAAGTACAGAAAAAAGAGTATTATCAGGACTAAAAAGAGACGTTTCATAATGATTGAAAGGACAGTTCAAGAAGGTATAACAGTCTTAAATGTGTATGCACCTAATAAGAGTTTCAAAATACATAAAATAAAAACCGACAGGACCAAAAGAATAGACAAGTTCACAATTATACCTGGAGATTTCACATTCCTATCTCAGCAATTATAGGAAAATGACAGATAAGGGTATAGAAGATTTGAGCAACTCTTAACAACTCGACCTAATTGAAATTTATAGACACTTTACTTAACAGTAGCAGAGTACATAGTCTTTTCAAGTGTACATGGTACATTCACCAGCATAGACCATGGCCTAGACCATAAATAAAGTCTTAATAAATTTTAGAGGACTGCAATCAAGTGTATTATATCTGACCAAAACAAAATTAAATTGCATATTTTATAATTTATGTAATTTATAATTTATATAAGTTATCTTTATTCTTATGCACTGTGTTTAGTAGTTTGTTTCTTTGTATGTCCAATATAATCAACAAAAAAGCTACTAAAAGTGATAAGTGAAATTAACAAGGGCATAGCCTAAGATTAATATACCAAAAAAAAAAAAGTACTACATTGAAGATGGAGTTTTTGAAATATTATACCATTCATGATTCCACCCAAAAACATGAAATATTTAAGGATAAATCTAACAAAATATATGCAAGATCTGTACACTGAAAACTACAAATTATTGCATAAAGAAATACAGTCATACCTTGAAGATATCATAGGTTTGGTTCCAGACCACTGCAGTAAAGCAAATATCGCAATAAAACAAGTCAAACAAATTTACGAATTCTTTTGTTTCCTAGTGCACACAAAAGTTATGTTTACCTCATACTGTAGTCTGTTACAATGTACATACCTTAATTTAAAAATACTCTATTGCTAGAAAAATGCTAACCATCATCTGAGCTTTTTTAGCAAGTTGTAAATTTTTTGCTGGTAGAGGGTCTTACCTTTATGTCGATGACAGCTGACTGATTAGGGTGGTGATTGAAGAAGGTTGGGATGGCTGTGGCAGTTTCTTAAAATAAGACAACAATAAAATTTGCTGTACTGATTGACTCCTCCCTTCATGAATGATTTCTCTGTACCATGTGATGCTGTTTGACAGCATTTTACCCACAGTAGAACTTCTTTCAAAATTGGGGTCAGTCCAGGGCGCCTGGGTGGCTCAGTCATTAAGCGTCTCCCTTCAGCTCAGGTCATGATCCCAGGGTCTTGGGATCGAGCCCTGCATCAGGCTCCCTGCTCAGTGGGAAGCCTGCTTCTCCCTCTCCAACTCCCCCTGCTTGTGTTCCTTTTCTTGCTGTCTCTCTCTATGCAAAAAATAAAATCTTAAAAAAAAAAATTGGGGTCAGTCCTCTCAAATCTTGCTGTTGCTTTATCAACTAAGTTTATGTAGTATTCTAAGTCCTTTGTTGTAATTCTAACAGTCTTCATAGCATCTTCACCAGGAGTTGATTCCTTTGCAAGACCATTTTCTTTGTTCATCCATAAAAAGAAACTCCTCATCTGTTCAGGTTTTATCATGAGAATGCAGCCATTCAGTCACATCTTCAGACTCAACTTCTAATTCTAGTTCTCTTGCTCTTTCCACCCCATCTGCAGTTAGTTCCGCCACTGAAGTCTTAAACCCCTCAAAGTCATGCATGAGGGTTGGAATCAGCTTTTCCCAAACTCTTGTTCATGTGGATATTTTGACTTCTTCCCACAAATCAGGAATGTTCTTAATGGTATCTAGAATGGTGAATCCTTTCCAGAAGGTGTTTGATCTGTTTTGCCTAGATCCATTAGATGAATCACTATCTGTGGAAGTTATAGCCTTTCAAAATGGATTTCTTAAATGATAAAACTTGAAAGTTGAAAGGACTTCTTGACTCATGGGCTGCAGAATAGATGCTGTGTTAGCAGGCATGAAAATAGCATTACTCTTGTTGTATATCTCCATCAGAGCTCTTCAGTGGCCATGAACATTGTCAATGAGCAGTATTATTTTGAAAGAAATACCTTTTTCTGAGCAGTAGGTCTCAACAGTGGGCTTAAAATATTCAGTAAACTGTGTTGTAAACAGATGTGTTCTCATCTAGGCTTTGTTGTTTGATATAAAGAGTACAGACAGAGTAGATTTAGTGTTAATTCCTAAGGGCCCTAGGATTTTCAGAAAGGTAAAGGAGCATGGACTTCAGCTTAAAATCACCAGCTGCATTAGCCCCTTGCAGGAGTCAGCCTGTCCTTTGAAGCTTTAAAGCCAGGCATTGACTTCTCCTCTCTAGCTATGAAAGACTTAGATGGCACCTTCTTCCAATATAAGGCTGTTTAGTCTGCGTTGAAAATCTGTTGTTTAGTGTAGCCACCTTCATTATCTTAGCTAGAGCTTCCAGATAACTGCTGCAGCTTCTGTATCAGTACTTGCTGCTTCATGTTGCAAGTTCATATTATGGAAATGGCTTCTTTCCTTAAACCTCACAAACTCCCCTCTGCTAGCTTCAGATTTTTCTTCTGCAGCTTCCTCACCTCTCTTAGCCTTCACAGAATTGAAGAAAATAAGGATCTTGATCTGGATTAGATTTTGACTTAAGGGAACATTGTAACTAGTTTGATCTTCCATCCAGACCACTCAAACTTTCTCCATATCGGCAATAAGGCTGTTTCACTTTCTTATCATTCATATATTCACTGGAGTAGCACTTTTAGTTTCCTTCAAGAACTCTCCCTTTGCATTCATAACTTGGCTAACTGGTGCAAGAGGCATAGTTTTCAGTTTATCTTGGCTTTCAACATGGCTTCCTCACCAAGCTTAATCATTTGTAGCTTTTAATTTAAAGTGAGAAACATGCAACTCTTCCTTTCATTTGAACACTCCGGGGCCATTGTAGGATTATTAATTGGTGTAATTTCAATATTCCCTCTCAGAGACTGAGGAAGCCTGTGGAGAGGGAGAGAGATGGGGGAAAGCTTATTGGTAGAGCAATCAGAACATACGTAACATTTATCAGTTAAGTTCACTGCCTTATATGGGTGTGGTTCATGGTCCCCTAAAACAATTATAATAGTAAAACACACTGATCATATATAACCATAACAACTATAATAATAATGGAAAAGTTGGAACTACTGCAAGGGAGAGGGAGAGAGTATATTAAGCAGGCTCCATGCCCAGTGTGGAGCCTGACACAGGGCTTGATCTCATGACCCTGAGATCATGACCTGAGCTGAAATCAAGAGTTGGTCGCTTAACCAACTGAGCCACACAGGTGCCTTTAAGTTCTGTTTTTAATAGTGGATTATGATGAAATGTCGATTTAAAACCATAACTGATAAATGAGAAGGCAAAATGCAGAACCAGTATTCAACTCCAAATCTGCTCCCTCCCTGATGCCATGTACCTTATCTTGTACCATGCTATTTCTTATGTATTCCATGTTTCCCAAGATAGTTTCAATTTTTGAATATCCAGTCAAATTTTTTTCCAGAACTGCACTAATACTGGTTTGAAGTACAACAGTTATTCAATAAAAGGCAGAAACAGAGAAACAAAATTTGTCTTTATTTTCCTTTATTAGATTAGCATTTATGTGTCTTTATTAGATTCACATTTATGTGTCTTTGGGTGTAATTGAATTTTTGACTTTCACTGTAGCACTTTGGTTTGTATATGTATGTGTTCTTGAATAGTAGCCATATGATTGATTAATGTGGCAGGGAATGTGCAGCAATACTCTATTTTGCTACCCACAGTTACTTAATATAGTGCTAGGTAGGCATACTAAGAGACACTTGTATAATGATTTTTAGTTTACAAAGCATATTTCATATACATGATCTCATTTGAGCCAAGTAGTAGATTAAATAATTTTTGATAGAAATAGTATACAGTAGAATACAGTTGGTATTATTATAAATTATCTTCAGTGTTATTTCAAACCACTTCTTCTAACTAGCTCTTAGAGTAGTTGTAATAATGTATTTGTTTGTATACACTTTTCTCTATAAGACTATGAACTCCTTGAGGGCAGGAAGCAGATCTTACTCATCTTTGTGTCTCAGGTGCCTAGCATAGCTCCTGGCACAAAATAAACAGTAAATGTTTCTTGTATTTATATTAAATGTAATTCTGAAAAGTCAAGTGATTGGCTCTAAATTGCAATAAATAACTCCTAGCCCAGTACTCTAATATATATTACTGCTTTCTTCAGATGTTCCCCTGCTCTTTTTCAAGAAACCAAGCTCTTTTCCTCTGTTATTGAGAAAGGTCTTATTGGAACCCTTGTACTTGACCCTATTCTATAACTGAGAAATGAAAGGTTGTTTATAATATATATGTACACTACTTAATCTCTGGCATTTGTGTTTGCAAGTTAACATGCTGTCTATTGCATTTGAACAGCTGTAACGTATGTGATAAGATTTCTTAATAAGTCATTTTTTGAGCAATGGAAATATGAATCTGGAGAATAATGTTCCCAGCTTGTTAAGTTGTGCTTTTGGACTCTTGGGTTTTAAACAGTCAGTTGCCTATAATTCTCTGTTTGAGAAAGGTAGTGAAGATAGCATTGTAACCTGTTTCTGAGCTAACAGAGATTCCATGGAATTTTTTGATGTGCAAAGAAAAGGGCTGTTTGCAACTATGTTCAATTGGCTAAATTCCTATAAATTTTCCAACAGAAAGAGAAGGCTTAAAATGAAAATTTATGCATGATAAGTAGTTTTTTTAGTTCAGGGTGACTTAATCAATAGTCTTATCAATTGCTGGCCCACTTCATGACACTGTTTAATATTCTACATGTATAATATATAAAGGTTTTTTTGGATAAACATCTACAAGAGATTGTTGGTACTGATTGTTCCCACAGCCAATGAAAGTCTTTTTGTTCTTTTATTGTATGTTTGTTGACAGTTGTGATCAACACGGAATGAACTGCTTTACAGTTTATTACTTTCAAAGTACAAATTTGAATGCTGTGGATTCAGATGTATAAAAGAGATAAAATTACAGACAGCTTTGAGTGGCAGTTACATATCAAACCTCATGGGGGTTTGACAGGCAACGAATATCGTTATTAGACGCTTTTTCCATAATTGCTGACATTTATCCAGTGTTTCACAGTATTTGCTAATGTATTAATGCAGTCAATCTCTGAGAGGCTGCACATGCCTTTTTAGCCCTGGCTTTTATGGGATTCTGAAATTCATAGACCCACAGATACTTATTCCCTGCTGGTTGCCGTAGTGACAGAGCTCAGAGATAAGCCAAGACAGAGCCCTTTTGTGATTGCTTTTCAGGTGACATTCAGCGGCAGCTTGAGTAGAGTGTCCTTTTATAGTTCCTGTAATTCAGAAAATGATAACAGCTTTCTGCTGCTTAGAAGGGAAGTCTGTGGACTGCTCCCGGTGGGATTTCAGTTTGCTGTGCCACTTCATACCAACATCAGCCTGATAAAGTTCTTATTATTGTGGAGATTTCAAAGTGCAAGGGGACTGAATTAATTATGACAGGTTAGAAAATACAGGACTGATGCTACAAATAAAACTTTAAAGAACCAATGCATGTTCTCTAATTATATGTAACATTAATTTGGATATTTTAAGTTATTAGTGATGATGTAATTAAGTACTTGCTTAATAAGTAAATGCATCTGACCTCTAAATTGCTGGTGAACAATGCCAGCTGTTCCATCTCAAAGTTTAGAAGTTATCTTTTATTTCTGTGTATCATTTTCTCATTTTGAAACCATTTCCTCAATATCTTGCTGTTTTAGAGGCAAAGAGCTGTATTTGGACACTCTCAGAGTTATTTTAATTTCTTTTCAGTATTCTCAACAGTGGAATAATTAAAAATGAATGTTTTATAAATAGCAGCTTATATAAAGTACTTAAAGTTCAGAAGAAAACACTATTGATGATAGAGCATGGTGGTGTGGGCAGATCAAGAAATTGCTGGAGAAAATAGAATCTTACCTGGAAGGCATATAGATGCCCTAAGGAGCCATGTTTTCCCCCTAGACTCTGGAAGCTAGGAGAGTTAATAGTCTTGATTCTGGAAGAAGGAGAACTCCAGTAACAATGGGTATGTATGAGAAGCCATGAGAGCTAGAAACAACTGTCTGTGTAGTTGATTTTATTGAAAAGAGGCAAAAACAAACAAAAAACACCCAAGAAGAAGCAGGAACACTAACCTGAATTAAACCATGCAAATCTGAAGGAAGGTATTAAGCGCTTATATATCTTACCCCTAAATGTAATTTCACAGTTAAACGGGAAGCAAGCAGAATGAGCTGAATAGAGAAGTAACTAGAGAATCTGAAGAGATGAAAAAGAGTAGATGTATTCCCTGATTTGTAAATTTCTAGTGAACCATGCTAGGTGAACAAGCATATGGATAGCACATGAATGAGGACTCAGAATAGAAATTTGGCCTAAAACATCTAATTAGTTATCTTGGATTAGGTATGCAATTGAAAAGGTGGAGATCTGATTTGTGTTACTTGTTTCTAACCTTTCAGTCTCATTTAGAGCAGATGTAAACTCAACCGTCATAAAATTCAATATTTGTAATTCAGACAAAAAAGGGTAACCTTCAGACTAGTGACAAATAAATATGGCATTTTCAAATGATGTTTAGTAGACCTTTATTAACAGTGTGTTACTCCATGGTGTTCATTGCATTTCTTACTTTTTACAGTTAGCTTAATCAGTCATCTACTTTGATATATTAAAGAAGAGAAAGAGAGAAGAGAGATCTGTAAGAGTTGTACTATTATATGAGATGCTTTTCTGTGTTGTGGTTATCTACTTAGGGAATCTCTTAAAATTTAATTATCCACTAAGAAGGTCTTTAGGACCATATCACCCTCACAGTATTTTAGAATTGATAAATACCAGCTTATAATTATTACTAAAAACAAAACAAACAAGCAAACAAACCAGAAAAATAAGACCTATAGGGTAAGGGAAAAGGGCATAATAGTCTTTTGAAAAATGTAAAGATTCCGTGTTTAAAAATGGTTATTATATTCAGGGAACTGTTTCTTTCTTTTTTTTTTTTTTTTTCATTTTTTTATTCTTATGTTAATCCCCATACATTACAACATTAGTTTTAGATGAAGTGTTCCATGATTCATTGTTTGTGCACAACACCCAGTGCTCCATGCAGAATGTGCCCTCCTCAATACCCACCACCAGGCTAACCCATCCTCCCACCCCCCTCCCCTCTAGAACCCTGTTTGTTTTTCAGAGTCCATCGTCTCTCACGGTTCGTCTACCCCTCCGATTTCCCCCGCTTCATTCTTCCCCTCCCGCTACCTTCTTCTTCTTCTTCTTTTTTTTTTTTCCTTAACATATATTGCATTATTTGTTTCAGAGGTACAGATCTGAGATTCAACAGTCTTGCACAATTCACAGCGCTTACCAGAGCACATACCCTCCCCAGTGGGAACTGTTTCTTTTTATTAACATAATCACTTGTTTCCTGAATTCAGAAGCAAAAATTTCATCATGATGTTTGTCTATTTTCAGATGATTATAAACTCAAAAATAATTTAATGAAAATTGGCCTTTTGCAGCATGACATCAGATTTTGCAGCAAGAACATTTAAATAACTTTCAAAAGTTGAAGTTTAGTTATTTTAATACAAAATATGTTAAAACTGGGGCACCTGGCTGGTTTAGGCAGTAGAGCATGCAACTCTTGATCTCAGAATTGTGAGTTCGAGCTCCATGTTGGGCATAGAGATTACTTAAAAATAATAATAAAATAAAAATGTTACAGCTAAAAGTGGAATACATTTGTGACTTGACCCCTAGGAAATTAAAAAAAAAAGAAAAGTCTAGATGAAATGTAACCATTTCTCTTCACCTCTGTAATTATTATTCTTTTTGTTATTAATAAAAATAGTAATAACAGGAATGATACCCATTTTTCCTACTTTGTTCTAAACATCTTGCTGGGGCTTTATATACTTTATTCCTAATATTCCCATTAATCAGTTCTGAAAGGTAGATGTTGTTATTGCTCATTTACACATGAAGGAACTGAGGCTCAGAGTCATTTAGTAACTTGTCCAACAATGCACAGAGAAGAACTGGTAGAAAGGGGATCCTGGCCCAGGTTTGACTCTAAAGGCTACTTCTTTCCATTGTACCAAAAGGGATTTCCTTATGAACCCTCAGTCCCAGGTTCTTATTTTTCCTTCCCTGTATAGTTCTCCAACTTCACTTATTATGAACATTCAGATATTTTCCTTAAAGAATCTGTTTTGTTCCATAAGATTGATCCCTTTGCCTTAAGCTCATCTTAGACTTGTCTCTCTAGGAATGATAACATTAGGTAGTGCTTTAAAAATACTATACACAAGATACTAGTCTTAGCAGTGTATATAATAATATAATTCAGTCTTTCTGACTACCATAGGAGGTGAAGTTTATTGTTTGTCCCATTTTACACAAACAATACACAAACATGCGTATTGAGGCATATTCATATGACCTCATAATTAATAAGTGGCAGTGGTATTTGAACCCAAGTAGAATAGAGTTCATGGCCTTACCACATTGTATGCCTCTCGTTATAGCAGAGGTAGATGAATGACAGGACATCTGTGAAAGCCTATCTGTTGTGTTCCATGATTCATTGGAACACTACATCAAAAACTAATGATGTACTATATCGTGACTAACATTACATAATAAAATTAAATTAAAAAAAAAAAAAAAGAAAGCCTATCTGTCATCTGTGTTCCTCACCGTGGCGTTCTGTTCATTGTGGAGCAGCTCACAGATGAGCATGCCACATTCATTGTGTCAATAATTCTACTTTTATGGAATTTGAGGTGGAAAATGGAAACTAGATCTTTCTGTATTTTACTGTGAAGGATGACCACTGTGTGTACCACGTCTGCCAATCCTTTCTCTTTCTTTTAGATTCATTGATCTATAGACAGTTGGCAACTTTATTTCCTCACAAGCTTTTAACATTCAAGGAGAAGGTATCATCATTCTAACCTTTTTCATCTCTAATGCCAATAGCTGAGGGTTTACCAATTGATCCATAAAACTCCAGAAATGATATTAAATGTCATTTCCATTTTAAACACGGAAGGAAGATACCGTGGCTAGTTATTTAAAAACTTGTCCAATTCCACAGAGACAGGATTAAAACTTGGAAGCTCCTTTATACTGAACATTAGAATATTGCCACTAACTAATCCCACACTTTGAAATCAGGTAACTGTGTATAGGAAAAGCACTGAATTTAGAGGTCAGAAAACATTGATTCTAATCTAAGCTGAGTATAAGATCATCTCTATACCTGTGTTCAGTACCCCATTCCCATTTGTCTTCTCAGAACTATACATTATCAATGATCTCTTCTTTAGTATTTTAACTAATGTCATTGTGCTGGATATTCTATCCACATTTTAAGCACAAAAAGCCTCTCATCATAAAAGAAACACACATATACACACCATAAAAACAAATATATATAAAAACAAATCCTCCCCTGGCTTTAACTACTACTTTCTCTCCTACTTTTTGCAGCCAAAATTCAAAAAGAGTTATCTGTATTTACCATCTCCATTTTTTCTGTTTGACTGATTCCTCACCTCACACCACCTTCACCTTCAACCCATTTCTCCACTGGAATAGCTTTTCTTGAGGTACCGTTGACTGCCATGTTACTAAACCAAGTTGACCTCTCAATCCTCATTGTAGCTCTGCTTGATTTCTTAACAGTGTTAGAGGAAAAAAAAAAAAACCTTTTAATTGAAATACATTCATTCAGAAAATTGTACACCTCATAAATGTACAGCTTGATGAATTTTCATAAAGTAAATACCTTCATGTAATCAGCATCCAGACTAAGGAAGAGAACATTTGCAACATTCCAGAAAGCCCTCTCAGGTCCCCTTCATCCAAAACTAAGACCCTAAATTAGTTTGTCTGGCTTTCAACATATGTAAATGGAATCATATGTATATACTGTTTGTCTTCTTTATGCATTCTTTGCTTTCTCTCTTCCTTCTTTTTTTTTTCAACCTTATGTTTATGAGGTTCATCCATATTCTTATATGTAGTTATATTTGATTCATTTTCATTGCTTTATAATACTCCATTATGTGGATGTTCCCCATTATTCATCTATTTTACTATTAATGGGACAGGCATTTAGGTAGTTTCCTCTGCTGGGCTATTTTCAGTACTACTTCTCAGCAGCATTAGATCCTGTTGAAAACTCCTCCTTCCTGGAATGTTCTTTCTTTGCCTCCCAGGATACCATACTCTCCTGGTTTTTCCCTTGCCTCTGTTCCTTCCTTTTTGGTCTTGTTTGGAAGCTCATCCTTCTCTCTACCCAATCACTAAATATTTGAGTTCCCTAGGGCATAGTTCCATGTACTCATTTTGTCTCATTTTGTGTGTTCTTTGTAGGCATTCTCATCATACCTATAGCTTAAATTGTCATCCATGTGATGGTGATTAATAAATTTATATTTCTAGCCCAGTCCTCCCAGGTCAGTTCCAGAAGAGCCTTCTTATCGCCTCTTAGAGGTCACATAGTACCTTAAATTCAACATAACCAAACTTGAATTTATATTTTTCCCTGGCCATACCTGGTCCCCTTCTAAAGTTCCCTGATTCCATTAATGGCATCACTATCCGTCCAGTTTCACAAGTCAGATAGGAGTTACTCTGGGTACCTCTCTTTCCCTTGCTGAGTTTATCCAAATATTCAATTCTTGTCAATGTTAGCACTATATAGCTCCCATTTATTCAATTCTATCCATCTCCACTGCCACCACCCTAATACAAGATACAATTTCTTAAATCTGGATTATTGGAAAAGCCTACAGACTGGGCTCTTGTATCCACTTTCCCTTCCCTTCAAGTCTACACTTCATACTACATCAGGATTATTCTTTTAAAAAAAAATATATGTGTATGCTCAAGTAGTCTCTCTGTTTAAATTCCAAATAAAGACCAAAATCATTAGCATAACCCACCGGACCCTGCATAGTCTGATTTCTGCTTACTTCTTTAGTGTTGTCTTATGTTTTATTATACTGTCTCTTGTTTTTTAGCTACACTGGTCTTCTGTGAGTTCTTCTAATGTACCATCATTGGGCCTTTACAAATGTTGTTCTCTGTACCTGAAACAGTTATACTCCCCCAAGATCTGTGCTTTATAAGTCTTACTCATTCTTCTGACTCAACCATTTCTTCATGGAAGCCAGTCTTTCTTTGCATTTACCACAGGTGTGGTTTTATATAAGTGATTATTTCACACTTTAAACTGTAAGCTCCACAAGGACAGATGTCTATTTTTTATTCACCATGTGTATCTAATACTTTAAGAGAGTAGGTGCTCAATAAATGTTGGTTGAAGGAATAAATGTTTCTGAGCCTCAATTTCCCATTCTTTCAACTACTCAGCATTGTTGTAAGGTAAAAATAAGACTCTCTACGTGGAAACACCTTAAAATTTAACACACTGAGGAAGTTAAGGAGTTGATATCATTATACCCAAGCAGATAGATTCTTTCTGCTATAGATTATAATTCTTAAATTTTGCTGTGATACTGGAATTATGCAAACAAATGGCAAGAATAATTATTATTTCAGTTCTCATTCTTTTGTTCCATTGATCTGTCTCCCCTGTCATTCTGTCATTCTTGCCATAGTTTATTTAGGTTCCCATCATTTTCTCCCATTTCCCTATTTCAGGTCTCCTTCTCTTACATCAGTCCATCTTCCCTTCTTTATTGTAATTATCTTTGTTAGATGCATTTGCATCATATTATTCCCTTGTTTCAAATCTCTGTGGTTTCTCATTGCCTATAGGATAATGTCTAAGCTCCTTAATGGGACATATATGATTCTTCATAATTAGACTTATCCCCTTCTACCTGTATCTCTCACTATTTTGTACCTTATCTGTCCTCCAACAACACTAAATTACTTGTTTCTTAGATGTGTTGCCTTCTTTCTTGCCATTTTGCCATTACCTATATCATTTCCTTTTCTTTTAAGGTGCTTGCACTCCTTGTGGCCTGCTCCTTAATCAAATTATTCTTTCTAGATTCAGCTGGCACTCTTCTGTGATATTTTCCCTTGAAGTCTTCAGGCAAAGTTAGGCATTTCCTCCTCTTGTTCTATTAGGGGACTTAACCACATTGGTAAAACTAGTTATTTACACTTCTTATGTGTAAGTACGTTTCACTACTTGTTTGTAGACCCTTCAAAAGCAGTGATACTATTCTCTTTATCTCTCTATCTATAGACATATACTTGATATTTAGTGACAGGGTGATTAGAGGAGAAGAGTGACTAGAAGAAATGAAGAATGGTCAGACTTTAAAGTGAAAAGATGTTTGGGGTCAAATTCATGTTGTATAGTGGAGTCCTTCTACCATTGTTGTTAAGACTGAGGTCAGCTGCAAGATCTTGGTGCTGTGTAGAGGGACGAATTACAATGCATTTGACTTTGGCTAGTTAAGGTTCTTATTGTGTCATCAAGATCAGCTTAACAGTCAGATTTTTTTTTGCATATCTACTTAGTACATGGCACTTGAATTTTACTTTGAGATCCTATAAGGCAATCAAGGTGAATATATATGAAAAGTTAAAGTTAAGATAATGCTAATGTTATGTAGTGCATAGGATGAGGCTAGTAAATGCTGAAGGAATAAAACCATTCATCTGTTTTTCAGTTTTGAAGTCGTTTCATGTAGACGAACTCATTTTTCTTTCGTAATTTTTTTAAAAAATTATTTATTTTAGAGGGGGGCAGAGGGTAGGGAGAGAGAATCTTTAGCAAACTCTGTGCTGAGCGTGGAGCCTAATTTGGGGCTTGATCTCACGACCCTGAGATTATGACCTGAGCTAAAACCAGGAGTCGAACCCTTAACTGACTATGCCACCCAGGCTCCCCTCTTTCATAATCTTTTAATCAGGCAGAAGAGTTACTGTTTTTCCCTTATAAATAAAGAAACTGAGATTCAGAGAGGTAAATGACTTTGGTAAGAACACTAGAAAGTAATAAAGTTGTAGAGTCTGGACAAGAATCCAGTTCTTCTGACTTGACTACCAGAATGCCTCCCATGGAACTGCATGACCTTTCTGTTTGGCTGTACCACCACAATGCCATTTATCTTCTGATCTGTGAGAAGTTTTTCAGCCTGGGCCAAAATTTCTGAAACTTTCTAAAGTACAGTCAAAATGGAACATTGTCCCTTAAATACCACAATAAAAATGAAAGAATATCATTTAGCAAAGTCTTCAAGTGCTCTTTACTTGGTAGGGGTTGGTCTGTCTGTTGACCTAGTTGATACTTTAGGCTCTGAGGGAATGAAACTCAATACAGACTCTGTAGTTCGGAGATGGTAAGAGCAGCAGGGTCATGATGTAGGAGAAGATGATATTAATGAGCCTAGGGTGTAGAGTATGGTATAATATGGACTTAGAAAGTCAAAGATGATGAAGTCATAGGAGAGGATTTGGGGAATAAGAGTAGAATCTACAAGAAACTCCAGGCTGCCTCTCATTTGGGCCTAATTGTGACTACCATTGCTTCCAGATATACACAGCTATACTCTCAAAGGTTCCCCAGAGGAGCCATATTCCCTTCTCCTCACAGTATCCCCAAGGACATCCCACTCTGGTAGAGAGTTGATCACTGCCACTTGTCTCTGAGCTGGCTTTGTGTGTACAAAATGGCAGCCTATTGGTTCTTAAGCCCCCAGGAACTCACCTTAGTGAATGCCTCCTGGGTTGGCAAAACAAAGAAGAGGCTTTTGTTATCCTTCTTTCCTAAGCAGACTTCACCCAAGACTGGCTATAGCATAGTATTTTTTCCTCCCTGGCCATAACTGACTAAAAGTTTTAGTGTTAGGAAATTGGAAAAGGTTAAGTTTGAGTGATATTATCGTAATTATGTCAAATAAGTTTGAATGTCATTTTAGCTGGGGAAGATTTCATATGACATCATTTAGGAGGCTCTTGGGTTAGGCAGTGATGAAATGTGTGAATATCTTGAATGACAAAGTGTGGGGAAAAAAGAGTATGATACATGGAAGCAAATAGGCCCAGCTCATAGTCTCTCCTCTGAACTTGCCACCTGTTTGACCTTGGGCAAGTTATGTAAGTCCTCCGGACTTTGGTTTCCTTAGCAGACAAATGAGTTATATTAGAAAACATACATGTGAACATATAATTAGAAGATCTTAAAGTAGCTTTAGACGGAGTTACTAATTTTACTAAGCCTATGTTTCCTCCTCTGTCATATGGGAATATTAGCAACTTTAAGATGGAATGAGTTAATGAATATGGATTGCCTGGCTAAATAAAAGTTAGTTTCTTTCATATGGGTGAACAGATATACATTCTAGACTTAGAACAACTTGAATTAGAATTAAGTCTCAACCCCACCAGGGGCAATTCGTCTCTCGGGACTTCTGTTTCCTACACTTGATCTTAGCCAAAAGGCCGAGAAGTGATCGGGACTTCTGTTTCCTGAAACAGGGGTAATAATACCTACCTCATAGAACCCTTTGTTAATGGGAAGTTGGTGGAGGAATTTAAAGTGCCTGGTACCTAGTAAGTAGGTGCCTAAAAAAATATTGGAATCATCTCTAATCTCCATCATCTTTCCCACCCCCAATTCCAAGGTTTCCCCTAACTCTAAAATTCTTTGATTCTATACAATTCTAATGCATAAGTCTTTAACAAATGAATCAACTAAAAATGGGTAAAATTCAAATAATATGCAACTCCTAAATGACAATCTTACTAGTGTTTTTCAAAAAATAAAGCTTTTTCTTCTCATTAGTTCTTGCTCCCACTTTGCTGAGAGATCTCCAGATACTTTGTTTTGCTTTATTTTTGTTTTTGACATTACTGTATGTTGATAAAAATAATGTATAAAATGATTTATTCCTAGCTTCTGGAAAAAAAAATTTTCACTAAAAATGAATTAGTTCACTAAAAAGTTTTATCTCACATTAAAGAGTCCTTTTTTTTTTTCCTTTACTGTACTACTTTTCAGAAGTCTATTCAGCTCAAAGTTAACAGGTTGATTAGTATTTGGAAAATAAGGCTTATAATTAGCACACAGAAATGATTACTGTGTATTTTAAAGAGTTAACACTTTAGCACAACTTTCATTTTATATATATTTTTTGGCATTGACATAAAATAAGCGCTGCAGGTATGAATTTGCCCACTAAAGCATGCCTGAATCAGGAATAAAGCATTATTTTATCATGTGTCAAAATATTTTTGAAAGATTATTGGATTTGAGGATTTTCCCATTTCTTAATACAAAAGATTATTCTTGGTGTGTGTGCGTGTGTGTGTGTGTGTGTGTGTGTGTGTGTACAAGAACCCAGTGAACCAGTGACTAAACACATGCACATGTATCTAGAGAGATCTAGAGAACTTACTGGTTTTTGTATTTATCAGTGTGAGTCCTAAAAAATACAATAGTAAAATAATGCTTATGTATTATTACTCCTAAGTGAGATGTAATTTACAGTGTATTAGGGTATTTTTATGTATAGTATACATTACTGGATAGTTTTTATACCTATCTGAAAACATTTTTATTAGCCATATTATTATATATCCTCATAAATTTGAGCCATCATATTTTACAATGTAGAGTTGAAATGACATTTGAATACTCTAATTCCTATGAAATCCATAGAGATGAAATGCATTAGAAATTGAAGATAATTATACAGAAACATTAAATATGAAAGAATAGTATGCTTTATCAAAAAATGAAAATATTTAAGTTCAAATTATGTTGATGTTGAATTTGATGGTCTATATTTTACTTATTTTGACTGGTGGTTTCAGGTCATCAGTTACTACTGAATCAAATTTAACCTGTCAGAATTATGTCAGAATCCTTTTGGTCCTTAACGCTTTTCACTCAGACGCAGAGGTCAATCAGCACTCTGATGATACTTTTAGTATTTCTTATCTCACTTTGGAGTGGTTTCCAGGCTTTTTTTTTTCCCTAGGTAGATATGTATTTCTCTAGAAAATTACAAGTATCTTTCATATCTTTGGCGAGGAAAGTAGGTAAAGTACTCATGTAAATTAAAGTAATAGACATTTATTATGTGGCAGGTCTATCAAAGTAAGCTGCTAAGCCCTATGCAGGCTAAAAATGAGAATATAAGATTCAGGTTGTGTCCTTAAGGACCTTAGGGTCAAATACCTACACAGAGACATAGGCAAAGTTGAACCACAAACCAAGAATTCTCAAGGTTCACAGTAAGGGCATAGGAGTTGAGCAGACGAATCACAGGATTGGAATGGGCCAAGCATGGATTACCCATCGAGGTGAAATTCTTTTTTTCCTAGTTTCTAGATAGCACCCATTTATTGGCTGTGCGTAACTTGATATTCAGACTCTGTTTTTCCGGGAGGAAAAGCCATGACAAGATGCACAGCAGCACTATGTCCATGTGGTATGACCAAAGCTGTTAGCATAACTGCCTGAGTTTTGCCAAGGAATTAGATGCTGCTGGAAAAATATCCAGAGCTCCTATGTTTGCTATCCAAAGAGTTCCACAGTATTGTGGGGTAAATGGCATCCCACTATTGACTAGATATATGCCAAATGGCTGGTTGGTACTCTTTATGCATACAAAGCAGGTTTGAGATGTATCCCTGCATATTTGAAGAGTCTGTCATTATGATGAGCTAAAGTCACCACTGATTACCACTGTAGCTATCTAAAATAATGAGGTTTTCCACAAGAGAACCTCTTTATCAAATTTAAAATGAGGAGCCAACTTGAGGTAAAAGCACCTTCTGACCAAAGATTTTGTCTTGATTTTCTGTGAATATGTTATGATTATAGAATAAAGCAAAAGGCTTGTCTTGATAAGATCCTGGGTTCTTATAATCAATATTTCATGTTGACTTTATATGTTTTTGTTAATAAATGACTTTCTAAATGTTAGAAAAATGAAGAAAAATACCTTGAGGGTTTTTTTCGTAAGTTACCCCTTCTATATTTTGGCTTGAGAAAAATTCTGCATTTCTAATGCACTATCCATGTATATAATAGTTTTAAAATTTTGTGGAACTTAATATTAAGATAATGAAATTATGTTGCCATACCAAAATTACAATGGTTTCATCAATGGATGTGGTTTTCTGTAAACAAGCAATTACTTTCTTCTGCTGAATTCCTGCTCACTGTCATTATTTTGCCCTTTGCTTTTCATGAGTGTTTAATACTTCTAGATTCTGTTTCAAAGCTAGTTTCTACAAGCTCTGACTTATAGCTTTCAGCCAAGTTGTTGGTGTGTGTATGCCTATGTGTTTGTGTTTGTGAAACAACACTGAATTCCTTTTAACTTTGGTCAGGTAATGGACACTAGGCATTTGTTAGTCAAATTGTGCATGTTTTGATGAATACAGATCCATTCATTGTTGCTTTGTTAGTGCATATTAGCATTGATTATGATATGGACATGTTTATTTCCTAGACTTTCTGGATCTTCATCTAAATAATAGCAACAAATAGTGAAGTATCCAGAGTTTAGCCATCATTATTCAGTGTTTCCTTGAATACAAATCGAAGTAAAAATGGAGTAAAAGACCATTTTATTTATTTTTAAAATCCCCTATCAGGGGAGAGTAATTAACTCAAGATCCACAATTAGCCTCACAGCAGTCCATATTAACCACCTCCAACCATCCCAGGTCTTTCAGAGGTGGCATAATTCTGAGATTATTTAGCACTTGAAACAGAGAGGCTTATAATAACTAGCTTAAAACACATTCAAGAGTGTGAGGTTTTTCCTTTTTCTTTTTATGTTAATGTCTGCCTTCTCTAATGATAATTTTCTGGTTTGTAAATGGAAAAAAACACAAATATTAGGAGAGAATTAATGCTTCCTTCCTACCTGGTTTTAAAGCTATGTATTCCTTTGGTAAATCTGGAAGTAGCTGCTTTAACTGGAAATTTCATTATTGAACTAGTTACATGACACAAAAAGAATCAACAAAATGAATCACATATTCAAGCTTGAGAGAAAACCATGAAGAAAACTTAGGCCCACTGTTAAAGTATAATTGCTGGCTCTTCCTTGTTTACTTTTTTGGTTTTGTTTTGTTTTAAAGGAAATGTTCGGTTGCAGAGCATTCCTGCATAATTCAGATATAGCACAAAGCTCGACCCTGGGAACCTTTTCTGCTGCTCTCTGAATGTTCTTTGTGCAACCTACTTTTACAGGTTTAAATTACATTCTGTGACACTGTTTTTGTGGTTGAATTAGAAACTTTTTTTTTTTTTTTTAGTTAAACCTGTGATAAGTAATTGTCACAGTTAGCGCCCTGGTACAATGCTAATTTGAAGTGACATGTCCATACTGGCCCTCCGTAACATGAAGAAGCCTAACAGGTGTGAGGGGTGTGGCTTCCCATGGGCTCTGTTGAACTTCTAACCAGAGAAAAATAGCAGAAAAAGTGAAATGAACCTTGAATAAAGCTGTCAGCAGTAATTATCTCAGCAACACTTTGTGGGGAGATAAAATAAGCACTGGTGCTTTTATAACCTGAACACACTGCACCCAAGATAGATTTTTTTACCCATTTAACCTAAACTGCTAAATACCTTTCAAGAGATATTTTTATAAGCCTAATTAAACAATAACAACAATAATAATTATCACAAAATATAAATTGTTGGAAGACAGGCATTTGTTTTTACTTTAACATGTGGCTTTTTGGTATTTGTTTAAGTAGTTTTGGTAACAAAAGTTTTGTTTTTTTCGTTCTTCTTGTTTTGGTAAGCCATTATGGTATGAAATCTCAAGTATTGTATAGAAAATTACATTATCTTCTCAGAAAGAATACTTTCACAATTAATGTTTGAGAGTTTGGTTTTCAGTTACTTTGAAAAGTATTCAGAGTATTGGACTGACCCATATGAGACAGGATAATATATGTGAATGAGCTGAATGAACTGCAGGACATCATAACAACACAGCTGCAAACACTTCCTTGGACAGGTATAAGAGTACTCTATTTCTTGAGTGGAAGATTTGATAAGCCTTTTTCCAGTCTGCTTTCCAGGCACCAGCCATTGTCACTTTCTTTGACAGTAGTATTTTTAAAGTATACTTTAAAAACCTCCTTAAAAATAATTCAAATGACATAATGACTATGTTTGCCTGACCTGAGAAGTACAGATGAGTTAAAGTATGATTTTTCTTTACAAATGTCCAGGCTTTAGAAGCTAACTGTGCAAAAAATAGTTGAGATTTTGCAACATATACTGCTCTCTTTATTTCTTTTATTGCCTTTCTTTGGCTTGAAATAGAGTTATGATTTCAGGTGATCTGATGATATCTGGAGACTTTTAAGTTTTTTTCATAATTTAACTTTACCATGTTCCCACACCCAATAATTTAGAGGCTTAACAAGCTAGCCAGGTTGGTTCACATTTAAAGTGGAGGTGATGTCATTTAAAAAAAAAAAAAAAAAGGTTAGGTGGGAGTCAACATGTTAGTCCTGACTCTGCTGTATTTATTAGCTTTGTGATCTTGGGTAAAAAATAAGAACCTCAATTTTTTTTCCTGTGGAATGGGACTCGGCAAATATGCCAGGTACATTCTCACTAAGGGGATAACAAAGATCAGATATAGCAGGATAAAATAGAGCTAACATGTATATACTTTATTCACAAACCAATGGTTATTAACTTCATCAAAAGAGAAACTGTTCACCATTGGCTATATCCCTAGCACTCAGCTGATTTCCTCGTGGATGCTCAGTAACTATTAGTTAAGTGAATGAATAAAGTTGCATTTTGTACTCTACTTAAGACAGGTTTAGTACTCTCTGTTTGTCTACTCCCCAGAGTTATATAGCAAAATCCCTACCATATGTATATATGACACACACACACACACACACACACACACTCTTTAATCCTCACAACAGTCTTATGACTTAGAAACTTTACAGAGGAGGGAATTGAGGAACTGAGAAGATAAGAGAGTTGTCTAAAGTCACACAGCTATTAGCCAGCAGAGTCAGGATTTCAAATACTGGCAGTGTGACTTTGGAGTTCAAGTTCATAATCACTATGCTTTTATACCTCTCTGAGGAAGTACAGTGACAATGATTACCAAAGAAATTGTCTTATGGTGACACAGGTTTCCCCAGAAACTTCCTTGTTACAAATATAAATGATTCAGGAGACAGGGGAGTACATTTTGGTGAGATTCCTTCCTTATTCATTGGGACACTTTCTCTCTCTTTTGTCTCCTAGAACAGCAGGTCCCCCGATCCATTGCACCCACTGAAACAGTATTGCTGCCTTAGGGGCTACCTCTTCCCCAGTGACAGAAATGGCATACAGGGCAAGGGCCTGGACAGACTTCCACAAATGTAGGATAACAGAGCTTTGATTCCTAGATATTTGGCCCTTCCTTCAGGGGGTCCTATTCCTGGGCCAAGCTTTTCACCCCTTTATTCCAGACCCTGATCTACCCATGTAAGACTTCTGTTTATAAAATTCCCACTGCCTCCTTCTACTCAGCTCTCACCTGGGATTCTGGTCCTCCCCTCAGGAACTGGCTGACTAAAAGATGTTTATTTCTGGAAGATTTGGCCAAGTTTCACGAGGTATGATTGAATACCAAAAGATACCAGGTGTTTTTTGGGGCACCTGGCTGGCTCAGTTGGTGGAGCGTGTGACTCTTGATCTCAACATTGTGGGTTCAAGTCCCATATTGGGCTTAGAGCTTAACTTTAAAAAAATTTTTTTTAAATGATACCAGCTATTTTAGAGAACAGAGAAAATTTTGAGATTGAGAGGTTATAGGGGCCTTAAGGAACGTGATTGAGCTGAGGTTTGAAGAAGTGCTTTCACTTTTCTCATATGATCCTAACATACCTATGAAACAGACAGGTAGAAAAGAATGGGGAGGGAAACCCAGGCAAGAGTAATGGCATGAGCAAAAGCCTAGGAGTAGGTAAGTGCAAGGCATATTTTTGGTTCATTGAGCAAACAAATGTGTATATAGTACAAAAAAGTAGTGAGGGATAATAGCTGGAAAGATGGGTAAGCAGTGGCCTTGAAAGATTTGTTCAGAGTGAGATAAAGGAACTTAGAAATCACCTAGTCATGTTTTTTTTCATTTTACAGGTGATGAAGCTAAGAGAAGAGAGTTGATCAAGGTCACACAGTAAGAGGCAGAGTTAGAATTTTAATCCACATCGTTTTATTTATGTACAGTGTTCTTTCAGTGTATTAGCCCTCCAATATTTTTATACACATGGAATCATATCATAGGCAGCATTGATGGGAGAAAGTCTTAAAAGGGCACCATGCAGCCTTAAGACATAAAAGAACAATACTTTATTTGCTTTAATGGTGGTGACAAAAGAGGAGTAGCTTATGGGCTGGTTAAATGTATTTAAGCTGAAAGTCCTTGGTAGGCTTAACTAGTCTCCCGCAGTCACTGCAGCAGATAGGAGCACTCCTTTCCTCTCCCCTGCGCCCCAACCCCCACTACTCCCCGCAGGCTGTTTTCCTCTCCTTCAATCTTGGTTAAGTTAATCTCATAGGAATTAAATGGGAAACCTGTAGCAAGTTTCCACTTTTGGACATCCCTTGTAAAATATCCTTATAAAAATCTGTCATGGGGCGCCTGGGTGGCTCAGTCGGTTAAGGGGCTACCTTCGACTCAGGTCATGATCTCAGGGTCCTGGGATCAAGCCCCGCCTTGGGCTCCCTGCTCAGAGGCGAGTCTGTTCTCCCTCTGCCTCTGTGATCTCTCTCGTGCTCTCTCAAATAAATAAATAAAATCTTTTTAAAAAAATCTGTCATAAACAGGTAGTGAATGTCAGAGATGGGCTCTTAGGTTCACTTAGAGCCAAAATATATCTAAACAAACATACTCCTCACTGGGTGATACTTAGAAGAATGTCATACAAGGTCTTGAGAGTAGATAAGAAACCCCTAAGTAAGCTTAGCTTGTTCACCTAGGAAGAAAATATTTTATTAAGTATTAGTCCACATCTTATGGATACCTTTGATGTGGAAAAGTTTAAGTAGTACATTAGGCTGTTCCGTGTATATTTCAGAACACATATCAATTAAGTTAAATGTAGTTGACATAAGGTGTTATTAAACACTTATCTGATATCAATACTGTCATCTAGGCTTAAATTCTTAAAGACAGAAATAATTGGGCATTGCATCTGAAAACACCTATATGATAATCCTTTCTTCTGACAAAGAACCAAAGATGAAGTGTGTGCTTTTTGTTGTTGTTGTTGTTTTAGTTGAAAAATTAAGTCCACTATGCTTGGCACTTATTCACTTCCCATCTTTTTAATGCTGTCAATAAAGATATTATTCCCATTACTCAGATGAGGAAACTGGGGGGTCTTATGAGGTCAAGCAGCTTCCCTGGGAAATGTATTAAATATCAAAGCCAGGATCCAAGGCCAGGTTATCTGTATCCAAATGCCTGACACAATGGGAACTTAAATGTTTATTGCATAATTAAGTTATAGACTTTGGGTAACTATATGGTTCATATAACTTACTCAGCAACTAGTTCTAAATTATAAGTAATTATGGGGAAGAAGGGCAAGTTAAAGAGAAATCTGCACGTTTCAGATTACTTTTTTCCCCCTCACCTGTCCAGTGGGTTCCAGAAGCAGTGGATTTTTTAAATAGGTTCTTTTCTCTTTTCTGCCCTCCACCAGAGGGTGCTCATAAGCAATTAAATGAGCCAGCTCTAGAGATTGGAACTGAGAGACAAGTGCCATTTTAATTCACAGCATGGATTATTGGCCCTGTGCAAAGTAGCAGACTTTAAAACGGAACGCTTGATTCAGATGAAATAGCTTCTTTGGCTTAAAGTTGTCTTGCAAATAATAACTAGTCTGCCTGCCTGAGCTTGTATCTTTATAGAGGTAAACCTAACCATTCTCGCTAAATAGGTATGAGGAAAATTATGCCAGTAGGCAGCGTTAGGCTGGTCTGATAGGGCTATATTCTTATATAACTTAATGTTCAGAAGTACTCTAGTATTCTGAAGTACTTCAGAAGCTCGCCTAGTGTACTCACTGGAATCAAATAATGAAATGCAAGAATGTTGTTATTGTCTATATATTTAGTTTTATAAAAGTATATCTTTTTAGAAATTTTGTTAATTCTGCTGCAGTGGGTAAATCTTTATCTCCTTATGGTATAGTCTAGTTTTAGGAGCTGGGATGCAATAGAAGACTTTAAAAAAGAAAACTTTTGTCTTGAGCAACCTCTCTTTGATAGAATGCTGGATAATGTTGGACCAGTGCAGGGAAGTATGAAGGTAGGCAGTTATAATGTGTAAAAGTATCATCAGGTGATTCTCCTTGTTTTCAAAAATCCCAGCATATTTTTAAAAATATTTTCAAAACTTTTAATAAATTTATTCTTTGTACAAAAAGACAATTTAAGTATGTTATGTAGAATTTACAACTTGTCAAAGCTACAGTTCACATCTTGGGAATATTCACATGTAACTTATGACACTAACTATTGGTTAAATGGAACCAAAATAAATTAAAAATATTATAATGCAATCTTTTTATTGAAAATTGTCCTCTGCAAATGTTCACTGAGGACCCAAGAAGATGCCCAGCTTATATAGCTTATAATTGAGAGTGTAGTTATCCAAGAATGCCACAAATATGTTGCTTCACTAAGGCATTTCTGCATACCACTGCATTAGGAACTGCTATTTATTTTGACAGTCATTTCCTCAAAGATCAGTCTCAAATCATTATTTATTTGAAATTCCTTTTTTCTTTTTTGTTTTTTTTAATTTTTAATTGAAGTATAGTTGACATTTAATTTCAGATGTACAATTATATACAGTACAAAATGCTCACCATGGTAAGTGTATTTACTGTCTGTCACCATACAAAGTTATTACAGTATTATTGACTATATTCCCTATGCTGTACTTTTCATCCCTGTGATTTATTTATTTCATAACTGAGGTTTGTACCTCTTTATCTTCTTCACCTATTTTCAGCCATCGCCCTACTCCCCTCCCTTCTGGCAACCACTAGTTTGTTCTCTGTATTTATGAATCTGTTTTTCTTTTTGTTTGTTCCTTTGTTTTGTGTTTTAGATTCCATTTGTAAATGAAATCACATGGTATTTGTCTTTCTCTGTCTGATTTATTTCACTTAGTGTAATACCCTCTAGGCCATTCATGTTGCAAATGGCAAGATTTCATTCTATTTTATGACTGATTCCATTGTATATATATTTACCACATCTCCTTTATCCATCCACCTATTGAGGGACACTTAGGTTGCTTCCATATCTTGGCTGTTGTAAATAATGCTGCAATAAACATTGGGGTGCCTGTATTTTTTCAAATTAGTGTTTTCATTTTCTTTGGATAAATACCCAGAAGTGGAATTACTGGATCATAAGGTATTTCTATTTTTAGGTTTTTTGTTTTTTGTTTTGGGGAAACTCCATACTGTTTTCCACAGTAGCTGTACCAATTTACATTCCCATCAACAATGCACAAGGGTTCCCTTTTCTCCACTTCCTTGCCAACACTTGTTATTTTTGTCTTTTTGATACTAGCCATTCTGACTGGTGTGAGATGGTATCTCATTGTGGTTTTGATTTGCATTTCTCTGATGATTAATCATGTTGAACATCTTTTCATGTATCTGTTAGATTAAAAGAAACAAACAAGAAAACAAGTCAGGAGCATTTTAAATTATTTTCATATATATTTCCTAAAAAATTTTTTTTAGAAATTTGGGATAATTAAAACAAAATATAGTATTTTGCAACTAGCTATAACATCTTTGAAGAACAGATTAAGAGTCAAGAGAACATGCTTGTGCTATCATTAAGCTGTGACTTGGGGCAAGGAACTTTACCTCTCTATGTCTCAGTTTCCCCTTAAATAGTAGTATTAGACTAGATCTTCTTGTGAGAAACTACCTTTCATTTGGAATCTATTAGAGATGATGGGGCTACTGATAGAAGATGCTTAAGAGTAGGCTGGTGATAAACTCTCAGGGGAGTCCCATTACTAGCTTTGAATGGAGCAACGGATGCTTGATGGAGATAGTATGGTGGCAGCACTTAACTCAGCTAAGACTTAAAGATCTGTGGTCTCTGGGGCTCTTGGGTGGCTCAGTTGGTTAAGCATCCAATTCCTGATCTCATGTGAGTTCAAGCCCCCCATTGGGTTCCACTCTGGGTGTGGTGCCTTCTTAAAAAGAAAAAAAGATCTGTGGTCTCCTTGTTGGGATATGAGCAATTGATGAATTCAAAGACCCTTCCAACTCTAATACCTTATGAGTCTAAAATGAAGCCATCTACAGCAGCCATCCTTGTTTCTTTCAACTCTGCTTGCTTGCATGATAGCATTCTTGTTTTTGTACACAGCAGAAAGTCTCAGAATTTGCTACTGTTGGTATTTATTTCATTAAACCTTACCAACTTGCCAAATCAGTTGAGGACTCTAATACAGCAAGGCCAGGGTGAGAACACAGTTTTTAAGCTGTTTACACAAGAGTTTTGTAGATAATTGATCTTGACCTCCACATGTCTTATAATATACCATTCCATTGGTTCCAGATTATTATTAGTCACTTCCTTTTTAACAGTGTGCCTTTTTTTTTTTTTAATGAGGTAACTAAACTGCTATTTAACCCTGCTACAAGAATGTGGCAGTGGACTAGTCCAGACAAGTGGATGTGCACTTGGTGACTAACATTCTTAATAAGCTTGCTTCAACCTGCCACAAATTAAAGCTCTGTGACTTTTCTAACACATAAGTGATTTAAAAAAAAAAAAAAAACTTGGATTGTGAATAAATAAGCTTTTTTGATTTGCACTCTGGTTGGCAGTAAATGAAATTTCAGCGTCATGATTCAGTTTGGCTTCTAACTACTTTAATCTGTCTAGCTGAAGAGCATCTGAAAATTTTAAAGGGGGTGATCCAGCAGTTATCTTTAGGGCTTCTTTTTCATAAAAAGCTTTGGGTTGGTCAGAAATGTGTGATGTAGTTAAAACTCCATGGCTTTTGGAATAAAATCTGGTTTGCCACTTAGTAGCTAATTAGTATTAGACAAGTTATTCTACCCCTCCAAGGCTGTTTCGCGATCTATGCAATCATGTTTATCTTTAATTTGCAGGATTATCATATATGGTAGATATATATTAAGCACTTAAAATATAGTACTTGACAAATTGATGGTATCCAGGAATAGCTATTTTGATTAAGCCAAAGAAAGTATTCTTGTTTATCAGTCCCTCAGACAACATATAGTAGGGCCTTAATAGTTGTTTGATTGAATTATTTCTAAATGCCTCTGAGATAAATCTTTCTGAGTTTGAGTTTTGGCTCACTACTCAGTAGCTGTGTGACCTTGGGCAATCTGTGTAAGGCTTAGTATCCTTATCTTTAAAATGGGGATTATAATAATACCTATCAAGCAGGGTTATTGTGACAGTTAAGTGGAGTAATGCATATAAAGCACACACATAATACCAGTATATATTAAGCTCTCAATAATAGCAATTATTATTAAAGTATTTTTTAAAACTACTGAGTGATTTCATGGGTATTTGTATATATATTCCAAACCATATCAAATTATATATTTCAAAATGTGTATAGTTTATTGTAGGTCAGTTATACCTCAATAAAGTAATAATCAGTGATACGTGTGTGTGTATCTTCATTGTACTACAATGATTGTATTCAATGCTGATGCCCAGTAAGACTCCCAAACCTAGATGGAACTAGGTTCCTAGATGGAACCATGCCGCTGCCTTGTCAGGATGGTGACAAGCTTGAAATATGGTTTTAAATTTTTTTCTTATATTATTTTTTAAAACACAAGGCAATTGTATTTTACAAACTAATTTTTAAAAGCTGTTTGGGGCACCTGGGTGGCTCAGTCAGTTAAGCATCTGCCTTCAGCTCCCTGCTTAGCAGGGAGTCTGCTTCTCCCTCTGCCCCTCCCCCTATTCATGGGTGCGTGTTCTGTCTCTCTCTCTCTTCAAATAAATAAATAAAATCTTTTTAAAAAGATACAAATAGTGAAGCTATCATTTTATAATTTTTAGGTTGTGTCACTAAGTGTATCACATGCAGGGCAAGGATCCTGCGGGTGACTAAACTGAATCTTCTTGGTAATGCATTAAGATTATAGTTCATAAGAGCTAGAAGGGATCTAAGAGGTCATTCATGTGGGTTGCTCTCAGGGAGGAGTATTTTATTTTATTTTTTTAAATTTTATTTTATTATGTTATGTTAGTCAACATACATCATTAGATTTTGATGTAGTGTTCCATGATTCATTGTTTGCATGTAACACCCAGTGCTCCATTCAGTACATTAATACCCATCACCGGGCTAACCCATCCCCCCACCCCCCTCCCCTCTAAAACCTTCAGTTTGTTTCTCAGAGTCCATAGTCTCTCATGGTTTGTCTCCCCCTCCAATTTTCCCCCCTTCATTTTCCCTTCCTACTTTTTTTTTTAACATCTAATGTGTTACTTGTTTCAGAGGTACAGGTCTGTGATTCATCAGTCTTACACAATTCATAGCGCTCACCATAGCACATACCCTCCCCAGTGTCCATCACCCAGCCACCCCATCCCTCCCACCCCCCACCACTCCAGCAAACCTGTTTGTTTCCTAAGATTAAGAATTCCTCATATCAGTGAGATTATATGATACTTGTCTTAGTCTGATTGACTGATTTCGCTTAGCATGATATCCTCTAGTTCCATCCACGTTGTTGCAAATGGCAAGATTTCATTCCTTTTGATGGCTGCATAATATTCCATTGTATATATATCTATCACATCTTCTTTATCCATTCATCTGTTGATGGACATTTTGGCTCTTTCCATAGTTTGGCTATTGTGGACATTGCTGCTATAAACATTGGGGTGCTTGTACCCCTTCAGATCACTACATTTGTATCTTTGTGGTAAATATCCAGTAGTGCAATTGCTGGGTCATACGGTAGCTCTATTTTCAACTTTTTGAGGAACCTCCATACTGTTTTCCAGAGTGGTCCCACCAGCTTGCATTCCCACTAACAGTGTAGGAGGGTTCCCCTTTCTCTGCATCCTCGCCAACATCTGTCGTTTCCTGACTTGTTAATTTTAGCCATTCTGACTGGTGTGAGGTGGTATCTCATTGAGGTTTTGATTTGGATTTCCCTGATGCCGAGCGATGTTGAGCACTTTTTCATGTGTGTGTTGGCCATTGGGATGTCTTCTTTGGAAAATTGTCTGTTCATGTCTTCTGCCCATTTCTTGATTGGATTATTTGTTCTTTGGGTGTTGAGTTTGATAACAGGGAGGAGTATTTTAATAGTCTTTTCAGATCATTGTGGATATTCTTCTTTGATATTAAACCAGAACTCAAAGTGATAGTTTTCTAAATGTTAGTTTTGATATGGAATCTGCAGCCATATCAATATACTTTTTGTACTGTCACAGTAAGATCCATTGATTTGTCTTGCACTTTAAATAGATCCTTTACCAGTGCATAATTTTATAACATCATGTATTCATTGTTCATTTGGAGAGTATTGATCCTCTGAGTTATGCAGATTTTCTAACAGTAAGCTATTCCATATATATATATAAAAACCTGTTAATATCACCACGGACCTCATCAGAAAAGTCTTTAAGGGGGTGCCTGACTGGTTCAGTTGGTGGAGCATGCGACTCTTGATCTCAGGATTGTGGGTTCAAGCCCCATGTTGGGTGTAGAGATTACTAAAAAACAAAATCTTTAGGGGCACCTGGGTGGCTCAGTCATTAAGCATCTGCCTTTGGCTCAGGTCATGATCCCAGGGTCCTGGGATTGAGCCCCGTGTCAGGCTCCCTGCTTCAGTGGGAAGCCTGCTTCTCCCTCTCCCACTCCCTCTGCTTGTGTTCCCTCTCTTGCTGTGTCTCTGTCTGTTAAATGAATAAATAAAATCTTTTAAAAAACCCCACACAACCAAAATCTAAAAAATAAAGGGGTGGGGGAGGAAAGTCTTTAAGCATTAGGAAGCTGTTATATTTTTGGTGGCTGGTAAGTTTTCCAAAATTTTAATTTTTACTTGAAAACTCAAATTTTGTCATGGGCAGTTAATACTCCCAGACCTGTTCCTTAAAGTAACAGGCTTGCTTAATTCATTTTGGAAGAAAATCCTGTCAAATATTACTTAAGTCCAAATAACCATAGTTTGCCTGCCAGTCATTTCAGTAATCATAGGGCTCTATGAAAAAAGTAGTTCATTCAGCACACAAGTCAAACAATTACACAAGTGCTTTTTCCTCAACACAACCATCATACTTCTTCATGCAGCAGGAGTTTTATACATACTTCCCATTTGTCACATAGAGAATATTAAAAGAGGTGTACTCGAGAGTCAAGTTTAATTAAAAGTAGTATTTTTTACTGATTCAGCAGGAACATTCTTAAGTTAAACTGGCATTTTTAAAGATTTTTTTTTTTTTTTAATTTGAGAGAGAGAATGAGAGAGAGAGAGCAGGAGAGGGGGAAGGGTCAGAGGGAGAAACAGACTCCTTGCCGAGCAGGGAGCCCGATACGGGACTCGATCCCTGGGACTCCAGGATCATGACCTGAGCCGAAGGCAGTTGCTTAACCAACTGAGCCACCCAGGCGCCCTAAACTGGCATTTTTACAGTGAGTTTGGCAGTGGAGACTTTCACACAGTTTGGTGTCACTACCTTGATTTGTGTTAAGGTACCAACAGTTTTGCCCACCATTGCTTTTTCACTGTCAGTGTAAAAACAGTGAAAAAGTGAAATACCATCTAAATATTATTATGAAAATGATTTTGACCTTGTGGAACCTCTAAAAGGATCTCAAGAACCCTGTGTCTATAAACCACATTTTGAGAATCATTAACATAGTTAATATGTTCCTAAGAAAATACTAAATACTTTCTATAAGAAAAAAAAAAAAAAACTTCAAATAGGCCTTAAGAGTATTTACAAACTGATGGGATATCTACTGTTTGGCAAATCAATTCTCATTAAAGCCATCTTACAGAAGGCCTTTTAGGAAAGGAAATATTACCCATTTTTATAGAAGAAGCTGAGGTTTGAGATATGAAATATTGATTGGAGTAAATAATAGAACAATAACTACCAGAAGTGAATTTGAACTCAAGACACTCAGACTTTAGAAGTCCTTGCTTTCAAGAGAATCAGAAGATAAACCACAAATTGGTAGAAAAGATCTACAAAAGATACTCTTAAAACTCAACAAGAAAATGAACAACCCAATTTAAAAATGAGCCAAAGACCTTAACAGACATCTTACCAAAGAAGATATACAGATGGCAAATAAGCATATGAAAAGATGCTGCACATCATATGTCATCAGGGAAATGCAAATTTAAAAACTACCCATTAAGGGGTCCCTGGGTGGCTCAGTCTGTCAACTCTTGATTTTGGCTCAGGTCATGATCTCAGGGTTGTGAGATTGAGCCCCGCATAAGGCTCCATGCTGGAAATGGAGCCTGCTTAAGATTCTGTCTCTCCCAGGGTGCCTGGATGGCTCAGTTAGGCATCTCACTTTGGCTCAGGTCATGATCTCAGGGTCCTGGGATCGAGCCCTGCATCAGGCTCCCTGCTCAGCAGGAAGTTGCTTGTTCCTCTCTCTCTCTGCCTCTGCCCCTCCTCCTGCTTGTGTTCTCTCTCTCTCTCTCAAAATCTTTTTAAAAAATTCTCTCCCTCTTTCTCCGCCTCTACCCCCCCACTTAAAACAAAACAAACAAACAAACAAACAAACAAAAAACACCTTTTAAATGACCAAATTCCAGACCACTGACACCACCAAATGCTGGTGAGGATGTGGAGCAATAGGAACTCTCATTCACTATTGGTAGGGATGCAAAATGTTACAGCCATTTTGGAATACGATTTGGTAGTTTCTTAGAAAACTAAACATACTCTTACCATGTGACCTAGAATGTGCTTCTTGCTATTTACCCAAAGGAGTTGTAAATTTAGTTCCATACAGAAACCGACACACAGATGTTTATAGCTGCTTTATTCATAATTGCTGTAACCTGGAAGCAACCAAGACATCCTTCAGTAGGCGAATGGATAAGCAAACTGTGGTACATCCAGACAATGGAATATCATTCAATACTAAGAGGAAATGAGATTTTAAGCCATGAAAAGACATGGATGAACTTTAAATGCATATTACTAATTGAAAGAGACCAATTTGGAATGACCTTCTGGAAAAGAAAAAACTATGGAGACAGGAAAAAGACCAGTGGTTGCCAAGGGCAGTGAGGGGAGGTGGAGATGAATAGTCAGAGCATGGAGGATTTTTAGAGTGGTGAAAATACTCTGTATGACATTATACAATGGATAAATGCCATTATACCTTTTTCCAAACATATAAAATGTACAACACCAAGAGTGAACCCTATTGTAAACTATGGACTTTGAGTAATTACAATGTGTCAATGTAGGTTTATCCTTGGTAAAAAACACCATTCTGGTGAATGATGTTAATAATGGGAGAGACTATGCCTGTTTGAGGACAGGGAGTATAGGAGAAATCTCTGTATTTTCTTCTTAATTTTGTTGTAAACCTAAAATTACTCTTTAAGAAAAGAAAGTCTTCGTAAACATGTATTACGAAGACTTTCTATGTTGCCTTTCAACAACATAACCCATTTACATATATAATAGTTTAATTTAATTAAACCCATGACCCATTTAATACATATAATAGTCAGTGAGAGTAAAATTCTTTTACTTCAACCTTTCTCCATCCCTAAGCATTCAGAAGATTATACTCTCAGATATGCTTTATTTAAAGGTATAGAATTAAATAATAAAGGAATTTTGCTATGACTTCATTTTGAATTTGTGACTCTATTTTGAACCTCTGTATCTGCAGTAATGGAAAGTCAGAGAATTACAGTCTAACATGGCCAGGAAAAAAACTGAATAAAGCCTTGAAATAGATTTTGCAAATGAGTCACAGTTCTTCATTATATTAGGTTAAAGCTATCTTGTGACTGAGAGAGTACCATTATGTATAGGTTAATTAACTAATATAATGTATGCAAATTTAAATTTTTTAAGGTAACCCCCTTCAACTATAAAGTCAAACAAACCTGCAGCCCTAATCTTTTTTTCCAGTTCCTTGCAAAATAAATACCCCAATGATAATAATATCAATCCTTTACAATTGTATAATCATTTAGTTTCACATACATTATCTCAATCTTATTGGATCTTCATACCAACTCTGTGAGAGAGAACAGATTGATTACCCTATTTTGTAAATTAAGGACGGGTTCTATTACACCATTCTCTAAATAAGAAAACTGAAATACAGAAATTCTAAGTGATTTTGTCCATAGTCATTGGACAACTCAGCCTTCTGACTTCACATCTTTTATGTGAATTTAGGTTATGAGTCCCATCAAACATTTACTTTAGCCCTAAATTCTTGAAATCACTGAGTAACTATTGTCCCTTCCAAGGGGTTGCTAGCCCTACAGAGACTGCCCCATCTTTCCTCCCTTGTATTCCTTTTTCTGTGCCTGTTCCTATGTGCATCTTTTGTCTTTCTAACTGGTATATATGTTCCTTTAGGACACACTTCTATTTAATCCACACTGGACGTATAGTAACTCAGAAATTCCTGACCCTTTAACTTCCCAGTGTATTGTGATTAGTAGGATCTGAAATAGAGTGATGCAGAGGCCCACTTGGTCAGCTGTAGGCTAAGGAGAAAGTGCTCGCCGCTCTCCTCTTCAGGAATTATTAGTAGCTATGGGGAAGGTTAATGTTGAAAACTGTGGAGAGAAGCCCATTGAGGAGCCAGCCCATCTGTAGTACTGTGTACTTTTTTTTTTTTTTTAAGATTTTATTTACTTATTTGACAGAGAGCGAGAGCAGGAACACAAGCAAGGGGAGCGAGGGAGAGGGAGAAGCAGGCTCCCCGCGGAGCAGGGAGCCCGATGTGGGGCTCAATCCCAGGACCCCGGGATCATGACCTGAGCTGAAGGCCCACGCTTAACGACTGAGCCACCCAGGTGCCCAGTACTGTGTACTTTTAATGAGCACTTTCCTCCAGCTTCTCCTAAAGTATGTCTTTTAATTTATACATGATTAGGCTGTTATGCAAAGGTAGTCACAGTAGAATCTAATCATCATCTCTTTTCTCCAGGTCCTAAAAATGATGATCATTGGAATGATAACAGGTCTTCTGCTTATTCAGTAGTTTCAAAGCCAGCTTTTACTTACCTTAATACATTTAACCCTTTCAAAAGTCAATTGAGGTAGTTAAGGCAGGGATTATTCACCTCAATAAATGGAAAATTCTGGAGTAGAATAGAGAAATGACTTCCCCAAGTGCAGGAGGCTGGGAAATACTTGAATTGAGATTTTTCTGGCTCCCAGTCCAAGTCTCTTTCCATTATACTACACTGCTTCTGATTGTCAGTGACATTTACCATCATTATTATTTCATTACCAGAGGATTTTAGGGTGGGGGAGGAGGACTTTTTTTTTGTAATGAAAAATATTGTGAAAGTAATGTGACTTGAAATTTAGCCTGTGCTTCTTATACAAATTAGCTTTGCTTTTGTTTATCCTGAAATAAAATAAATTGAGCCAATTGTGACAAATGTTGATGAATATGACTGAATAGAATGACAGAATTGATACAGTTTTACTTTTAAAAATTATTATTATTAATCAGGTTTTCTAGCATTTGTAAGAGACAATGCCAAAACATCTAAATGCCAAAACATCTAAATGCCAAAACTAACTAACTAACCTCTCTCTAACCACGGGGCACCTGGCTGGCTTAGTCAGTAGCACATGAGACTCTTGATTGCAGGGTGGTGAGTTAGAGCCCCACATTGGACATGGACATTATTACTTTAAAACATAAATAAAATAAAATGATTAAAGTGGCAAAGGTTATACCCCAATTTAAAAAAAAATTTAAAAACCTCTAACCAGACTAAAGAAAAAATAATCAAATACAAATGATTTTTATCAGTATAATCTATATGACAGCACACACCTCACATGATTGAAAATACCTGTGTATTCATGTGACATTTGCCTTTTTCATTCAGTATTTGTCTTCAGATAATTAGCTTGATTATAACACGTTTGAATTGTAGTTATAACCAACCCACTATTGTGTCCGTGGTTGGTCTCTATAAATTTACAGATATTTGGGTTTCCTCATATATCAGTGTAATTCACACCTCCCCAAAAGTTACCAAAAGTGTTCTCAGTGTGCTAATGGAGACTCTATTTTATTTCTAATAATAATAAAAGAAACATGATATCATCATTACATTAAATACACAAATGTGTCATTTCATGAACACCAAAGAAAAACACCCTCTTTTGGCTATTTAATATTGTTTTAATTCCTCTAAATATACAAAAGTGACATGTACTCATATTTGCTCACATTTTCCCAAATTTAATTTAAACCTCAAATTAGTTATTTAATATCTGACCCACTAAAAACTTCAGTAGGAGTAAATATATTTGGCTTTAATTGTGTTGGCTAAACTAGGCAGATTCTTTAGGTAATATATCATAATGGTAATAAAAATTAACTGAGTTCACTGAATGTTTGTGTGCCAGTTACTGTGCTACGTGCTTTACATATATTGTAGATTCCTAAGCTATAACAATCTGATATTGTGGATTAATATGATTAAAACATAAATGATATTGTTACCATCTGTAGAAACTTTTCTTTTTAATGCCTTCAGCAAACACTATTGCAGTATACCCTCCAGAAAAGATTTATAGAGTGTTTCCCTGGGAATTAGTAAACTGAAGTATTATTCTAATTGGAAAAGTAACAGACACACTGGTGGTGGGGTGGGGGTGTAGAGAGATATATATATATATATATATGATTAGCTTTATTTTAGGCCTATTACGGTTTCCTGGAGCACTAGTCTTTTGCTTATGAAAAATAGCCTTGACTAAAAATAAACTTCGGGACTACATCAAAATAAAAAGCTTCTGCACAGCAAAGGAAATAATCAACCAAATTAAAAGGCAACCTACTGAAGGGGAGAAGATATTTGCAAATGATGTATCCAATAAAAGATTAGCATCCAAAATGTATAAGGAACTTAAAACAACTCAACACCCCAAAAACAAATAATCCAATTAAAAAAATGGGCAGAAGACATGAACAGACATTTCTCCAAAGAAGACATGCAAATTGTTGACAGACACATGAAAAGATGCTCAACATCAACTCATCATCAGGGAAATGCAAATGAAAACTACAATGAGATATCATCTCACACCTGTCAGAATAGCTAAAATCTAAAACAAAGAAACAACAAGTGTTGGTGAGGATGTGGAGAAAGGGGAACCCTCTTACACTGTTGGTGGGAATGCAAACTGTCTGTGCAGTTTGTGCAGCCAGTCTGGAAAACAATATGAAGTTTCCTCAAAAAGTTAAAAATAGAACTACCCTGGGATCCAGCAATTGCCCTACTGGGTATTTAGCCAAAGAATACAAAAATACTAATTCAAAGGGATACATGCACCCCAATGTTTATAGCAGCATTATTTACAATAGCCAAATTATGGAAGCAGCCCAAGTGTCCATTGACTGATGAATGGATAAAGAAGAGGTGGCATATATATACAATGAACTATTATTCAGCCATAAAAAAAATGAAATCTTGCCATTTGCACTGACATGGATGGAGCTACAAAGTATAATGCTAAGTGAAATAAGTCAGGCAGAGAAAGACATACCATATGATTTCACTCATATGTGGAATTTAAGAAACAAATGGGCGTAGGAAGAAAAAATAGACAAACCAAGAAACAGACTCTTAATGATAGGGAACAAACTGATGGTTATCAGATGGAGGTGGATGGGGGGGATGGGTGAAATAGGTGATGGGGATTAAGGAGTGCACCTACTGTGATAAGCACTGGGTGATGTATGGAGTTATTGAATCACTTTGTTGTACACCTAAAACTAATATAACACTGTATATGTTGACTATGCTGGAATTAAAATAAAAACTTAAGACCGCTGGGACCATTGATGACTGAGTCGGTGTTGCAGCTTTTGTATTACTCCCTGGGCACTGCAAGCAGGCCAGGCATCGTATCACCTTACAGGTGGTATGGAGGAGAAAACCAAGGTGTGTGTTGGTAATCTGGGGACCAGTGTCAGCAGAGGAGAGTTAGAAAGGGCTTTTAGTTATTATGGTCCCTTAAGAACTGTGTGGATTGTGAAAAGTCCTCTAGGATTTGCCTTTGTGGAACCTGAAGATCCTAGACATGCAGAAGATGCAGTTTGAGGCCTGGATGGGAGAGTGATTTGTGGTTCCTGAGTGAGAGTTGAATTATCAACAGGCATGCTTTGGAGATCTGGTTTTGATAGACCACCTGCCCAACGTTCCTTTGATCCCAATGATAAATGCTATGAGTGTGGCGAAAAGGGACATTATGCTTATGATTGTCATCATTACAGCCAGCAGAGGAGAAGCAGGTCACAGTGTAGATCACATTTAAGATCCAGAGGCAGGCGATACTCTTGCTCATGTAGCAGGAGCAGGAGGTCAAGATCAGCATCTCCTCAACCATCAAGATCTGTGTCTCTTTCAAGATCCGCTTCACCCAGAAGATCTAGGTCTGGTTCTATAAAAGGTTCAAGATGCCCGTCGAGGTCAAGGTCAAGATCCAGGTCTGTTTCATTACTAAGAAGCAGCCAAAGTTCAAATATCCCATCTCCAAAAAGAAGTCATTCCCCATCAGGAAGTCCACAAAGAAGTGCAAGACCTGAAAGAGTGAAGTTCTCAAGTTCACCTTTTAGGGAAGAGTTATTTCGTTTACATTATTATAAGGGATTTGTGATGTCTGTAAAGCGTAACTTAGGAAGGTTATTTCAATCATCCAGTCAAAATGGATCTGGATTATAACTGTAAATTCACAGCAATAAGATAATATAAATTTTTGTTAAATGTATTAACATCCTGGTGGTCTGAAAATGTGGGTTTTTATTTGGCACATTTAAATAAAATGTTTCTAGCTAGAAAAAAATAAATATAAATTAAAACTTAATAAAAGAGGGGTGCCTGGGTGGCTCAGTTGGTTAAGTGTCTGCCTTCAGCTTAGGTCATGATCTCAGGAGTCGGCCTCTCCCTCTCCTTTGCCCCTCCCCCCCACTCCTGCTCATTCACTCTCTCTCTCGCTCTCTCTCAAATAAATAAAATGTTTAAAAAAAAAAGTAATTAAAAAACCAGCAGATTAGAGAAAAAAAAAAAAAAGAAACCAACCCTGCCGACATCTTGATCTGAGACTTTCAACCTCCAGGACTGTGAGAAAATAAATTTCTGTTGTTTAAACAAACAAACAAAAAAATAGCTTTGACTCTTGTAACGTGCTATATATGGAAGAATTTCAAACTTTCAAAGCCTTCCTGGGAATGTAATACCTGGGCTACTGTGATAAAGATTAGAGCAGAGATCAATGAAATAGAAACCAGAAAAACAGTAGAACAGATCAATGAAACTAGAAGCTGGTTCTTTGAAAGAATTAATAAGATCTATAAACCACTGGCCAAACTTACCCAAAAGAAAAGAGAAAGGACCCAAATTAATAAAATCATGAATGAAAGGGGAGAGATCATGACCAACACCAAGGAAATAGAAACAATTATTAGAAATCATTACCAGCAACTGTATGCCAACAAATTAAGCCCTGGAAGAAATGGATGCCTTCCTGGAAACTTACAAACCACCAAGACTGAAACAGGAAGAAATAGACTATCTGAATAGACCAATAACCAGTAACGAAATTGAAGCAATAATCAAAAACCTCTCAAATTCTACCAAACATTTAAAAAAGAAATAATACCTATTCTACTGAAGCTGTTCCAAAAAAAGAAACGGAAAGGTTCCAAACTCCTTCTATGAGGCCAGCATTACCCTGGCCCCAAAAGGAGAATTACAGACCAACATCCTTGATGAACATGGATGCCAAAATACTCAACAAGATCCTAACTAATGGGATCCAGCAGTACATTAAAAGGATTATTCACCACAACCAAGTGGGTTTTATACCTGGGATGCAAGCGTGGTTCAACATTTTCAAATCAATCAACGTGATAGAGCACATCAATAAAAGAAGACAACCATATGATCTTCTCAATTGATGCAGAAAAAGCATTTGACAAAATACAGCAACCATTCCTGATTAAAACTCTTCAGAGTATAGGGATAGAGGGAACGTTCCTCAATATCATTAAAGCCATCTTTGAAAAGCCCACAGTGAATCTCATCATCATTGGGGAAAAGCTGAGCGCTTTTCCCTTAAGATCAGGAACACAAGAGGGATGCCCACTCTTACCACTGTTGTTCAACATAGTGCTTGAAGTCCTAGCCTCAGCAATCAGAAACAAAAAGAAATAAAAGGCATCCAAATTAGCGTAGAGTGAGCTTTCTAATCTAACTTCAGAAATCTAGAAAATATTGGGGCACCTGGGTGGCTCAGTCCATTTAGTGTCTGCCTTCGGCTCAGGTCATGATCCCAGCATCCTGGGATAGAGCCCTGCATCGGGCTGGCTCCCTGCTCAGTGGGGAGTCTGCTTCTCCTTCTTCTGCCCCTCCCCCTGCTCATGTGCGAGTGTGCGTGCGCTCTCTCTCTCTCTCTCTCAAATGAATAAAATCTTTTTAAAAAAAAGAAATCTAGAAAATATCAAAAGGGGCTTTTGTGAGACATGGCCTCATTTTGTTTACAAATGGTGGATTCTTCTTTTTGCAGATGTGTCTTGCTGAATCAGGGCTGTCTTATCCCTGCCATCGACTTACAGTGGGCAGAAGAGCTTCACCTGCACAAACCCGGGAGCAGTCCGAAGAGGTAAGCCTGTTTGCCAAGCTTTTCAGTGAATAGGAGGCCTGTCTTCCACCTGCCTGCCCATTTCCTATTCTTTTTTATCTGCCATAGCAATGAATAGATAAGTTAATGTAGCATGAATAAAATCTCAGTAAATTCTTGAAGGTAGGAACTTTTCATGCGAGTTTATTGTTAATGTGCTCCTTCTTGGTCTATAAGTTTCATGTTTCAACAGACAGAATTCAGGTGGATTGGTTGAAATGAGTTTTACTTAGAATTGACAGGTTGACAACAGATTTTCTTCATTGCCAACTATATAGTTGAGTACATTTACTAAGACTGATCCTGAAGGTCCTTTAACTCATTGAGCTAGAGCACCTTCTATGAACCAGGTATTGTGCTTAATACTAAGTAACAAAGATGAATAACAATGTATCTATACCAAGGTGCTCAGAGTCAAAGGTGATAGATTAATTAATTATAATGGCAAACTAATAAAAGCAGAGATAGCACATAGAGTGCTATAGAAACAGAAGAGGGACAGATAAGATTGAACATGTTTAGGTATGGGATGTACTTGTGTGTGTCTTTGTGGGTCTGAACAATGTTAAAAGACAGTATCTTTTCCATGGCAACAGTAGCACTCGGTGTCCAACTGTGACTTTGATTAAAAGGTAATGGGAAAGATAGCTTGGACATTACAATTTATCTGTTAGAAAGCATTTATTGAGCTCCTACTATGTGTTAAAGAAAAATCATCACCATCACTTAAAAAGTGTATGTGATAGAGGTCATAACTAAATAGCACAGAAAAATGTTACCTTAGTGTTTTTCAGTCCAATAAAACCTTTTTCCATTTACATTCTATACAAAATATGGTTGTGAATTTTTATTTAAACTGACTGTATTTTGGACACTCATTATGGAAGCTGCCACAGGACCTCTCCAGCCATCCTCTGAATATGTATTTATATCACTTAAATATGTGAAAGGGAAATGGGATGCATAAGTTACATTCTGTAAAATGATCATCCTGTGAAATGATAATTTGCAACTCTGGTTTTTAACATTTTTTTAGAAATCCACAAAGAAGAAGGGGTTTTCCCGTGCTACAAATATTACTGTATTGTTTTCTTAGGCCTCTAAAAATGTTAATTTCCTTTAAAGAGCCCACACCATTTTAGTTAGCATTTTATCTCACTAATCCTCATGAAAGAAAACATGATATTGAGTTTCACTGCTTGGCAGAAATTCCCAGAAATAATTTATTGAAATACTTCTTTCTAATGTGTGAGTGTGTTTCTAATGCTGAAGTAGGTTGTGCTTCAACCCTGTAATGGATAAATCTACTACATTAAAAGGTGGCCAGCTAGCTCCACCCAAAATTTTAAATTCTGTGCTCTGAAAGGTGACAGATACCTGTTTCACTTCATTTTATTTCCTTCTCTCACTCTCACCATTGTATGTGTTATTTGGATGGTCCCTTCAGCAAAAAGAAGTCAGTGCCATACAGTAAGAAATAGTGTTTATGAAAGGCTGGCATACTCTTTAGGTTAGAGAAGAAGGTAGAATGGGATTAGGAGGCTTTGCTAAACTAAAAGAGCTGCAGTCCTGGGAACATCTTAAAATATGATTATTTGTGATGAAACCATTATTTTTCTTCCCCTGGTTAACTGTAAATATCACCTTTTTAGGGAACTGGTGAGAAATGGGCAAGTGTGACTCGGGCTTTTATGCTGCCATAGAATTATACAACTGGAAGGGATTTTTAAAATTTGATTTCCACTCTTCTATCCATTCATCCCTCATTCATTTAAATACTAATGGCTTCTAGGTGCCCATCATTAGGACCACAGTCTGTATGCTAAAAGAGCTCACTCAAAATATCCCCTCAAAATATACCTTTGTTTTATCTTCAATAACAAGGCAACCAGTTCCATTGTTGAGCAGCTCTGTCTGTTGATATCTTCCTTAAACTGGAACCTGTGTCCTTGTAGCTTCCACCCAGTGGTTCTGCTTCTTTTTTTTTTTTCTGCTTTTAACCCTTCTCCTACATGATTTCAGGTTTCAGGACAACTACCATTTTTCTATTGATTGTCTGAAGCCTTGAGTTAGGACGAAGATATTTGAGACCAGTAGTTAAATTTAAGCTTTGAATTTTATGGATTATAGTTACGTGTCCTCTGGCTAGAGGAATTTTATTTCTTACATCCTCCTTCCTCTCCTGCAACTATATTTTTTTATGATAATTCACCATTTTTTCTTTCCTTCCCAGCCTTCCCTTGCTCCTGAGCCCCCTTTTAATGATCTTTCCATATCTGAGTACCTAGCTAATACCTTCCTCTCCTTTCTCCAGCTGCCTGGGTGGAACAGGGTAGGGACCCATAGACCCAGGCTTCTTGAGAATTGTCCAATCCTCAGTTGATAGTGGAAGAGAGAGGGGAGTGCCACAAGAATAAAACAAACAAACAAAACAACAACAACAAAAAACTTCAAATGTAGTAGATGCTAGTTAATTAGTTAATAACTTCAGTTAAGGAAACGTCTATTAAATGCTCACTATGTGCTAGTCAGATGCATATAAAACTGGTAATTTCATATTATGTAATGATAAAATTGAGCAAGCACAAGATACTAGGGCACAAATGTGGGGGTTGAAGGCATAACACTCAAGAATGTTTGCAAGCAAAAGCCATGTCTGCCTTATGCACCTCTGAACACCTAGTGTAGTACCTGGCACATACCAGCCACAAAATAAATATTGGTGAGTGAGTATTTTTTTAAAAAGAAGAAGGAGTGGGGGAGAGAGGAATGAGTTGGGGGAGGAGGATGAAGAAAGACTACAGGAATTTATATCCAAATCTAATTATAAAGAATGAGGCACAGTCAGCCAGATGAAGAAATATGGAAATAGTATTTCATTCAAAAGAAACAGCATGATCTGATGTAGTATATGCACAGAGATGAGTGCAGTTTGGTGTTCGTGCAAAATAAAGTGGGAGACAAAGATAAGAGATGAGGTGAAGGTGAATAGATCTTAGGTCTTACAGGTCATGTTGGGAACTTGAACTTTGGGCAGCCACAGGAGGCTTTTCAGTGACAAATGATTTTCTTTCCCCAAATACACATTTTAGAGAAGAGTACTTTGCTGCTGTGCAGAGGCTAGATATAAGGGAAGCAAGACTGGAGGCAGAAAAATCAGGTATGAATCTATTGTACTAGCACAGTTAAAGGATAATGAGATCCTGAACTAGAACATAATTTGTAAAAATAGAGAAGGATATGGGTTCAGGAAGTACTTTGGAGGGAAGATCAGTAGGACTGGTGACTGATAGGATCTGTGGGAGGAGAGAAAAGGAAGCGATAAGAATGATACCTAGGTTTTGGTTTAAGCGACAGAAAAGAGTCATTCGGTATTCATTCAGTAAGTTCTGATTACATGCCCCTCTATGCCTGGTACTGATCTAAATGTCAGGAATGTGGCTGTGAACAAAGCAAAGTCTTTGCATAAAGGATCTTGTACCTAATAAAATGAAATTGAACACAGATAATTGCCAAAAATTTGTATTTCAATTTTTAAAACTTGGTGAGACAAGTATTTAGCTTGTCTGCTGTGGTCCTACCATTAGTATGTGGTATTGCACCACAGGCAGACAAGCTAAATAGTAATCATGTTACTTCTGAACATTTCCATCTGAATGCCCACTGCAGACTCACTCTGTACAAAATTGAACTTCCCATATCTCCCCAGAAACCTATTTCCTCACCCATATTAATGATCACTATCAATCCAAGCCAAAAACTGTTCATTCTAATCACTGAAGGACCTGCTATTCTTTGAAACTGTCCCAAATGAACTGATACATTGGATTTTTATAACCCTTTCCTTTTGACTATTCAAATAAGTATATTTTTATGTCTTCCTTTAGAATTTCTTGAGGGCCTGAACCATGTTTTATCTATCTCTGTATCCCTAGCTTTTAACCTGTTGCTTTGATATAAGTAGTTGATGAAAAGAACATCTACTTCAGTTTTAAGCTTGCCTTAGTGCCGAGTATATATGAGTCTAAATTTTGTCTCAAACAGTTTGGTTCTTTCTCCTCTAGGAAGTTTGCTCTGATTTTTCCCATTCCTCGTGCATTAAATGTTCTCCTCTGAACTTAACCTGTCATAACACTTATCACTAGGTATTACAATTAACTGTATATATTATATAGTGTTCTTTAAGACCATATAGACTATCTTTCACATAGGTCCAGGCAGTGTGGCATTTACTAGGGTTTGGTAAATGTTTGTTAAATGATAATGGGAATAAATGAATGCCAATAAACAGCCAAAATAGAATCACGAATTTTTTAAGCTGTTTTTTAAATTCTGAGTAAATAACTTCTCTGGATTCAAAGAGTTTTAGGGCTGCCATGGCTGAACCAAGAGATTATGTATTCTCATCAGCAAACATTAATGAAAAAAAGATTGTTTATCTCATTTTTTAGAAAAAGCTTTTCCTAACCTGTTAGATGGCTGATAAGAAAATGTGAAGAGATTGGAAGTTCCTTATACATAATTAAGCAGCTCATTCTTGCAGATACTTCAATAATTCATATTTGAAATATACTTTTTTCAACAAAATTGACTTTTTAGATAACTCCCTTTAAAGATGTTGTTGTTGTAGGATTTTGCTTTCTGGATTTTAAGAGATTTGGGAACTCTACACTTTATGAAGACAAAATGAATAATGAGTTAGGTACATAGGCACAAAATTAAAATCACTATCCCAGTATGATATAAAGTTCTGTTGTTATGGAAAGGGGCTACTATTTGATTGGAAAACTGGATTAGGAGAAGGAGTTTAGATGTGGTGGATAAGGTAAAAGGAGTGAGAAGAAAAGATGATATGTAGAACAAGGCTTTTTCTTCTCTGTGTCCTCCAACCCTTCTTAACCTGATGCCTCTTAAAGGGAAAGATGAGTGTTAGGCAAGACTAAGTGAAGGCTGAGATGGTAGCTTAGCTGATAGAGAATGTGACAAGATTCATCAGACTGGACCTTTGTTTCTTTCCACTAGCCTGTGAACCTGGCTAAGTATCCTAGAAGAGTATGTAGTGTACCTTTTAGATCCTAAACCTTTACCCCTTTAAGAAACTGAGACTCAAAGTTCAGGGAACTTCATGCTCCAGATATCTGTGTGCCTGAAACACAGGGAAATCAAGCACAGTAGTCATCCTAGTAGATGTGTGGTTTTGTAGAGGAGGCTCCCTTACTACTTTGAAATGAGAAGGGGTTTTTGAATTTTTAAGCTGTTGAATTGCTGAAATCAGGAGATATTTGCCCTACAAAGTGAAACACTAAAGTAAGATTAGGATCGTAAGTAGAACCAAGGTGTCTGTGAGAAATAGTGGTGCAGTCAGAATAGCAGATAGACTGCTTAGGACAAGGACCATTCATTTTTACTCCTTCAATAAGTATTTGTTCATTATCTTCTTTATTCAAACCACTAGGAAGACTTTCTTTCAAATAAGACGGAGAATGTTACAATTCTGGGCATTAGTGCTTGGTTATGCCCAAGGAGGAAATGCTAAGCTGAGTCAAATGGAGTAAATATCTTGGCTTCTTCATTTGGAACCATTAGACTTGCTAGGTCAGTAGTTTTAAAATTGTTCCACAGTGTCCTGAGATCCTTCAGAGGTACCCCAACTATCAAAGGGATATGAGAAAGAAAAGGCCAAGCCTAGGAGGAGCATTAGACTCCCCATTGCCCTCTGGCTGCATCAACCAGAGTAGCCTTACTTTTGTCTATTGTATGCACTATAATTTTACATAATATTTTCCTTGGGGCCAGGGGAGAGAGGTAACCCTGTGAAAAGAAGTTTGAAAACCATTGATAAGAAGATCTTTAAAATCCCTTCTAGTTTGGGCGCCTGGGTGGCTCAGTCGTTAAGCGTCTGCCTTCGGCTCAGGTCATGATCCCAGGGTCCTGGGATCGAGTCCCACATCGGGCTCCCTGCTCGGCGGGAAGCCTGCTTCTCCCTCTCCCACTCCCCCTGCTTGTGTTCCTGCTCTCACTATCTCTCTCTCTGTCAAAAAAAATAATAAATCAATCAATCAATCAATCAATCAATCAATAAAATCCCTTCTAGTTTAAAATCTGTAATTTTTATGACTAGCTAACCTCTAACATCCCTCTAGCCAAGTTTTATAAGTCTTTGATTCTAAGTTTCTCTTAATGCTTTTCTGGCAAATATTTATCTCTAAGTAGGCTCTTTTGCATAGACCAGAATCAAATAGTTTCCCCATTTTCACAGCTTAAGGACATAGTGCCATATTTTAAAAGATAGAAATTTCATATATTAAATAGTCTGTGTAGACTTCATTTATCGAACATAGGACAGACAGGCATTTAGCCAGGTACCTTGCTGGGACCCCCTTCTCATCCAAGGCATAAATATTTGTCAGTATTCACAGTTTGGATGTTTTAGATCTCAGTATTTTGAAATTCCATTCTTACCTAGAGATAGCAGCCTAGTTCATATTTTGAATCCGATGTTTTTAATTGTAATACTTTAAATCTCAACTGATGTTGCTGAAAACAAAATAAACGGAGCATGTTTATCAGTGCCCAGCATGTAGTAAATTCTCAATAAATGTTTATTGAATAGAAGCACATCTCATATTTAATAGCCTGCACTTTACAAAGAGCTTTTATATAGTGTATCTCCAATAACACTGAAAATAGTGTACCATATTCCACTAATGAAAAATTTGAGAACCATTGCAGTAAGGAAGTGGCAAGTTTGAAATGGAGATTACTGTGAGCTTTTTAAAAGACTCATATAGCTTGCTTTGTCTTTGACCTGATTATACCCATCTCCTCATTTATTGAGCAAATATTTATTGAGCACTTAATTGTGTACTATGTTCTGGGGATAAAACAGACAAAAATCCCTATCTTCATTGAGTTTGTAAGCATCCTTCATTTTCCCTCAGGTTCCAGCCTTTAGTCTAGGGGTATCACAGCAAGTTTAGAAATATATATAAGCCTTAAAATGAAAAATATTAAGCTTTACTCTAGCAAATGGCTTCTTACTTAATAGAACTATTGTAATACTAATGTCCTATTGTGATTACTTAACTTATATTTTGGAATTTGATTTCCTAAAGTCAATATAAAACTAATCAGGACTTTTCTTAAATAGCAAAGCACCGATGTTCATATGGTTAGTGATAGTGATGGAGATGACTTTGAAGATGCTTCCGAATTTGGGGTGGATGATGGAGAAGTATTCGGCATGACATCATCTGCCCTGAGAAAATCTCCAATGAGTGAGTATTAATAGCTCTTTGGGTCCAGCACTGTAATTCTACTTCCTACTGCAGAAACTTATGAAGAACAATGAACTTAAAAATCTCTTACTGACTTCCCAGGTTTGGAGAGAGAAAATATAGCAAGTAGGCACATTATTCATTAGAACCAGATCCTCTTGAGTTTTGGTTTTATTAAGCTCAACAATTCCCAGTGCTTTAGTAAAATTCATTAAAAATGCAAGGGAATGTATAACTTATGTTTCACGTATATAATTAGTTATGATTCTTTCTCTTTACTTTAAACCTAGAGGTTGATAAACAAATAGCTATATTTTCTGTGACTGTACTTGTTTCCCGGCATCTTAGTGGAGATATCAGTTTTAAGAATAGTAATAATTATTTTTCCATTCGGTGGTACCACCTTTGGCAGGAAAAAAAGGTAAACTAATGTGCCATCTCCTTCTCTTTAACTTTACAAGATACATACTGTAGAATCACAAGCAGTATTATATTCAAAATTACCATTAAAATCAATCCGTAAATGGCTCATTTACTCAGTGAAGTTAGGGAACTCCACTGGGCAGAAATAGATGTGATATTTACTTAAAATTGACCATCTTTCTTATAAATGAGATTTTTGAAAGAACTTGAGATCCTTTTTATATAATTTATTCACAAGATGTCATTTTAAGAAAACATTGAAATCCTAATTGATGACTGGCACATACTTGAAATGCTTAGCAGGACTGTGTCAGTTGGCTTTCCAAAATTTATGAGCTTGGAATTTTTTCAAGGTTCTTTTTTAAGGTTTGATGAAATCTTCTAATGTATGTCAAGTTAAAATGTCTCCTCAAATATATCACAGAAGCTAAGATTTAATTTTATTTCCTCTTTATTGATTAAATATATTTCTTATATGTGGGATTAGATGTTATGTGGTTTGTTTTTTGTGTCTATTTGTTTTGTTTTTTTTGTTTTTGTTTTTTCTTTTGTTTGTTTTTTAGTGCCAGAAAACGCAGAAAATGAAGGAGATGCCTTATTACAATTTACAGCAGAGTTTTCTTCAAGGTAGGGTTAGGACATTAACTATATAAAATTGATGTTCTTTTAATGCTACTGTGATTTTTCTGGAGCAATTTTAATCATAGATTGTCTTTAATTTCTCTGTAAAGTATTCAAAGGATATATTTATCAGTTTATGTAGTCCTGATAGTTTAACACATACTATTCAGTGTCAGATAACTAGTAAGCCATTTATGCCACTTCAGAGATGTATTTATCATCTTATCTCTATATCTTTATTGAAGGAAAATAAATGTGTCACTAATTAATATATTGACTATATTCCCAAAAGGACTAGGTTATAGGATACTAATTTTTGGTATATCCTAGAATAAACAAAATATCCTTTAAAAGAATATTAAATTAAAAAATAATTTAAAAATTTTAAATGTAAGTGAATTTTTTCTTTTAATTTTTGTTTTGGAACTATTAACATTTCTTCTTTTAAGAGGCTAATATAAAATGTTTTATATGCATTTGAGATTCTTATAAGTTGTTTAAGAGGATTTAAGTATTTAACCCTAAATTTTTGTGTAAGTGATATTTCTCTTTAGTTCTGTTTTCTAATGTAATATAATTTGGAAACTTTGCAAGATTACAGTTTTTTCCCTCTCTGTTGGACTTCCAGAATAAATGAACTAATAAAATGGAAAGTTAAGGTTACTATAAGGAAAATCTTATGAAAGTGGATAACCAGGAATTGCTACCTATAAATGGCATGGTTTTGTAGCACTTATTAAATCCATTTGCTAGATGTACTTAAAATTCCAGTATTCTAATATTATCACTACAGGCCAAGATGAATTTTAAGAACTAATGAAGCTCATTCCCAAGCCTTTAAAGAAATGTTTTAATGTTTGGTCTATAGTTAAGAGACATTAATCCCAACATTTACTTAAAAGATGCTGATTAGACTTGTGAAACTTTGAAGTAAATTTGAAATGTATTTAAATTAATAGACATAATTTTTCCTATAGATATGGTGACTGCCATCCTGTATTTTTTATTGGCTCATTAGAAGCTGCTTTTCAAGAGGCCTTCTATGTGAAAGCCCGAGATGTAAGTGCAATCTTACCTTTTGTGATTAAAAAATGCATCCCATAGGTTTACCACCAGGCCTCAGGCAATGCTTAATGTTTTCTGTTTTTTTCAGATTGAAGACTTGATTTTGTTTGTGGTTCATCTACCAGCCTAATCATCACCAAGATGCCCATTTCAGAGGGGCAATAGTATAATAGGGTATTGCTGGCTCTTGTAGATGGCCTTGTCAAGCTCTGAAACAGGAGTTTTTTTGTAGGGGGAAAAAGGGAGCCATGCTTAGAAGGGACCAGGCTACATGTGTATGTTCTTTTCAGTTATGTGATTGACAGGTTCTTTCTAAATGCCCTTTCAGTCTTTTCCCAAAATGATTCCATCTAATAGTATATATCTAATAACTGCAATATTTTTATCTTAAAAGTTACTTTAGACAACAAAAATATAGAAATGGGCATTTTGATCTTAAAGTAAAGTAGATTGGCATTTATAACAAGAATTCCGAAGGTACATTTTCAGCAAGAAATTTCTATGCAATCACTCTGTTTATATGTTGAGCCAGCAGTGGAGACCTCAGTAATCTGGCTCCTACCTATATGCACAACTTTAGCTCTTTCCATTCCTTGCCTTATACTTAATAAATCTAGCAATGATGTACTGTTTGTGTTTCCCCATAATCTTACTCTTTGGTCATGCTTCTCTGCTATAAGGAATGACTTCATTCTGCCCTTTACCTGGTTAACTTCTGCTCTTCCTCTGAGACTTAATTGTCCCTGACTCTTCCACTATTTGACAGTTGGATCCACCCCTTAGTACTTTGTACCGATACCCTCTGCTCATCTTACTGTTACACTTAACACACTGCTTATCATTATCCATTCTCTCTATATATGCCTTCTCAAGAGATTCGATTTTCTTTTTGGCAGTGACTGTACCATCCCTGGTAAATATTCTATGTATTTAATGAATGAAGGAAAAAAAGAGAGTGGGAAGGAAGAAATAGTGTGTAGATAGAGTAGAGGGCAAGTTATTGGAATTAAAGAGGGCAAGGACTTTTGAGAGTAGAGCGCAAGGATGCCTCTGAAATTTCTAGTTTCCAGTTTATCTTAAACCCTGACCTAAAAAGAAAATTTCATTTTAAACAAATTTTAAAAATTGACAATAATTAGTGATCAAACTTAGAGCAATGAATGGGTTTAATGAAGTGGAATAGAAACACAAACTGTTCTTTACCCTAAGAATAGTGGAATAGCCCATTATAAATGCTGTGTTAGTCTATTTTTTAACTATTAAATTTATATAAAATGGATGTCATTTTTGAAGAAATAAATATTTATAATAATACACATTTATAGTTTCCATAGGTTTATGGAAAACACTGAAAAGCAAAAAGAAAATATTCTAACACAGATTAACAGTTAACTTTATGATACATGTTCTTTCCATATTTTTAAATATATTTTGATGAATACTTTTATGTATGCTTAATATTATTGAGTCATGTTATAATCCTGCTAAAACAGTTTATTTTCACCTTTTAATATTACATGGTCATTTGCTTTTTTTTTTTTAATTTTTTATTCTTATGTTAATCCCCATACATTACATCATTAGTTTTAGATGAAGTGTTCCATGATTCATTGTTTGTGCACAACACCCAGTGCTCCATGCAGAATGTGCCCTCCTCAATACCCACCACCAGGCTAACCCATCCTCCCACCCCCCTCCCCTCTAGAACCCTGTTTGTTTTTCAGAGTCCATCATCTCTCATGGTTCGTCTACCCCTCCGATTTCCCCCGTTTCATTCTTCCCCTCCCGCTTGGTCATTTGCTTAATTATATTTTATAATATTTTAATTTTTTATTAAAACAATTTTTAATACAGAAAAAGTAAAAAGAATAGTACAGTAAACACCCAAATCCCCTATCCCTAAATTTAATAACTAATAAATTTTGCCATGTTTGCTTCTTTCATATGCAAGCATCCCAAAGTTTTAATGGAGATAGAAGCCTTAATAACTTCAAAAGTTTAACTACCACACATTTATAAAAGAGCAGCATTTGAAATGTAATTATTTACATTTTTATACTTATTTAGGTTTGTGATTTTGATGAATAAATTTTTTATGATAAATTTTCATTTCCTCTCTGAAAATGGCAAACATTGACTGGAATAGAAAATAAGTATAAAATTTATTATTCAAAATATATAAAAACAAATGTAAAAAAATTAAAGTTTCACATGATTTTTTTTTAACTTTGTAGCAGTTACACTTTTGAAATAAAACTTAAACTGCATGAAAATATTTAGGATACCTTTTTATATTCAATATTTTTTGTTAAATTACATATCTTACACCTAAAGACATCTGTATGTGTTTTCCAAAAAATAATGATATTCTCTTACATAATCATAATACCATTATCACATGTAACAAAATTAACAGTAATTCCCTAATATCACCTAATATCCAGTGCATATTCATACTTTACCAGCTGTCTCCAAAATGTCTTTTTAACTATTTTTTTGAAACCACAGTCTACTCAAGGATCACAAATTACATTTGGTTGTTAGATTTTTAAAAATATTTATTTATTTTAGAGAGAGTGAGAGAGGGCATGGTGGTAGGGGCAGAGGGAGAGAGAGAATCTCAAGTAGACTCCCCTTTGAGCGGGGAGCTTGTCACAGGGCTCGACCTCATAACCCTGAGCTCATGACCTGAGCCTAAATCAAGAGTCGGACACTTAACCGAGCCACCCAAGCGCCCTGTGATTGTTAAATTTCTTAAATCCCTTTAAACAAGCACTCTCTCCTCCTGCCTCTCTTTTTTCCCCCATAACATTTGCTTAGTGAAGAAATCATGCTTTGTTATATTCAGGTCAAAATTTTTTTGCAAGAATGCTTTGTAAATAATACTGAATACTTCATTAAAACAGGACTCTAATGGTTATAGAGTCTCATTGTATGGCCATGTTATTATATTTAAACAATCACTTATTGGACATAAATATGGTTGAAAGTAGTTGAAGTAATCGGAAAATGTTAGGGCCTTTGTGACTTAAACTGTAGCTCCCAAAATAAGCATAGATGTCTTTTAAATCCCACTTAAAAAGCTACCCTAAGATACACTGTGTATACCTTAAACATTTTAACTTTAAATGAAGATACTTGTTTAAATATACAGTATATAATAGACAAAGAAACTTTTGCTAAGTGTCTTATATAATAAACTGGCATTTGATGATCCCCAGAGGAGAATAAACTCTTGCATATTAGCTTCTGGATATTTCTAATGAAATAATTGATTGTTTGCTTTTGACTAGGGTCTTGGTATTTTATTTTATTTTATTTTATTTTTATTTATTTGAGAGAGAGAGAATGAGAGACAGCATGAGAGGGAGAAGGGTCAGAGGGAGAAGCAGACTCCCTGCTGAGCAGGGAGCCCAATGCGGGGCTCGATCCTGGGACTCCAGGATCGTGACCTGAGCCGAAGGCAGTGGCTTAACCAACTGAGCCACCCAGGCGCCCCGGGTCTTGGTATTTTAACAAATGAAAGTCATTGGTTCATGTAATTAAATGTTTTGCTTCATATTAGATTCGTACCAAAATCCTTTGACCTCTTTGGAATGCTAAATTGTCTGTATCTTTTTCCCCTTGCCCAAAACTTTTTCTTTCCTCATTTCTCTTTTCCAGGTTAAAGAACAGTTTATACATCGTTTAAGACATTACTGTAAACTTAAGTAAAATTGATCCACATGATAGATACATTTTTCAGATTTAAATCTATGCAGATACATTCATTATGGTCATCAGCCAAGTTACACACATACACACACACACATATCTCCTTTTAATTAAAGAGTACTGTGTACGCATAGAAATAGTACTGCTGCTACAGATTTATATGGTGCTGTATGGTTTATAGAGCATCTTTCCTATATGTATCTTATTTGAACCCCACAACAAACCAGTGAGATAGGGACATATAATATCAATATTCCTATTGTATAGATGAGGAAGCTCAGAAATGCAACAGAACTTAATCAAAGCACATCAGTAGTAAGTACTAGAGGCCAAATAAGAGCTCAGGGTTCTAACACAGGTAAGTACGATTTACACTGTATCACTATATTTCAGTTTTCAATGGTAACTACTATACTGCAGGATTCAGTGATCAAACGTCATTTCTCCTTTTCAGATTTCACATTTGAAAGTTAAAACAAGTCTTTGTCAATATTATTTTTTAAAACCTGTGAATGAATCATTTTTAAGAAAGCAGTTTGCTGATGTTCACATATTTTAAAGCAAGTGTGACCGATACTGTGGCATTCTGACTAAATTTCTTTCATCTTAAATATCACATGTTTAATTTAAACTGTGGGAGGCACATTAATTTTACCAGGGCAACAGATGAGCCTCAAGCACCAGCATTCTTCACTCGAAGTGAGAAATTGAGTTCCAAGAGTAAATAAAAACAAGATTGAAGGTTTAAATCCTCTGCTAGGCTTTTTGAACTTATATACTCATTAAATGTTTATTGGAGTGGTGGGATTACAAAGGATTTGGGGAGCTTCATCAACTGGTATATAGTTAATCACTAAGTAAAACACTACATTTGATAAAGTGTTTCTCACGATGCCACATTCAATCCATCTTAATGAAAACTGCTTCAAACTGATTTCATTTGAGAGCACTTGGTGGTGAGAGTGCCCATAGTTCCTTCTGCCTTTTTCATGAGGAATTTAAAACACTGTCCAAAGCAGTGCTCCAACTTCAGTGAAACAAGTATTCTAAGGTCTTGTGTTTAAGCATATTGTGACAGAGTTTTGACTTCTGGCAACAGGTCCATCAGTTATGACCTCCTCTCATGCCCTTAACTGTTAGAGATGTTCATTCAGTTGAGGGCCATAAATATTTATCACATGCCTGTTAAGGACCTGGAATATAGAACTTTCCTGCCTTTGAGATGCTCATACTCTAATGGGGAAGATAATATCAACAGATTCATATAGTATAGTACGTTATAGCAGCAAAGAGGAGAGGTACTTCATCTACCTTAGAAAGTTTAAGGAGATTTCTTAAGGAGGTACATCTACCCTGAATCTTATGAGTCATACTTAGCCAAATAACAGAATTCTAAACAGAAAAAAAAGGTCAAAACCAAAGGCAAGAAGATTAAAATGAGAGAACTACAACGAAAAACTTAAGACCAAGAGTAAAAAATGCAAGATAGAGAGTTGGATTGCAAGGCATGAGGTGGGGAAGATCAGAAGGGGCCAAGGCATGGAAGGGTCTAGCATTCCCTGTCATTTAAGAGATATTTATTGAATAAAGCTTATATTTTATCTTTAGGTAAGTGAGAGCCAATGGTTAGTTACTGTAATTAAGGTTGCAGAAGCGTTACCACTGGCCACACCATGATTCCCTAGGAGTTTCTTAACCAGGGTTCTTTTTCTCCTTATAGCCTCCCCACCTCTCATTCCTGCTACCTCTGAATTCTGTACAAAACAGAAAGTGCCCTATAGAATGATTAGACATTTGTAGTAAGTAAAAATCAACAGCAATAAAAATCTCAGTGCCAGGGTTTATCTCCCATGTGAAGTATTGTTCCTTTCTTAGTTCAGTTCCTCCCCTTGGGAGACTGGGCTTTGATTTCAGTAATCCTGTTATACTTCCTTAGATCTTGACTTCAGATCCAGTGATGTTTCCAAATATTACACATAAATTAAGGAAACCACTGCTCAATTACTAATTTCCCACTTAGTAACTCTGTGGCCCCAAACAAGTAATCAGCCTATTTCTAATCTAGGAACTAAAAAACAAAAGGGAGATAATGATATGGTTGTTTTGAGGATTAAATAGGATGCTATCCATATATGCACCCAGCACCGTGGCTAATTGCTGTGAAGCAGTTTTGGACTATTTGAGAAATGTTTGTGAAAAACAAACTGATTTATTCATGCAATTCATGAACTAATTCTAAGAACAATTCCAGAAAGGAATTTTAAGAACCCCTATGAGCATTTACAGCACTAAAATAAGTGCTTTACTTTAACAGTATTTGTGATCAAGTTTTATTACATTTACTTTTAAAAATCAGCCCATTTTAAAGTAGTGCTGTTTCTATTATATCATGTTAAAAAGAAATCTGAATACCATCACTGATCAATACGTTTTAAGAAAAATAAGTTCTACAGAAATCTGAAGCCACAGCTGTAGTTGGTAGGTTTCTAGCCCTCCATTAGCCAGAAAAAAAGAGGCAAACAAACTTATTTGTGCTTTAGAGAATATGCCCAGTCTGATTATCTTGTCTTTGTTTTCTTTTCAATTTAAATTCCTTAAAGGCAGACAATGTCCTTGGAGTAATTTTATATGACAGCTATGAGAGCAGCCTGCACATGTGTGAGATAATATAATGCTAATATACTTCGTTAAGTATGTTCATTCTACAAATAAAATATTTGTTGTAAAAAGAAAAAGGAATACAGGTGCATTTAAAGTAGAAAACAAGTTACCACATAATCTGAAGCCTGAAAATAATCACTATTAAATATTATTTTTACTTTTAAACATGATTTTTTAAAAATCTCCAAATATGTGTATCAGTAAAAAAGTTGACATGTTTTACATAAATAAAACCATACCAAATATGCTGTTCTATAATTAGATGTTTCCATTAAACAGTATATTGTTAGCACCGTATTTAGAATTTGCCTCAAATTCTCCTACTGAATTATCAGAACTACCTAATTAAAATTGTAGAAAACTTTACTGTCCATATTTAAATTATTTTTTAGTTAAAAATTTAGTAAGTTAGTTTTAAGATATGCTGCTTTGTAAAACATTCTTTTCAATTTACTGCTACTCACCATCTTTTAAAAACAATTTAACCATATTTGAAAAGCATTATAGGTAAAATTTATTAAAATATCAGAAGCAAGGCTGATTTTCATTTATGGGCTTTATCCATATTTGTATCATTTTTCCCAAAGGGCCTTTCCTGGCCCTAGAAAGTATTTGTTATTCATATTACTTATTTTAAAAGGATTAAAAGCTAAGTTTGATCTCTATAGTATTTCAGTTGTAAATTCAAGAAATCTGTTTCATATCTAATCTTAAACACTAAAAATAAGAGGTATGGTAGAAAGCATACTAATCAAAATTCTTATATTTGGGTTCTGGTTTTTCATTTATTAACTATGTCCAATTAACCAGATTACTCTTCTCCTCTGATCATCAATTTCTGCATTTAAAAATTTGTATTGTAATACTTCACAAGATTGTTTAACAGAAAATTAACATATTTAAAACATCTTTGAAATGTATGTGAAACATCTTTAAGATTGTTTGCTTATAAGTAGGTGGACATTGAATAAATCAGGCAAATTTGGATTGGAAACTAGGCCCTGATACTGACTGAGCTATGTAAGCAAGCCTCCATTCTCCTTTCTCTGAAATGGGCTAAAATTACCTTGACAATTAAACCACCTTGGAAAATGAGCCCTTACATTAACAGTAACCAAGTTATTCAGATATACATGTTAGAGAAGATAAATAGGCCTGTTTAATTTGTATATATGGTACTTGGAACAGTAGAGGATAGGGCTAAAATAAAGAAGTAGACTGGGTCTACTTTTCATTATGGAAATCCCTGAAGACGAGCTAAAGACTTTTGTTGTTGTTAGGCAGTGGTTAGCTTTGGAAAGTTTTTGAAGAGGTCACACTGTCAGAGCTGTACCGTAGACATAAGTAATGTGGTAGTAGTTTGTAGGATGGATTGGAGGGGAGAAATTGGTGGCATGAGACTGAGCAACTGTATATATTTGTATCTTGTGTAGTTGTGGAATGTCAGGCATTGGTTAGAAAATCATAGTACAGTGATAGCACAATATAGTTCGCAAACTTTCTGGCTCCTAAATTTCACAGCCTATTAGCTTTTGTGTACCTTTTTATACCTATGTATCTTCTAGTATCCTGACTCTCCCATATCCTCCTTAAAGTGCCTAACAAAACTGAAGAGAATAATACTGCTTCTGACATAGACCTAGGCTAATGTGTTCTGGCCTTTCTTTCCTTTGTGGAGCATTTCAGTAGGATCTGTTGATTTTATATTTGCCTTGTCATTTACAGTCTTTTATAAGGAACCTGTATTAAGAAAATCAAAGTATTTCTTTTTTTTTTTTAATTCTTATGTTAATCCTCATACATTACATCATTAGTTTTAGATGAAGTGTTCCATGATTCATTGTTTGTGCATAACACCCAGTGCTCCATGTAGAATGTGCCCTCCTCAATACCCACCACCAGGCTAACTCATCCTCCCACCCCCCTCCCCTCCAGAACCCTGTTTGTTTTTCAGAGTCCATCGTCTCTCATGGTTCGTCTACCCCTCCAATTTCCCCCCCTTCATTCTTCCCCTCCCGCTACCTTCTTCTTCTTCTTTTTTTTTTTCTTAACATATATTGCATTATTTGTTTCAGAGGTACAGATCTGAGATTCAACAGTCTTGCACAATTCACAGCGCTTACCAGAGCACATACCCTCCCCAGTGTCTATCACCCAGTCACCCCATCCCTCCCACCCCACCCCCCACTCCAGCAACCCTCAGTTTGTTTCCTGCAATTAAGAATTCCTCATATCAGTGAGAAGAAAATCAAAGTATTTCTGATGTTAAGTAGTGCATAGTATCTTTATTAAAGATACTGGAAACTTAAATTTCTCTAGCATATTTAATTATGAAAAACTCCATAAATCAGTAAGAAGACAGCAACCCATTATGGGTAAGCAATATAAGCAAGTACTTCACAGAAAATATGAAAAGATGTTCTTACTTTCCATAATACAAAAAATACAGATTAAAACTACACTAATATATCATTTTCACATATCATAATAGCAAAATTTTTTCTGCATATATACCTAAGCATATGAGAAATAAGATAAATACAAGGATAATTATTATATAATTGTTTAAAATAGCAAAAAATTGGAAATACTTTAAATGTCATTCATATCATGGGATACTATGTGACCAGTAAAAAGAATGAAGCCACTTCATATATATTGATGTGGAATGATGTTCAAGATACTTTGCGAAGTGAAAAAAGTGAGATGCATAACAGTGTGTATAGTACATCCTCTTTTGTGTTGTAAAACTGTGTACATAGATTATAAAAAATACAAAATACATCGACCAACCACCTGCTATGACTTCAACCATCCTGGGTCTCAAATATATGTAATATGGCACGCATGGCATTTCAGATAGATGTACCCTTCACTATTGCACTATTACAAATCCCAGTAGGCTATGCTGCATGGGTTAAATGGACTGGACCACATGTTAACAGTGAAGGCTCTCCCTGATCTTTGCATGAAGGCTAGATAGCAACCTCCATGTCTTCTTTTGCCTTCATGCCTACTTGGCCTTTCAAAAACAGTGTCCCCCTCTTCTCTTCTCACTAACCAGATGTATAAGATGGAGCTTTCTGAATAGCCAGTTAGGTCATTTACGTTAGGCTAGTGTTAATTACAGTCCCTTAAAGTGTAATTCAGGGTCCTTTGGAGGCTGTGAGAGTCTTTCTGATGGACCATGAACTAATCCATAAATGCATATCTATTCTTTAGATCATCTAGGTTAATAGTACAGTTCCATGGACTATCATTTCTATGTATGACTAAGGATTTCTTATAGTTAGTCTATTGTTAAGAGTTAAGATTGGGTTTGGTTGCTTGTAACAGAAAAATAAAAATTAATAGTGGCTCAAACAAAATAGAAGTTAATTTCTCTATTCCCTTCAAGAAGTCCAGAGGTAGTCTGTCCAGGCCTGGTATGGTATATCACAGAGTCAGAAACTCAGATTCCTTCTATCATGTTGCTCCACTGTGTGGTACAGTTCAGGTTATGTCATGATTCTGGATGTAAGCACTTCTGCTTACATTAACCAGAACTTGGTTACATAGCCACCTTTGTTTAAATGGAGGCTGAGAAATGTATTCTTTATTTCAATCAGCCATTAATTCAACCTAAAAAAATACGTAAGAGATTTCCTTACTAAGGACGATGTGGAAAATATTTAGGGACTACAGTCTCCACCATTCCTATTAAATGAATAGTTAAGAGTTACTACAATTCTGTATGCTTAAACTTAGCTTATTTTTATAATTCACAATGTTCTACTTTGAAATCTGCCAGACAGTACTTGATAGTAGTAAAAAGTTACTGAACATGTACACCCACAAATCGTTAGAATTCTTGACTTTTCAGCAAGAATGCATTATTATCTATATATTTTAAATTAAAAATTACTGTTAATAATCTCCAATTCTTTATTGCTGTGGTTCCCCCACCCCTGGAGTATGGAAATGATGAGATAGGTAGGCTATGGGTCCTTTTTCTCTTCTTCAGTAGCCTAAAAATGGGAGAAGGAAGTGTTTGTGTAACATTGCCTTTCATCCACATTCATGTTGTTCTGCCTGTTTAACAGACCACTGTTAACCAGGGGTAGTGTTATTCCTCTCAAAAGAGAAAATCAAAAAAATCCTGCCTGCACTTCTATGAGGCTGCTCTTCCAGTCCTTGGTACTGCTTCTAGGTGTTCACCTGGAAAAGCAATGGGATGAAATCTTTGATCTGGCCCAAAAGTGCCTACTTTCTTGCCTCCATAAGCCCTCTCCCGGCCTTCCCAAAGAGCTTGCCTGCCTCTCTACAGTTTTCTGTAATAGCCTATCACTTGAACTTCTAATTTCCTTATTTGTAAAAACTTTAGTCATATGTTGGTTTTCCTCAAAAATATTTTACGACCTGAGTATTACAGTCTGAACAATGAAAACTGATAAAACTCTGTACCCAATGAGCATTTGTCAGCTTATTATATGAAGAGAGTTTGATTTTACTTTAGGCTTTTTTTCTTTGTTTGTATAACCTGTGACTTTCATATGAGAATTCAACCTACATAAGACTCAAATACATTTGTGTCCTTAAGAATTCAGAGTTCTATCCCAACATCTCATTAAGGAAGTGAGAAGAAAAAGACACCTTGGCATCTTGGCATCACCTCACCTTCAATATCTGGCTGTTTCCTTTTGGAACCTCTCCAATTGGTTGCTGCCTATTGGTCCCTGAACTCAGCTTTGGGAGCCAAAAATGCAGAGTGTCAATGATTCTTTCCACAAATCAATCTGCACTTATTCTTCGCTCTTTAAAAGTTACTAGCTTGGAGTTCTTTGAACATATCAGGCTACTGACATTACTGGGCCTTACCAAACTTTTCTCTTTTTCTTTTTCTCATTCTTCTTTTCTTCGTTATCACCTAAATTTAAAATTTAGCTTAAAATCAAAGATGTCAGTTAATATATCATGTTTTTAAAATTTAGCTCAAGTATTCCCTTCATAAGGAAACAGCCAGGGCGCCTCGGTGGTTCAATTGGCTAAGCATCTCCCTTCAGCTCAGGTCATGATCCCAGGGTCTTGGAATCAACTCCCGCATCAGGCTCCTTGCTCAGTGGGCAATCTGCTTCTCCTTCTCCCTCTGCCCCTACCCCCGCTCGTGCTCTGTCTTGCACTCTTGCTCTCTCACTCTCTCAAATAAATAAATAAAATCTTTTTTTTTAAGAAAAGAAGCAGCCAATCAGTGTTCATGCTTAGACCCTAGGACTGCCTCTATTACAGCGCTCACATTACCACTCCCATCTAGACAGAGTATTGAACTTCTGACCTCCAGAGCTATATAGCACCCAAAGCATAAAAAAGTGAGGTAGTTTCCTAAAGTCACATAGCCAGGAGGTGGCAAAGCAGGAATTTGAACCAGATGTTGTGGCTTCATGGTGCCCTGCCTCTAATCTCACCTTAGTTATGTTGAGTCATGGTTTCATGCTGTGCTGGGCCTATGAACATTCATAAATAGGAATAGGATTATAGAAGTGAGCAGTGTACTGGAATGATCCTAATTGGAGCCAGGATTTTTTTTTTTTTTTAAGATTTTATTTATTTATTTGAAAGACAGAGAGAGAGCACAAGCAGGGGGAACGGCAGGCAGAGGGAGAAGCAGGCTCTTTGCCGAGCAAGGAGCCCAATGCGGGACTCGATCCCAGGACCTTGGGATCATGACCTGAGCCGAAGGCAGACGATTAACCAACTGAGCCACCCAGGTGTCCCTGGAGCCAGGATTTAAAACAATAAATAAGACAGCTACAAGGGGCATTTTGAGGTGGTTGGAGAAATTTGAATATGGACTTTATGTTAGATGATATTGTAACAATATTATATGTCTAAGGTATGATAAAAATATTATGGTTATGTAAGGGAATGTCCTTGTTTCTTAGGAGACAGACACTGAAGTATTTAAAAGGTGGAGGTGTCAAGATGTGTGCAACTTTAAATGTTTCAGGGAAGGAGGCATACAATGAATGATAGAACAAATATGGCAAAATGTTAATAATTGATAAATCTAGGGTAAAGGATGAGTGAGTGTTTATTGTTGTATCAGTGTATCAGGTCTTTGTATCAATAAACCATTCCCAATTTAAAACCAAAAAAAAAATAATAATAATAGTGATATGATTCTGATGATTATGGTGATGATAATCATGATAGAAAAGAAGGAAACAGAGAAAGTCAGGTCCCAATTTATATAAAGGAAATTATTTTGTTTTTAATATATTTTAATTCTTACACTGGAAAATTTATGAACTACCATTTATAGAAATTATTTATCCTATCAACCTTAAAATTTTTGAAAACATGGACTATAGATATTCTGGTACTCAAAAAGAAACTAGAAAATTTCCTTTTCAGTCCATCAGCAAATATTTTCTGAGTGTGTGCTCTGTGCCTGGCTTATTTTGAGACATAGCCAGCTCATTTCTTCCAGCTCTAATGTTCTATGGTTCTGTAATGCTAAGTGTCAAATACAATAGCTACTGTAGCTCAAGGCCAAATCACATTGGTTGCTGTCAGCTTGGCATTTCCTAAGCATCAACTTAGTACCTTAGCTCTTGGATTTGAATGTGAAGATTAGTGAGGCCCTGAAGGCAGGGACACAATTTAGCATCCCAAACATTGCTAGTAAGAGAAATGAAGGCACTTCATAATCTTTAATAAATTTTCAGGGCTATCATTTCTCTTGAAATTGCTTTCAAATCCTTTATTTTGAATGGATAGTTCTGGAATCATCCTAACAACTACATTTCATTCAGCACTTGCTATGGGCCAGGTGTTGTAAAGGAGGTACTTTACCTGCTTTATCTATAATTCTTGGAACAAATACCCATCTTGCCCCATGGTCACACAGCTGGTAAGTGCAAAACTGGATTTAGCACAGAGCTTTTTTTACCTTTACATTATGTTACCAAAACCTAGATCACAAAGAGGGAGTCTGAGGAGTGTAGCTGGGCTGCTTGCCTTAGTTTACCAGACTTATACCCTCTCTGCCAAATTAGAAAGACAAATAAAATGGTTTTTTTTTTAAGTGTCCCATTCTTATCACTTATCATATGGTACTGCAGTTTAATTTTTGCTTCCCCATACACCAACCCCCGCCCCCCAACTCTTTGAGGCCTAGGAAACTTTGTTTTATTCATCTTTATGTTCGCAATGCCTAACACATCAGTGCTCCGTAAATGTTATTGAACTAAATTATTAATGGGCCAACAGGAAAAATGGTTATAGTAATGGGAAACAAAACATTTTCTCATGCGTTTCCTATGTACTAGATGCCCTTTCTTCACAAAAGCAGTTTTCTGATATGCTGAACCCTGTTCGGGCCTGTGTTTAATTGAGCTCAATAAAATAATCAGAAATCTGAGTCTGGGGCTCATTTAGTTGTGCCTGTAATCTAATCAGAGATTTATGTAGCCCAAATTTAGTGGCATTTGCATATTTTTAAGAGTTTTATATTTTGCTTTTTACTACTGTCAAAATAGCGGAAGAAAAATTTTTGTTGAAAGCTTTTTATGTTAGAGAGAAAAGATCATTTTAAGATTATTCAGTTTTCCTTTTCAAAGCTACTATGGGAGTCCCCCCAGCCTGAAGATTCTCTACTGATTACTCTCTTTATCATCTCCTTTCTCACAGTTTAGAGCTTAAAGTGAGAATTTTTTTTAAGTGTGTTTTCCTGGCATCTCATGTTTAACAGTGTCAGGGGTTTGTGTCCCTGGAACGAAAACTGTTTCTCCAGAGCCTTTTTTCTCTCAGCTTCCAGTGAAAAGAGGGGCGAGGCGAGCCAGTCGCTTACCACAAAGCAATGCCACCACAAAGGAAAGATTAAGGGTTTAGAGAGAGGTCAATGTGGGTTTTTCTCTAACTAAACACTTTCCTAAAGTTTCCTTGTGGAAAAATAATGAAGTCATCTCAGAGTTTTTAAAGAATTTTTATTTCTTTTTCACCGTCTGCATTCGCTTGTCTTCTCAGCATGGATGTTTAATCTTCCTAGGCTTTGTGAATTGGCCCAAATGAATAAGTAGTGAGCTGTCTCTCTAGGAGCTAGAGGCTTATTCTAAGGGCCTAATCACTGAGTAAACACATCTTTGCCCTCCCTCTCACAACTGCGATATAATAGTCGAGATTCTAGCACAGTAACCTGGATATTGCAGGGACCAATGCTTTGAAATGCAGAATGGTTGATCCTCCAAAACAGACAGTGCCTGATCTTCGCCTGCCTCTTTCTTCTTTTTTAAATTAAATATTGCCAAAGAGATGCTGTTTTATTGCTTGATATTGTGCATTAGTGCCCTGGATTTCCAAGTTTAGTTTCAGTCAACACTGTCGGCTGCACTTAGAGGGAACTCTGCATGTTGGGTTTCTTAGTAGCCTCTTCAGCACATGTGTGTTTGGTTTGGAAGAGCATTTAAATTAAATCAGTGAGATAGCAATGTAAATCGCTAATCTCTTTCCCAAAGTCTAAATGTTCCATTGCAGCATTCTTGAGAGAAATGGGCGTTTTAAAGATTTAGCCATTGCCATTGTTTGGTTAGAAATATGCTGATTTAAAAGTGGACAGCTCTCTTGTTCCCAGTGTCTCATTAAATGTAGTTGCTGAGATACGATCAAGCAGAATTAGAGGTTGACATCTCTCTGTCTATTCAGCTAGAGAGCTCCTAAGAAGAGGAGCTCCGAATTTGTTAGTGCGGCCAGGTTCACGTTCCTTTCCCTAAAGCAGCATATTTCTAGATTCTTTTACTGAAAGTGGTTTGCATGCTGCTGCCATTTGGGGTCTTTTTTTGCCAGGGGGTTGATAATCAACATTCAAGTTTCTTTCATCAAACATGCCGAGACCTATGCTAGCTTTAGGGATGCAGAGAAGACTGAAAGAGACCCAGCCCTCACCCTTGAGAGACTTTGTCTAGAGGGGAAACTGATAAACAATGATGATACTAATTGGGAAGAGATAGAGGCCCAGAAAAGGAAGCTCTTAACTCTGCCAGAGGGAATCAGGGAAGGTTTCATAGAGGCATTTGCTTTGAGACTTAAAGGATGAGTAGGAATTTACCAGATAAGTATCTCTTCAACTATGTATCTGATTACAAACTTATAGAAGCCAGCTACTGTTACCTTCGGACATCAATATGGATGAAGAAACCCTGAGTCTTTCTTGCTCACCATTTTATTACCATTGCTTCCTCCTCGGCTCGACACAGTATTTCAACAAATGCTTGTTGAATGAATGATTAAATGAATTGACACATGGAAACAGCTACTATTGGAGTAACTGAGCTACTTATACTCAGGAATCCTGTCCTTATTCCCATTACCTGTTGTCTCTGAGGCCCCAGAAGCACTAATGTATGAGCAGCGGCCAGTCTGGCATCTTCATATTCTATGAGCACTTCAAGCCTTGAGTACAGTATGGTTGATTTTCCTACTACTGCTGTAGTATCAGAGAAAGAGTACTAGGCATGGCGTCAGGAATCCTGGTTCCAATCCCAGATGTACTACTTACTTACTAGTTGTGGTAGAATTTAGGACAAGTCTGCTTTCTAAACCTCAGTTTCCTTGTATGCTAATAAAATTAAGAATACTACTTTACAGGCTTATTCTGGGGAGATAAGTAGATAATGGGTGTGTAATTAACAGTGCTTCCTATTTGTAGTAGAAGATTTGGGGATCTTAATCTACCTATATACCTTAGTACAGAATTTACCTTGGAAGAAAATATTTTAATGATTACTTTTTTATTATTATTATAATTTGGATTATTTATCAGGATAATTCCAAGCATCAAACTTCAGTATCCTTTCATCAACGTGAGCCTTATATTTTTCTGTAAGTGTCCTACTTTTTTTGGAATCCCACACAGTGAGTTTTTCTTTATTATTATCACATCCTTATTTAATATGAAGGGAAAGACCCTAAGCTTCCTTAAAATTTTCCTTTCCAGAATTTCACAGATTGGTTTGTATATTGTCTTTACCATAAAATTTATCTTTCCGTTTCCTGGCAACTGACTGTTGTTAAACTCTATAAGGTGGCACCAAGAAGTTTGTCAATAACAATGTAAGCTCTTTAATCATCATTGTCACTGTTATTGTTAAAGTTAACATGTTGTAGGGCGCCTGGGTGGCTCAGTTGGTTGGGCGACTGCCTTCGGCTCAGGTCATGATCCTGGAGTCCCTGGATCGAGTCCCGCATCGGGCTCCCTGCTCGGCAGGGAGTCTGCTTCTCCCTCCGACCCTCCCCCCTTTCATGCTCTCTCTCTCTCTCAAATAAATAAATAAAATCTTAAAAAAAAAAAAAAGTTGACATGTTGCAAATTGTATTGCTCCATTTCAGTTTTTAGTTTCAATTATTTTATTGACTATCCAACTATGACAGAGGACACTTTTAAGAGAGCAAATGCCATTTCTTGAAAGCAAGTTTTATCAAGCAAAGAGGAAGGAATAATTCTCCATATGAGAAACCACAGACAAATTTTCTGGAATATTGACTAGAAAGAATTCATGTGAAGCGAACTATTTTCTACTATCCTTCCATTGACAATTAGATGTTACATGCTCTTACATAAGGACTTTAATATGAGAACACATTAAGGGCTTTGAAAGTACCTGTGGAAGTAAAAGACAACTTCATTTCAGACCTTTTCCTTTCAATTAGAAGAGACTTTCCAGTGTTCAGATTAAAAACAAAAAATACTAAGAGAGATTTTGGCAACCAGTCTTAATCAGTACTTTTTCTGTGTACAAAGTTGAATAGTTCAAAATTAATTTTCCCTTTGTAAAGTATGTTTAATATGAAGAATTGTAAATCCATTTTATTTAAAGAAAATGCAATTCCGTTGCATATTCTGCTTGAATTAGGCTTGCACATGTTAATAAGAATCTGTGACAGTGGTCTATAAAACAGAATATAATCATCCTACCCTCTTTAGGGTTTAAGGAAGCAAAATTTATTCATATTAGTAAATGCTATAGGAAGTCCAAGTGTCAGGTACTCTTTTAAAGAGAGTAGCATTTAATTTTTGTCTTTGCTGTTTATATCGACAAATTATGCTTTTCCAAAATTCAAGAAATCTTACATTAATGGATATTTTAATTCATCAGTCTTTCTTCCTCTTTTCAGAGAAAGCTTCTTGCTATCTACCTCCACCATGATGAAAGTGTATTAACCAACGTGTTCTGCTCACAAATGCTTTGTGCTGAATCTATTGTCTCTTATCTGAGTCAAAATTTTATAACCTGGGCTTGGGATCTGACAAAGGACGCCAACAGAGCAAGGTAATACTGTTGTTCACAAGTTATAAGTTGGGCTTCTATTTTTTTTAAAAAAGTTATCATTGTATTTGGTTTCTTATCATCTCATAAACATTTTCGTCCTCAGCATTAAATTCTCTACCATTACATTTAATTATATAAAAGCTATTTGTTGTAGCTAACATGCAGTTATTTACAATGGGAAAATATACCTCAATTTATAAATGATTTCTAAATCCAAGAATAACCCAAAAAACAAAACCAAAATACATCGTTTTCATCTTTTTGCAGTAAAACTGGTACAGTACATATCTATGTACTTACTGTATATTCCAAGGTTCTTATCTGTTGTTGAATATTTAGAGAAAATCTGTTTTTAATAATGTTCAGAAAAGGCAAGGCAAGTCTAACATATAATCTTAGTAGTAAGTTTATTTTTTAATAATTCCAGTGAAGAAGGCAGTACATTCTGGACTAGTCCATGGAGTTGGTAATAGCTTAACTCTAGCATATACTAATTGATGTAATTGCTTTATTGCACACATTCTTTTGCACACATCCATATTCTCAGTAGGAAAAAAAAAGTCCTTTTCCTTGCTGTCAGGATAAATTTACTTAATTTGTTAATCATAATATCTATAAATGAATAATTTTTCATATTTTGCCTATTTGAGTTTCCCATCTGAAATACATTTCATCATGTTTAATTACACATGTGGCCATAACATCCAGTGATGTTACTTTGGGTGTGTTAACACAATAATAATCACAGGCTGCTGGTTTATGAACAGGGAGATTAAATTAATTCATTTCAAGGCAAGCCTATTGTAGTTACCTAATTTAAATGTTTATAGAACAATTAGAAATCATCTGATTTTTTTTATTATTTTATAGCTCACTGAATTTTTGCTCATCATTTAGACTTTGTTTTATGTAGTCTAAACCTGAAAAGAAAGATGATTCTTCCCTTAAATGTGAAGCAAAAGAATGTTGAAGCAATTTTTTCATCTAATACTTCATTTCTTTAAGCAAATGGTTAGGAAATTTCACAGGATGACTTCGTTCTGCATTGGAAATGTTCCCTGTTATACATAAATAAAGAACCTTTAGCACCTGTATTTGTTTAAATTAAATCAGGTTATTATTCACACTCAGTTAAAGGTGATGAAAAGCAGTGCCAAAAACAGATAAAAATGCAGCATCGAAGGGCTTTCATGAGGCAAAATACATAGACTGGAGACTTGGCTAAATCTTTCACCATTCACTGGCAGTAAGGAATCTCCTCCTTTCCTTTTATCCACAACTTGATGGAGAAGGAAACACTATTTCTAAACCATCTGTAGTGGCTAAGTTCAGCAGGCTACCTGCTGTTATTTTGTTCTATCCTCCATTTAATTCCTTAGTTCCTTTTATTTTACAATGACAAAAAATTGCAGTGTAGTTTCTTTTGAAAAACAGTGTTTGAGGGTTTTTTTTTATGACTAGCAATCAACAGCCATGTAATTGCTTTGTTATGTTTTACTAAAGAAGTCTGTTAAGTAGCACAACTTTGATACACTAGTAATAAGAGTTTGCAGGTTACAGAGACACCTGTGGTGACCAAAGCGACAGAAGCTGCTTATTAGAAAGAGCCAGTACAGCTGTGTCCTATTAACTCCTTATGACACTTTTTTTAAAACACAAAATAAAGGCCTTGTTTAAGGCTTTAGAGCTATTTCTCAATGAATTGCAGGACCAACTAAGAGGTATGATAGGCTATTTCAATCTACATTTTTAAAAATATGGTATCTCATTATTATTATTGTTATCATTACATTCATAAAAATGAAAAGAAGTGATATTAAAGACTAAAAATAGAAAGATGTAGGAATTTGCTTTAACAAATATTTATAGGAACAAGAAACAGGGCCAATGGGAAGAAAGAGAATGTTACAATTTCTAGAATTTAGGATACTGGCAATCCTTACTCAAAATCAAATTCTATCCATATTACAAATTAAAAACTTTTAATTTAAGGTATTACATTTCTCTCTATAAAGCAAAAGAATTATGTAGATGCTTTTCATGTACAGCTCCTCATTATTATTATTAAAGCAAATGGAAAAGTACACATTTTACACACACAGGATAAAAATGCATTGAAATGGCATATTCCTAAAAGAGAGTAAAAGTGGATTTCTTTTTGCTATATTAAACTGTAGGAAAATTTTAATTAATTAGTCTGATTTATTGTCCCAAAAAAGGATTGGCTTAGCACCGGTTTTCTGACCACCCATCATAGAGTCAATCTAAATATAATTGTCTAATTGAGTTTCTGTCTTTGTGATCTTACTTAGATTTTTTTAGCACCACATTTTACCCAGAGATGTTTGTCATAAAAATTTATTGCATTGTCCATTTGATACTATTAACACTGAGTAACAAAACCTCAAGCTTTCACCCTCAATTCAGTAGAAGACTGCTGCACTAATATTTATTGGTCAGTGAGCTACATTTCAAAAGTTGCTGTGCCATCATTTGCATATTACCAGAGTTAAAATATGACAGATCAATATGTGAAAATATAGAAGAGATTTCTAGGTATCACAAACTAGATTGTTGCTCTGAGTTTCCTTTTAACTGTGATTTTCTTATGACATATGTAAAAGTTTAGAAATAAATTCCTTGTGGATGGCTTGTCTCATCCCATGTCCGGCTCTCCTAGTTCAAACTGATCAACACATTTTTAAAATCCTGAGCCTGTAAGCTGGTTAGTCTAGATGACTCCTTAGTAATTTTTCTGGGACCACACCCTGACATGATAGGTAGGGACATTTGTGCCCAAGATGGGGAGGGTCTTGCCAAGCATATTTACTTTTCCTTAAGAAATACTCTGCTGGGGGCGCCTGGATGGCTCAGTTGGTTAAGCGTCTGCCTTCGGCTCAGGTCATGATCTCAGGGTCCTGGGATCGAGCCCCACATCGGGCTCCCTGCTCAGTGGGAAGCCTGTTTCTCCCTCTCCCACTCCCCCTCTTGTGTTCCCTCTCTCGCTGTGTCTCTCTCTGTCAAATAAATAAATAAAATCTTAAAAAAAAAAAAAAAGAAAAGAAATGCTCTGCCAGGGGTACCTGGGTGGCTCAGTCGTTAGGCGTCTGCCTTCGGCTCGAGTCATGATCCCGGGGTCCTGGGATCGAGCCCTGCATTGGGCTCCCTGCTCGGCAGGAGGCCTGCTTCTCCCTCTCCCACTCCCCCTGCTTGTGTTCCCTCTCTCACTGTGTCTCTCTCTGTCAAATAAGTAAATAAAATCTTTAAAAAAAAAAAAGAAAAATACTCTGCCAAACCTACAGAAACATTAGTCCTCCTCAGTTTATTGTGAATCTCTCATGTGTAGAAGATAAGTGAAGGGTTTTGAACTAAGTGAATGCTTTGGTAAAGTTACCAGAATGTGAGTGTCAATTGTGGTTATAAGTTAAATTTCCTGATTTCACTAACAAACTAGAATAAAAAAGAAATAGATGTCTATCGAATGTCACTGTCATACACCTCTGTGATGTTGATGATTTGGATTTCCCACTCCAAAATGATTCTAATAACTTTCTAAGTTGAATACTTAAGTTGACCAACCTATATCTGTATGAAATGGATTAGAGTAATTTCTGGATTGATCTTGGAACATTCCAAATACGAATTGGGACATCAGACTGTAGCAGTAATGATTATGTGCCTATCTTCTCCCTCACTAAATTGTGATCTTCTGGATCTTATTCATATTATTTATCTCATTCAACAAAACACTTTAAATTTACAAAATTCTAGGAGAAAGAAACTCAATAAGCATTTGGCAAATGAATGAATGCATCCAATTCCACCAAAGAATGTGTTTATAATTTCAGTATTATATATCTAAATGTAGGTTTCTTTCCTGGAAAACTCTGTACAGTCTCGTTGGCTGCCATGTCTACTTGGAATTCAGGTCCATTCTTTCTTAAAGCAGTAGGCAATAAGCCCTTGGTTAGTTTTAGGAAGTGCTAGAGGGTATAATTTCCTAAATATCCATCTGAATAATGATCCTGAAAGAAACAGTAGGATATATCTGTAAATGAAAGAGCTAAAAACAGATAATAGTATAAACAAGGAGATCCCGCAACTCACTTCTGAAAGTGGCTAAAAGAATATCTTAAGAAACATATATTTCCTTCATATTTATTCATTGAGTAAACATTTACTGAATATTTCATGTGAACCAGGAATGGTGCTTTGCACTGAGGGTGAGAAGATGAAAAAGATACAGTGCTTACTACTGGGTATTTACCCCAAAGATACAAAAGTAGGGATCCGAAAGGGTACGTGCACCCCGATGTTTATAGCAGCAATGTCCACAATAGCCAAACTGTGGAAAGAACCAAGATGTCCATCGACAGATGAATGGATAAAGAAGATGTGGTATATATATACAATGGAATATTATGCAGCCATCAAAAGGAATGAGATCTTGCCATTTGCAACGACGTGGATGGAACTGGAGGGTATTATGTTGAGCGAAATAAGTCAAACAGAGAAAGACATGTATCATATGATCTCACTGATATGAGGAATTCTTAATTGCAGGAAACAAACTGAGGGTTGCTGGAGTGGGGGGTGGGGTGGGAGGAATGGGATGACTGGGTGATAGACACTGGGGAGGGTATGTGCTCTGGTAAGCGCTGTGAATTGTGCAAGACTGTTGAATCTCAGACCTGTACCTCTGAAACAAATAATGCAATATATGTTAAGAAAAAAAAAGAAGAAGAAGAAGAAGGTAGCAGGAGGGGAAGAATGAAGTGGGGGAAATCGGAGGGTTAGACGAACCATGAGAGATGATGGACTCTGAAAAACAAACTGAGGGTTCTAGAGGGGAGGGGGGTGGGAGCATGGGTTAGCCTGGTGGTGGGTATTGAGGAGGGCACATTCTGCATGGAGCACTGGGTGTTATGCACAAAAAATGAATCATGGAACACTAGATCTAAAACTAATGATGTAATGTATGGGGATTAACATAAGAATTAAAAAAAAAGATACAGTGCTTAATGCTCAAAATACTCATAGTCTAGTAGAAAGACATGGAGCTAATACGTAATATTAAGTATGCACAAGGTGCTTGGGGAATACAGGTGAAATTCATAGGGAGTTACTCTACCTGAGTGGGCTAAAGAAGGACTTGAAAGAAATGACATACAGAAAAATGAAATTAGAAGTTTTGTTCTTTTTATTTAGAGATTTTTATATTAGCAGCATTCCTAGTTTATTGGGTTGCAGATATTTGCTATTTTTATAAAAGAATATTGGTATTTTAAGCCTCATAATTAAGTATCAGAAATGAAGGATCAGTGGCTTACATAATTGTGGAGGAGAGGGCCCTGGCCAGCTAGTGTAATCATATATGGTCTGAACCAGATTGAGGATTAAGGTCAACCAGCAGGATGGACAGATCCCAAGCAGTTGTTTTGTTAATGATTCATCTCCAGTATTGGCATATGCTTACAGGCAGACAGTGGAGCAGAGATCAGATACTCTTTTGGATGTAGAGACATGTAGAAAACTATCATGAATTTAACAATAAAAATATATTTAAGGACAATATACTATTAGTAAACAAATGCTTGTGCTATAAAAGAATAATTTCTTAAAATTCAGGACAGGTGTCACCTCTAGGAAGCCTTGCCACTGTCCATCCTTCTCTTGCCTCAGTCTGAGTTAAAATGCACATTCTTTATGCTCCGATAATATCCATATACTAACCTATGATGGAATTCATTACACTGTCTGTCTCCCTGTTAGGTTGTCAGCTCCCCAAGGGAGCTATGTCTATAATCTCAATGTGTTACACAGTGCCTTTGAAAAAGTGAGTGTTATATTGAAAAATAAATAATCTCTAATAGTCTTATTGAATAATGAGAGAGACCAGCTTGGGTAGTAGAAAAAGCAAGGAAATGCTGCTGTATGACTCTAATTTTGTGATCTTCCCCCATAGCCATTAATAGGACTGATAAAGCAAAAGCCTTCATTTTCCTTGTAGAATGAACTAACAATGTCCAGACCAGGTACTTTGTGTTCTGCTGGCCCTGAAGCACTTGAGAATATTGTGGCCTGTGCTCTGTGCACCAGGCACCCACACATCATCTGGAAAGAGACTTGAATTCCAGCCTAGATGAGTTCATCCAGTGGTTCTAGAGTTTCTTCCCCAGATTCACCAAGTCTCTGATAGCCCTGAAACAATTGGCCCCTCGGATCGGGCCATTCTGGGATGGAACTCTGAGCCTTCTGCAGTGGTGATGGTGCTGATTAAAGTAAACATGTCCACAGAACCAGATTGCTAGCCTGGCTACATGATGACATATGCCACAGAGCCAGGCAAGTTCCATTTGGGCACCATTTGAATTAATTAAATATAGATAGTACTATATAAAGCACAATAAGCGTTAATTTCCTTCCCGCTATTAGAGTTAATTTGGACATCTGTTGGTTGCGTGGGAACATTGGCACATGACTGCCCTTGGTGTGAAGCTGTGTTTTTGGCTCTAGTTGCTTCATCAAGAAAAGCTACATAACAGGGCACCTGGGTGGCTCAGTTGGTTGAGCGACTGCCTTCGGCTCAGGTCGTGATCCTGGAGTCCCGGGATTGAGTCGCTCAGCGGGCAGTCTGCTTCTCCCCCTGACCCTCCCTCCTCTCATGCTCTCTCTCTCTATCTCATTCTCTCTCTCAAATAAATAAATAAAATCTTAAAAAAAAAAAAAAAAAAAAGAAAAAGCTACATAACATGTGGCACACTAAACCACCAATATTAACCAGTAATAAGTGAGTTAATAGGTATCTCTTTTTCTGACCAGGAGGGCCCACAAGGCAAATGTCTCCATTCATCCAGGATAGGTACTGGTTTATATGATACAATTCTAGAAAACTTAAACATTGAATTTGACTAGAATAGTGCCAGCTGAGGTCACCAGCCAGCTATGAGTTGCTTATATGTAAGTTTCTGAAGTGGAAATGTTTAGCACATCAGCATACATGCTACAAAGTGTTAAATCAGGCATCGCACACTACTTCTAAGCTGTGTTCTGAGTAGCTGCAAACAGTTACCTAGGAATTGCTGACAATTACACAGGTTGCATGTAACATATACAGAGTGTTGTATTAAATTTTACCTACACAGTTAGTACCAATGTTCACAGACAGAATTATTAGCTTTTGAACTGCATGCCCTTAGGTGCAGTATTTCAGATCACTGTAAACTTCTGCTGCTATGCTGACAGGTACTTGTTAGCCTTAATATTCAAGTGATAGTTTTCCACATTACTTAATCTTTGCAAGAGTTAATTGACTTAAAGCTCTTATTATCAGTAGGCTGTCTTCACCTGCACTTTCCATCTCAGTAATTAGCCATATTCACAGTGGCATACCCTTAATTCCAAACTACTCAGTGCTTCATGCCTGGCTGAAGCCTAGATGACCATGTTACTCTAACCCTACACCTCCATTTGATCCAGCAAATTTAGCCCAGGTGTGGGGTCTGTGTGGGAGACTAAGGAGTGTTAATTTCCAGCTGCTACCCTAGGAGCAGATATGGATTCTGCAGAAGTAGCTGATAAAACAGATGGATATGTTGTGGTCAGGGAACCAAGACTTCATAAGAGTCTTCATGCCAGATTTCCATATAATTTTCCCCAAACTTCTCTATTCCCTTTGTGCTACGTTTTCCTTCCAGTACTTTTAAAGGAAATGTATTGTCATCCTAAACATCCCAGGTCAAGGGCTTAATTAATGCTTTAAAATAAAGGTTCCAAAACACCAGGAGAGTTTGTCATTTTCTCCCTGGTTTGTTTTGTGAAGAGGGAGGAGAGAAGGTGAGGAGGAACCCCTCCTGTTCCATGATTACATCCTACCCACTCATTTTCTCCTTTTCTCCTCTGCTTTTGATTTTTAGTGGCAGTCTTAACAGAATGTCAAGATCAATTTGCAGCATGGTTTAACTCAAGGTTTGCGTTCTGCCAGCAGCAATTGTCCCTGCAAACAATGCCGTGTGTTCTTGTAACTTCAGAAGCTTTTAGAAGGATCATGGCAAGGGCAGCATCTAATGACTTTATTAGTGTAAGGTTTCAAAATGGGCTCCGTAATTGTTCATATCTCTTTGTCAGCAAGTCATAATTACTGCTCAGCATTGTCCAAGGGTACACTTGTGAATAGTTTTCTAATAGTACTGAAAGGAAGGGAAAGAGGGGAGGATAAAAGGTGATAGCCTCTTATGACTGAGAACAAGCCAGTCTGTATATAGATGATGGCTAAACTGTTTATAATACTTTACTCTTTTTAAAATAGAAGATTATCCTTTTTAAAATGTTCTTTTGGGTAATTTGAAATGACTAATTTGGAAGCCTTTTTTACTGTAATTTAGATACTTCCCACACTACTACCTAGTACTACAATCATAACTGCCTGGTGCTACATGCACTAAATCTGAATCAGGCTATGTATTTTTCCTTGACATTAATCTAATTATTGCTATTTAGGAAATGTGCATTTAACTCAGATACAGTTTTCTGTGTGTTTTCACAGTCTATGTGAAAACTGTTGTTAGAAAAGAACAATACAAAGGTGATAACTGTAGACAAGATAGTCCAAAAGAACATTGTAAGTTTTTATTAAATCTTTTTCTCACGCACTAGACCTTTCTTGTTACTCTTTTAGTGTTCTCCTTGGTCTTTCTGCTAAACCCTTTGTGTTTTGAATATTCTAAGTATCTTGATTGTAAGAGTTACAGAATTAAAAGAATCATTGCCTTCTCAAGATATATAAAGGTTCAGCTTAATGCCAAGCCTTTGTGCTCTGTTGCCAAATTTTTTCCTGTTCTGTGACTCTGTACATTCATGTACAGTTCTGTGCAAATATTCACTCCCAATAGCTAGTTATCCTAGTATTTTAGAATATACAGATTCAAATAAATATGACTGCCTTAGATATTTAATCCAGTGTTTATATAGAATAAAAAACATGAGTTTTCTAACGAAACAAATTCTAAAAATAAGACATCTCCAAAATGAAATTTTTTTTTAAGTAATATATACCCCATCAGGGCTTTTACCTTTACTTCTTGCTTAAAATTGAAAAGATCTCAAAAAATTTATTTTTTTTTCTTAACTGCTTTGTTAGTACTAATAATTTTTATATTCATGGTTGTTTCTGAAGAGTTTTTACTAATCATATCATCTGTGCCACTTAAATCAGTAGCACAGTTCTCCTCTTCCATAAATACTGATGGTAATACACTCAGAAAAATTATAATGGAAACATGTTAGTTCAGTCATATAAAACCAACTATGGAAACTGGTTCCTCTGACATTTTTCCAGGATTTTCCTGTCAGTCTACATAGATACTCAAAGAGGTTTTAGTGCCCAGTTATCTTAATGATCTAATCTGCTAAATATACCACCAAAAATTGAAAGAGGAAATAACTGTTAATCTGGAATTGGGGAGTCAGGTGGAATCCTGTTTCTTATTTGTTTGGGTAATTCATTAGGAAACGGTTTGGTATCCTTTCCTCAAGGATGTGTCTTTGAACTTGATTGCATTATAGTAATAGAGAAAAGTGACAAAATAGTTTTATATTATTAACAAATAAAGGCTTAACCTTAGGGATTTTTGTGAAAAGCCTTCTGTTAATTTATCTACTATTGGCTGATTCTGTCTGTAGCCACACCAACAATTTAAAGAATCCTTCTAAACAGTCTCCTTCAATGTATCTTTCTTTTCCTCAATGCATGATCAGCACCAAGAAAGTCCTCTAACATTCTTTTCTACACATCTCAACTAAGGAAAGAGTGAAGCAAGCTTATACGAACTATAAAGAAGCTTTGATTGCTGTGTCTCAATCTGAGAAATTATATTTCCAACCCAGTATCAAATCAGGTATTGGTGGCTCTGAGCAGCACCCAAATAAGTTACTCAACAACCACAGCAACAAAAATTTATTTGGCTATTATGAAAGCTATGTAAGTATTAACTTCTTATTAGTTCTTAAAGCAAAACCTATACAAATTTAAATATGTCAGTTGCTGTTCTTGAAAGACTATGATAAACTATTTTTTCATTGTTTATACAGATAGTCAGACCTCATTCATAAAATGTAGCCCTATTAGGAAGTGGGACTCAGTCAGTCTGGGAGTATGAAGAACTCAAGGAATATTAGGCAAGTGGTATAACATTTCCAGATCTTTTTTTTTTTTCATCTCTGAAAATTGGGGGAGAGGACGCTAACAGCTGATCTATTTGACCTAAGACTTTTGACCTTTATCTCTAAAATTCCCTTTCTGATGACTTAGACACAATTGTTTTCAATAGAAAAAAGAGAAGTAAGCAAGATTTTGTTTTTAAAATAAATGTTCGTAAAGTATGTAAGTAGATTATAGCATACTGCGCTTGCCAGTTTGTGATGATTTAGTTAGTGTGACCTTAGTGGAGTGTAGCTAAGGAAGCCACAATCATTTTCTCCCTCTTTCACCAATAAAGATAGCTTCCTTACCCTTAGAACTGTTCTCCAAGCTCATGCCATTCTTGACAGGAGCTTCTACTGAGAGAGTATCAGTAGCTAAGAACAAGACTATCATTACTGCTTTTGTAAAAAATCAAAACACATAATAACTGTAACCATTAAACCTACTATGTGCCAGACTCTCTCTATATGAGCTCCTTTAATGCTCACTGTATATACATTACCTCATTTAACTACAATTCTACAAAGGTCCAATCACATATGTGGAAACTATTTTTGGCTCAGAGAAGTTCTGTAATTTACCCAGTGTCATGTAAATGGTTGTACCAGGTATAAATCCCAAATCAACCTATGCTTTTCTGCTTCATAATGCTTCTTGCCCCATGACCTTGTCAGGCTGGATTATTCAACAATGAAAGTGTACTGAATAACTGTATGCAAAACCTTGTGGGAGTTATAAGAGAAATATAACGCATGGACCTTTTGCACAAGGAACAAATAAACATGGGATTCACTAAATCTTAGAGTTGCAGGTTAGAGAGGTATTCTCAATATCCAGGCGGCAGGTATTTTTCCTCATGATGTGCTTAACTGATGTTACTACAGTTGCTACCTGAATACTCCTAGGGACAAAGAAATTAAAGCTTCAAAAGATAGTGTATTTTTGAGCTACTCGAAAAGTCAGAAAAGGTTTTTGCTACAGTGTTTCTTCCTCTGGAGGGCTTCTGCAACTTTCTCCCTTTTGGTTCTGGTTTTGAATTAATAAGCTTAACTTGGGAATTAATAAGCCTAACTTCTGTTCTGCATTACAGTCCTTTATCAATTTGACCACAGCTATCTTGTTTACCCTATTTTTTTTGCTTTTTCTTACCAAGTATGTTTGTTTATTTCCATTGTTCCTTATATGCTAGGGTATCTAGACCCAGCCCATTCAGAAGGTGCTCAAATCAAGCTCCAGAGCAAGTTTATCTCATGCTATGCTCAATTCTATTCTGTAATTTTATTATTGACTCCTATTGAATTGAGGTAGTCAACTAAAACCCCCTACCAGTTTCTCAGATATGAGGCTGCCGAGAATAGTCTGGGTCTGTGTTGTTACTAAACTAGATCTCTGCCATTCTCTACTAATGCAGTTGACTGACAGCATCTTTTGAAGTTCAGATTCTATTAACTCTCCCAAGAGTTATCACTCACAAATGATGCTGTAACTCCTGTCATTTCTACTGTTATCATTCTTGATAATCCTCTCTGCTCCTAGACATATCTAACTCCAGAAAATTTTTTTTCTTCTCCTTATTTACCAAACTTGGATGTAGTCATCAAGAGAAGCTTTATCACATCATATATTTTGATTTCAAGCACCTGGCTCTCACCAGCACTTCCTATTCCTATCTTACTTGATCAAGTGCTGAAGTTTTTTTTTTATATCATTATGCCCTCTAATCTGTTGACCCCACCACTTTACTTCATCTACCCTTTTCTGTCTCCAATCTTCATTTCCCTCTTTGTCCTATTTAGATTTCAAGGTCCATCATTATCATCATTGTAATATCTTGAATTTCCTCACCTCTGTCTCCCTCCATTGTACTCATTTTGTTGAACCCAACTATTCACCTTCTCTGTGCCTAGGCCTTTGCACTTGAACACTGCTGGAGACAGTCACACTCATTTTTTTTTCTAAATAAACACAAACTTCAAGCAAGCAATAATGCTGAGAAAGCCTACTGTGAATCTCTAGTTTTTCTTTTCCCAGATAAGATGGCTATTTCATACTACTACTCATTCGTTAAACATCACATGTCCCTCGCTTCTCCCTTTCCCAGCTGTCCTTACTAGTTGACTGAGAAAACAGAAGTCATTAGATGGAAATGACTCTTAATTTTCTTTCTTCAGGTCTCAATGTAAATGTCTACTCTTCAAAAAGGCCTACTGAACCCTTTTAGAGGAAGCTTCTTCACCATCATTCCCTTTCATAGAACTCTCTTAGAACTTTCCATAATAAGCCGTTATTTTGCTTATTAAAATTTTGTTTTCTAATTCTTCCATTAGAATGTAAGATTACTAAGGGCAAGAATTACATTAGTCTTCTTCACTTTGTTTCTTACTCCAGTACTCAATAATTACTTGTTGGATAATATAAAAATGCAGGAGTGCCTGGGTGGCTCAGTCGTTAAGAGTCTGCCTTCAGCTCAGGTCATGATCTCAGGGTCCTGGGATTGAGCCCCACATTGGGCTCCCTGCTCCAGGGGAGGCCTGCTTCTCCCTGTCCCACTCCCCCTGCTTATGTTCCCTCTCTCGCTGTGTCTCTCTCTGTCAAATAAATCAATAAAATCTAAAAAAAAAAAATGAATGGGAAGAAATTAGAGAGCGAGACAAACCATGACAAACTCTTGACTCTGGGAAACAAACTGAGGGTTGCAGAAGGGGAGGTGGGGGGGGATGGGGTAACTGGGTGATGGGCATTAAGGAGGGCTCATGATATGATAAGCACTGGGTGTTATATGCAACTAATGAATCACTGAACACTACATCAAAAACTAATGATGTACTATATGTTGGCTAATTGAATTTAAATTAAAAACAAAAAAAAACAAAATTAAACAAAACAAAACAAAAAATATATAAAAATGCAGAACAGTGTAATGGTTGAGTATGAATTAATTTGGATTTAGTCAAACTAAGATTGGAATTCTAGCTATGCCAGTAGGCCACCATAGTGACCTTGAGCAAGTTGCTTAAACCCTCTAAGTTTGCAGTTTCTGTATTGGAAAATGGAGATTAAAAACTATATCCCTTAGAGAACTTGTTAGAAATAAGTGGGATAATTGATTTTTGAAAAGGGACAAAGCACAGAGTAAGTGCTCAGTGCATTTTATCTATATATGTATATTTTATTTCTTTATCTCAGACATTTATGAAAATGTTGACAAAGCCAAATGGTAAGCTGTTTGAGACCACCTTCAGTTTGGTAGCACTCTACAGGTTCAATTTCTCAGTGACAAAGGATTTATCCAACTTAGCCTACATTTCTGAATCTTACCCTGAAGGATACTTTGAGACACCTCGTCACTTCTTACTGAAGTCCAGATAGTTGAAACTTAAGGAATGCTCCTGAGTTCTCAGCCTGGTAACCTCATAGTTAAGTTAGGTTTATTGTGTTCTTTTTTTTTTTAATTTAATTTATTTATTTGAGAGAGAGAATGAGATAGAGCATGAGAGGGGGGAGGGTCAGAGGGAGAAGCAGACTCCCCGCTGAGCAGGGAGCCCGATGCGGGACTCGATCCAGGGACTCCAGGATCATGACCTGAGCCGAAGGCAGTCGCTTAACCAACTGAGCCACCCAGGCGCCCGGTTTATTGTGTTCTTAATAACCCATGCTGTCTTCTAGTTATCACTATGGTATTCTAAGCATTCATAAGCCATTTGTCTAAGTGACTTTTCTAGCTTCTGTAGAGGACTGAGGTCAAGTTTACTAATCTGTACTTTTTGAAACTCATGGTATTTACTTGTTTTTAGGGATGCAGATTCCTCAGATGATAGTCATTTTTATCATCATTCATTCTAGCTTTTTACTGACACATTTATTCTACTACCTATCCATTTCTTTGTCCAGTATTTTGTCGTTACTTTGTCCAGTAACGTACCTATCCATTAAACATTTATAAATACCTGGGGTGACTCAAGTTTTTGAGTTTCTACTATGTGTCAGGTACAGTTTATTGTACTGTATTTATTTATTGAGTTTCTACTATGTGCCAGGTACAGTTATGTACTGGAGTTTACAGTTTACTATTTGTAGTTCTCATTGATTAATAAAAAAAATTTAACAGTCCATCTCAAGATTTCCTGGCACTGAATTCAAGAAAGAATTTTTTTGCATGATTATCTATTTGAGAGTCATTTAAGAAATAAAATAGACAATTATTTTCTACTGTTGTTTTGCATACGACATATTATTTTAAATTTAAATAGATGGTTCTTATATCAATCCTCTGTAAAAGCAGAGGGCTTTGTATTAAATATTTTTTCAGTAATGGTAATTGTTTTAGGGAGCTTAGGTGATATGGTCCTTAAATATTCCTTTTTGATGATCTGACTCATAGCTGGTATAGAACTTAAAGGAAAAGCCTATGTAGTCAACCTGTTCATGTAGCTCTCTTTGTCAAACATCAGTTATCTCAAGTGAGCCTTTGTCAAGTGCTGGACTGTAATCCTTTCTTGCTTGAAAGCTTTAATGAGTGACTGAGATGCTAATATATTGGATTGTTGGTCATTTATCTTTTAAAGACTTTCTTCCTATGTATGAGATTTCTGCTTATACTCTCCCACATTTTTTTTATCCATTAGGATGATAGTAGGTGGGGAGATGGGCTAAATAGGTGATGGGGATTAAGGAGTGCACTTGTTGTGATGAGCACTGGATATTGCATGGAAGTGTTGAATCACTATATTGTACACCTGAAACTAATATTACACTGTATGTTAACTAACTGGAATTTAAATAAAAACTTTTTTAAAAATCAAATACAGGGTGCCTGGGTGGCTCAGTTGGTTAAGCGCCTGCCTTTGGCTCTGGTCGTGATCCCAGGATCCTGGGATCCAGTCCCACATTGGGCTCCTTGCTCACTGGGGAGTTTGCTTCTCCCTCTACCCTTCCCCCCTGCTTGTGATCTCTCTCTCTCTCTCTCTATCTCAAATAAAATCTTTATAAATAAATAAATAATCAGATACATAAGGAAATTATGTATAGATGTCAATGTTCCAAGAGAAGCCAACCAACTCTAAAATAAACCATGCTGAAAATTTTTTATATAATAATAAAAATCACAAAGTCTCCAACTTTTGCAGGGGGGGCTGGAAATCAGGGAACATGACAATATGAAAAAATAGCTATCTTCAAATCTCTGCCCAGAATAGGGCATGATCTTATGTTACAAGGATGCTGATGCATACCGTAGAAGTTATAAAGCAATATAATACAGTGCCAAGCATGGTGCTAAGCATAACTCCTTGTTTAGTGATGTGAGTCTGATACTGCTGTTATAATTTATTAGGAAACATTTTGCCATATCCACGAGGGGGTGGATAAAGGAAAAACTGATTTTGATTCTGAAGCACATAAAAGAAAGGAAAAAGAATATTAAGTAATCTGCAGACCAATTCTAAAAATAGGTATCATTATCTTCATTTTATGTATTAGAAAGCTAAGGCTCAGAGCAATTAAGTTATCCAAAGAAACAACTAGTAAGTGATAAAACCAGGTTTGTTTGATGCCTAAGTCTGTTCTTCCTACAGAATTACACTGCTTGCAATGCCATCCAGGCACCCCTAATATGTTAATGTTTCAATATTTTACACGTCTTCAAAATCACATTTTCGGTCAGTGGGTGGTGACAGGATGAAATTATGTGAAAACTGCAGTATGCTAAAAAATCAGAAGGGAAGCTTAAAGTCATGAACTTGTGGACCAATACCTGCTTATTTTTAGGGTCCAAATGCCTATGGTGATAGAAGCACAGTGGAAGGGGCTTTAGAGACCATGATAATTCATGTCAACCGTCTTAATTAAATTGATTTCAGAAGTGGTTGGAAGAGGAAAAGGAAAGTTGTATGATCAACATTGTTATAGTGGAGATAAAAGTTACCTAGGCTGAATTGGCTTATTCATGTAATAAATATAATTAGTCACTAGGTGCTAGGAATGCAGAGGTGAATAAGGGATGATTTGTCTCCTTCTAATAGCTATCTAGGAGTACCATCATGGAATACAAAATTCTCCCTGACTTCTGGGCCCCTTCTCTGAATCTCTCCAGCATTTCATCTGAACCACTAAATCCAGGCCCCAATTAAATACCAGATTATGTTTCCTGTTTACAGGCCTTGATTTGCCAAACCCAAAATATCCTTAGTATCTTAAGGACAGAAACCATGTCTTATCTTGTCATATATTTAGTAGGCCCTCCTAGATATTGATTGATTGGTAAAAGTCAGAACACAGAAAAAATATTATCTATCATTTAACCTAAATTTGCTCTCTTACACAGCCCTGGAAAATGAATCTTCTCTTTACATTGCTAGAGGAAGAATTTTTGCATTTGATAAGAGATTGGATTAGATATTCTCTGTTATTCCTCCCAGCTAAGATTTATATGAGGTACTTAAAATGAATGTTTATGTTCTTACTAGTGGTGAGAAAAAGCCAATTATCTATTTATGATTATTATCCTTCCAAAAAATTAGTATAAATAATGACCCGATAGTCATTAAACTGTCACTGCCTCAAAGCCTTTTCATTTGAGTGAAATAAGGAGATAAATTAAGAAGTTAATTGCTTTTTTAAAACTCTGTCTACTAATCATTTGAGACAATTTAACAGTTTACTGTTACTGGGAAGTCCAATAAACCTCAGACAGGTAAGGGATGCTTTTTAGATTAAATCTTCCCAAAATCTCACCTGTGTTTTCTTAAATTTATCTTTAGTTTGGCTGTGTTCTAACATGCATACAGTATTTGCATTTTCACGGAGAGACATTATACCATCCTTTTAGGAAATGATTGATACATACTGATAATATGGATCAGTAGTCATTAAGTGATTTTACCTTTTTACCCTATAATTCCACTGTACAGACTTTTTGTCTTAAGGAAATACTTCTGGTTATTTATCCCAGTATTATTTATAATGATAAAAAACTAGAAAGGAAAATCTAGCTGCAGGTGAATAGTTATGAATATAGCAACATAAACATCTACTCAATGGAATATTATTCAAACACTTAAGTAACATGCCAGTTCGATTACTGTTGCATAGAAGGCTAAAAGATTGTATTCATTCATATAGTGATTACCACAAAAAGGAAAAGATATATTTGAACAAAAGACCAATAAAAAATAGACAAATGTGATTAATATTGTGTTAAAAGTTTATGGAACTGTGATACTCTATGTGGAAAACCCAAAAGACTCCACCCCAAAATTGCTAGAACTCATACAGGAATTCAGCAAAGTGGCAGGATATAAAATCAGTGCACAGAAGTCAGTTGCATTTCTATACACTAACAATGAGACAGAAGAAAGAGAAATTAAGGAATCTATGCCATTTACAATTGCACCAAAAACCATCAGATACCTAGGAATAAACCTAACCAAAGAGGTAAAGCATCTGTACTCTGAAAACTGTAGAACACTCATGAAATAAATTGAGAAAGACACAAGGAAATGGAAAGATGTTCCATGCTCATGGATTGGAAGAACAAATATTGTTAAAATGTCTGTGCTTCCCAGAGCAATCCATACATTCAGTGCAATCCCTATCAAAATACCATCCACATTTTTTAGAGAGCTGGAACAAATAATCCTAAAATTTGTATGGAACCAGAAAAGACCCCGAATAGCCCGAGGAATGTTGAAAAAGAAAACAAAAGCTGGTGGCATCACAATTCCAGACTTCAAGCTATATTACAGAGCTGTAATCATCAAGGCAGTATGGTACTGGCACAAAAACAGAGACATAGATCAATGGAACAGAATAGAGAGCCCAGAAATGGACCCTCAACTCTGTGGTCAACTAATCTTCAACAAGGCAGGAAAGAATACCAGTGGAAAAAAGACAGTCTCTTCAACAAATGGTGTTGGGAAAATTGGACAGCGACATGCAGAAGAATGAAACTGGACCATTTTCTCACACCATACATAGAAATAGACTAAAATGGATGAAAGACCTAAAATGTGAGACAGGAATCCATTAAAATCCTAGAAGAGAACACAGGCAGCAATCTCTTTGACCTTGGCCGCAGCAACTTCTGGCTAGACACATCTCCAAAGGAAAGGGAAACATAGCCAAAAATGAGCTATTGGGACTCCATCAAGATAAAAAGCTTTTGCACAGCAAAGGAAACCGTCAACGAAACCAAAAGACAACCTACAGAATAGGAGAAGATCTTTGCAAACGACATATCAGATAAGGGCCTAGTATCCAAAATCTATAAAGAACTTACCAAACTCAACACCCAAAGAACAAATAATCCAATCCAGAAATGGGCAGAAGACATGAACAGACATACCTGCAAAGAAGACATCCAAATGGCCAACAGACACATGAAAAAGTGCTCAACATCACTCGGCGTCAGGAAAATACAAATCAAAACCATAATGAGATACCACCTCACACCAGTCAGAATGGCTAAAATTAACAAAACAGGAAACAACAAATGTTGGTGAGGATGTGGAGAAAGGGGAACCCTCTTACACTGCTGGTGGGAATGCAAGCTGGTGCAGCCACTCTGGAAAACAGTATGGAGGTTCCTCAAGAAGCTAAAAATAGAGCTACCCTATGATCCAGCAATTGCACTATCAGGTATATACCCCAAAGATACAAATGTAGTGATCCGAAGGAGCGCCTGCACCCCAATGTTTATAGCAGCAATGTCCACAATAGCCAAACTATGGAAAGAGTCCAGATGTCTATCGACAGATGAATGGATAAAGAAGGTGTGGCGTATATATACATGGAATATTACTCATCCATCAAAAAAAAGAAATCTTGCCATTTGCAACGATGTGGATGGAACTAGAGAGTATTATGCTAAGCGAAATAAGTCAATCAGAGAAAGACAATTATATGATTTCACTCATATGTGTAATTTAAGAAACAAAACAGAAGAGCATAGAGGAAGGGAGGGAACAAGACATAATCAGAGAGGGAGACAAACCATAGGAGACTCTTAACCATAGGAAACAAACTGAGGGTTGCTGGAGGGGAGCGGGGTGTGGGTGATGGACATTAAGGAGGGCACATGAGGTAATGAGCACCGGGTGTTATATACAACTGATGAATCACTGAACTCTACCTCTGAAACTAATAATACACTATATGTTAATGAATTGAGTTTAAATTTTAAAAAAGTTTATGGAATTGATGTTACATGCAATTTTTATTTTTTAAGGGACTTACTATCTTTCAAATTTGATATTTATTTCCTGACTGGCTAATAAATGCACATTAATCAAAACTCAAAAGGCATAAAAAGGTATGAAATGAAAAGTCTCGTACTTACCCCTGTCTCTAAGTTACCCTCCCCAGAGGCACTGTTATTTGCCCACCCAGAGATTATCTTATATTTATTAGCAAGCTAACATATACTTAATTTTCCCCAGTTTTACACAAATGGTAAACACTTTATTCAACACACTGCATTTTCCACTAACATTAAATGTTAAAGATATTCCATATCAGTTCATAAAGAACTCTGTTTTGTGGCTAAATATTATCCCTTTAAATTCCATAAGGTACTATAATTTATTTAATAAGATCCTTCCTACACATGGACATCCAACAGTCTGCTACTACAATTCAATAGTAACAGTATACATAGATGATTTCCCACATGAAAATATAGACTAAATTCCCAGATGTAGGAGTGCTAGGTTAAGAGTATGTGTGCATTCTTTTTCTTTTTTTTTTTTTTTAAGATTTTATTTATTTATTTGACAGAGAGAATGAGATAGAGAGAGCATGAGAGGGGGGAGGGTCAGAGGGAGAAGCAGGCTCCCCGCTGAGCAGGGAGCCCGATGCGGGACTCGATCCCGGGACCCCAGGATCATGACCTGAGCTGAAGGCAGTCGCTTAACCAACTGAGCCACCCAAGCGCCCTGAGTATGTGTGCATTCTTTAACAGATGAATATAGCGGGGGGGAAGAGAGGCAAACCATAAAATAGACTCTTAACTATAAAGAACAAACTGAGGGTGGGTGGAGAGGAGGTGGGTGAGGAATGGGTTAAATGGGTGATGGGTATTAAGGAGGGCACTTGTGATGGGCACTGGGTGTTGTATGTAAGTAATGAATCACTAAATCCTACACCTGAAACTAATATTACACTGTATGTTAACTAACTGGAATTTAAATAATAATAATAATTTAAATAACTTGGAAGAAAGAAAAGGGTATGTGTGTGCTGTTAATTTTCATAGATATTGGCAAATTACCCACAAGGGAGTTGGTACCAATTTCACTCTAATAGTGTACAAGTGTGCCTATTTCCCTATAACCTTGCTTTATTAATTTGACATATGAAAAATAGTTTCTTAGTGTAGCTTTATTTTTTTTTAAGTTTATTTATTTAAGCAATCTCTACACCCAGTGTGGGACTGGAACTCACAAACCCAAGATCAAGAGTTGTGTACTCCAACAACTGAGCCAGCGAGGCATCCCTCTTAGTGTAGCTTTCATTAGAAGTTAATTCATTATGAGTTATTTTGAGTATCTTTTCACATGTTTATGAGCCACTACTACTTCCATTTCTGGGAGCTATCTTCATAAATTGTTGATTTTTTCCTTATTGTTGTAAAGAGTTCTTTATATATTAGGGAAGTTAGCCCTTTTTCTGTGCTTTGAAATTCAGAATTTTTTCCCCTGTTTATCATTTATCTTTTGGCCTTGTTAAGCTGTTTTTTACCATATAGAAATAGTCAAAATTATCAATTTTGTCTTTTATGCTTCACTCTGCTCTAGCTATACTAACCTCCTTTTTACCTTTAAAATATGCTAGATACTCTCCAACTTCAAGGTCTTGGTATTTGCTGTTCTTTCTGCCTGGAATTCTCTTCCCAGAGATAATGTGTTTCACCTCCTCCTTCACCTCTTTTGAGTCTTTAACCAAAACCAACAACTTTTCAGTGTGATATGTTCCCTGACTATTTTATGTTGCAGCCTCCCCTTCCCTCCTTTGTTTTTCTGTATCACCTATAGCTCACAGGCTTTAGAGGTATATTTTTATTAGTCTCACAGAGACATTGCAGCTCACCTACACAAATGAAGCAAGTGAGAATTAACATCTTCAATGTGGTCATCACCTCAGGAGAGTAGATATATGCTCCACTGAAGCTGCTATTGCCCAAAATATTTTGGGGACAACTTCTTAAAGAATTGCATTCCAAGACAGCTTAAAGCCTTACAAGGAAAACAGTCCTGTGTCCTGAAAGCAGTGTTTCTCAGTGTGGTCCATCGATCACTTATATCAAAATCACCTGGGTGGGTTGGCAGCTTATTAAAACAGGCAATTTCCTGGGCCTTTCCCCAGATCTACTGAATCAGAATCTCTGAGGGATGGGGCTGAGGAACTTACCTTTTAGAATAAACTCCCTAGGGGCACCAGGGTGGTGCAATTGGTTAAGTGACCAACTCTTGGTTTTGGCTGAGGTCGTGATCTCAGGATCATGAGACCGAGCCCCATGTTGGGCTCCGTGCTCAGTGTGGAGTCTGCTTCAGATTCTCTCTCCCTCTCCCTCTGCCCTTCCTGCTCATGGGCTGGCATGCTCTCTCTCTCAAAATAAATAAATGAATTCATTCATTCATTCATCTTGAAAAAGAATTTTTTTTAACTCCCTAGGTGATTCCTAAGCCATTAACGTTTGAACATCACTGCCTATAAAGTCAGTGTCTCCCAACTTAGTCATGTACCTTGTTTACCTAACTCAGTTTGAATCAGATGTAAGACTATTTCCAAAAATCAAAGCCACCCTCAAAGGACAAAGGGGCATGTGCCAGGGATGCTGAAGGTCATTCCCAGTGGGAACTCCAGAAATGAGGTGACCAGTTGCAGACTCACAGAAATGATGTTGTGGTAGGAGACAAAACTCTTTGGCTGGCCTGATTTTGGTATGCTTAGCAGTGCTAGTAACTTGGTAAGTGTCACTTCACACATTAAAGAACCTTGGCTTATCAGGGAAATTCAAATCAAAACCACACTGAGATACCACCTTACACCAGTTAGAATGGCAAATATTGACAAGGCAAGAAACAACAAATGTTGGACAGGTTGCAGAGAAAGGGGAACCCTCTTACACTGTTGGTGGGAATGCAAGTTGGTACAGCCACTTTAGAAAAGAGTGTGGAGGTTCCTCAAAAAATTAAAAGTAGAGCTACCCCATGACCCAGCAATTGCACTCCTGGGTATTTACCCCAAAGACACAGATGTAGTGAAAAAAAGGGCCATATGCACCCCAATGTTCATAGCAGCAATGTCCGCAATAGCCAAACTGTGGAAAGAGCTGAGATGCCCTTCAACAGAGGAATGGATAAAGAAGATGTGGTCCATATATACAATGGAATATTACTCAGCTATCGGAAAGGATGAATACCCAACTTTTACATCAACATGGATGGGACTGGAGGAGATTATGTTAAGTGAAATAAGTCAAGCAGAGAAAGTCAATTATCATATGGTTTCACTTATTTGTGGAACATAAGGAATAGCATGGAGGACATTAGGAGAAGGAAGAGAAAAATGAAGGGGTGGAAATCAGAGGAGGAGACGAACCATGAGAGACTACGGACTCTGAGAAACAAACTGAGGGTTTTAGAGGGGAGGGGAGAGGGGGGATGGGTTAGCTCAGTGATGGGTATTAAGCCTCCTTAATTGCATGGAGCACTGGGTGTTATACGAAAACAATGAATCATGGAACACTACATCAAAAACTAATGATATACTGTATGGTGACTAACATAACATAATAAAATAAAAAAAATAAAGAACCTTGGCTTTAATTTTCCTATTAAAGGGAAAAGGGGAAGAACGGAGAATTGTGTGTTGGCTAGATAGGTAGATGATCTCTAGGTTCCTTTCTCTGTCTTATGTTCTGGTTTTTCTGCTGATGATAAAAAAAACCCTCGACACATGAATGAATATGTATAAGTAACTAGGATTATTACTATAGCAAAAGCTGCTAATTTGGTCTGTTTTAAGAGGAAGAGCCTTCTTAATTAAAAAATAGCTATTTTAGTTCTATACCCACTTTTTAATTTTTCTTTTATTAAAGATGAGTTGTTTGGAAAAGCAGATTCTGATTGCATTTAGCTATATAACTGTATTGTGCCTATAATATCCACTTTTAAATGTGTAAAGTTTGTAGTATCACAGCTGCAGCATCATGTATTTTCTTATTTTCCAAATATTAATACTTGCCCTTTTATTCTCTAAATGAATATAAAACCAGCGACTATATTTTTTAGTCAACAGTTCTTACTATGCAAAGTATCAGTGTTGGCCCATAGATAAAAGCTATCATTTTAATCCTGAAAGTAGTTGTGATAAAAATGTTAAATATTATTATGCAGTTAATAATAAAATAGTACCAATGTTAAGGGCATACCATATTTTGAGCATAATTCTGAGTAAACTTTTTGTATCTTATAAGAATATGTGTTTTAAAAATAAGTGTTATTCCCATTTTGCATCCGAGGCTTCTTTGGAGGTCATATTGAAATGTAATAATCAGGAGGCCTCACACAGTCATTAGCAGTTTTCAGCTTCCATTTTTTATCAGATGTGCCTCCTTTTAATTACCTGGTTTATTGTAGGTAGTCAGTAAATGTTTGTGGACTTTCACCACTCTCCCCCTAATTTGCTGTTTCTTTTAGTATATATTTTATGTTGGAATACAGCTTAATAAAAGTCAGTGACTGGTTTAATTATGACTTTGAAAGAAACTAAAGTATATCCTGTTTTGAATTAAAATGAGATTACTTTTTCCCATATCTGATTTATTAGTAATCCTGGTTTCCATTAGCAAGATAGAAAAGATCTATGCTTCAGAGACTGAAAATTTTACTAATGATTAATATATGCTAGCCATTAGATGTTCTGCTTGTTTTTCTCCCCAAACTTCAGATTAAAAGATAAGATCGTATCTTTCTAATTTTAGATGTCTAATAATAAGAACTGGTGAATAGGGCGCCTGGGTGGCTCAGTTGGTTAAGCGACTGCCTTCGGCTCAGGTCATGATCCTGGAGTCCCGGGATCGAGTCCCGCATCGGGCTCCCTGCTCAGTGGGAAGCCTGCTTCTCCCTCTGACCCTCCCCCCTCTCATGTGCTCTCTCTCTCTCTCATTCTGTATCAAATAAATAAATAAAATCTTTAAAAAAAAAAAAAACTGGTGAATATGAGCTACTAATTATATTTATAGTTTCTTCAGCAAGGCAGAAGTTTGAGACTTCTCACTCACTAACCCCACCATCACTACTACCACCCAGCTCCCAGGGACCAATGAGTTGCTTTATAGTACCTGATTTGTGATTTGTTTTCTCTTCATTCATTTTCTCAACCCTTCGTTTTTCTTCCCCTTCCTCCCTAACCCCCTTCCTCCCACCTTCGCTTTACCCTCTTAGTGAGGGCGTTTGTTCTTTATCTTTTCAAATTTGTCACTTTAGCTTTTGGTTTTGGGGGTTGATTTGGCAACTTATTCCCTCTTCTCAAATAGATACATGATGAGTAGGTTGTTTCATTTATTTAAATCTTTTATAATTAAAAAACAAAGCCATTTCTCCTTGCCACAGACCAGTTGCCATTGCTTCCCCTTTTGGTTTTGAGATTGCAGGAATCCAATTGCTGTGGAAACCAATTATCCCTTCATGACACCTGATTCTCATGAACACCATATGCAGTTGGACTGACAAGTTTGGTGCTGCCATTAGATGCACCAGCACACTTTTGTTTTTAAAAGGGAAGACAATGCCGCAGTTATGAGAACCACATTTTTTCTCTTGAAACAATTTGTTTTTCCCTTGTCTGTTTTTGTGCTAATGTTTTGAACTGTATGCGGTGAATGATAACTTCGTGCTGTGAATGATGTTGAGAGGAAGAAGCAGAGTCCCCCAAGCCATGAGAAAGATTTGATATCTGCATTGTGAAGTTCTTATAAATTGTAATGGAAGGAACTAATAAGTAGGAATTTTGTAATTTGGGGCTGTCCATTGGCCCTACAGGCTCTCAATGATTATAATTTGAAAATCTCAAAGTAAACATGATTCGGATCTTAGGAAGATTAATTTAGATTAATTAAAATTTTAACAAAGTCTCTCTTTGATTAGAACAAATTGTTAGTTAAGGCCACTAGGAAGCATCAACTGGCTGCGGGATCCCTGTGTATTTCTCAGCTACTTCCAAAACATTAGAATGACTTGCCAATACCTGGCAAAAAACTGATCACTTTGTTGTTTTTTATAATTAATTGAGCAGCTAATGTACCTTTGAAGGCTGTATCTCTCTTGAATATGTTTTATGAAGTTTTGAAATTTGTGTTGTATATTAATTTAAACCTAATAAGATACCTATATTTTCATAATTATTTTTCCTTCTAGCTCATTTTCATAAAAAGACAATTTGGGAAGTACACAATTTCTGGGCAAAATTACCTTGAAATTGAATTCTTTAAGCCATTAAGCTAGCCAGTCTGCCTGCCTACCTGCCTCCATCTCTCTTTCTTTCCTTCATTTTTTGGGGATATCCTGTTTAGGTAGTATTTAATATCACTTGTGAGGCTAGTACTGTGATGGGCATCTACTGTGTGATATCCACTTAATCCATTGGTGTGAAAGCAACAAGGACTTATTTTCTCCCTTTTGTAGGGAATGACATTCCAACTGTTTTTTGACATCTTTAAATTCAGAGGTCAACAGTGATCAAATCAGGATCAAGATAGACTTCAAATATTTTCGTAAGAGCAGAAAGAAAAATGAGATCCTAACTTTCTAGTGTTCTGATCTACACATCTCTATTGATGAGTTAAAGCTATATGGGTATGAAATTTGGTACCAGAGGCTTAGGCTGCTTGAGCACCTTTTATCGTGTAATAGTTCTGGAATGTGAAGATCTGAATTTTCATGGGAGCACTGATATGGCCAACAATGGATTTCTTAGGGCCTTGTCATTTCAAATTGCCATGAGGTCTGGTTATTGCTGCTCTAAATGTAAATATGAAACCGCCTCCCAATGAACTTATTGCGGTGGTGCTAACTTGTCTTGACACTCTTGCTGACAGTTCTAGTGGCCCTTAACATGGTCTACTTTTGTAGTCACAGCACAGGTTTTATGGAGAATTCAGCCTAAATTTCTGGAATGAATTTCTATAGACAAGAGATATATTGGCTTTAAAAATTAAGAGGTTTGATTCTGTTTTGAATTTGGTTATCAAATGAATCTGAGCACATGACATTTTCATGCCGTTTGTCTTTTCAAATAGGTTTACCTTCTAATGCATGTGACAACAGGATTTTGCTCATCAGCTAGAACATACATTTCGGAGGAGTTGTTACCTAAAATATTATCATAAGGCATAAGAAAACACACGATTTAAGTTGCCTTTCATGAACATAATTAAGAATTAATAAGCCAGTACCAGTGGCTAGTCCCCAGAATTTCCACTGTTTTGCCTTTTGTGACCTGTGTTATTAAAAGTCCATTATTTTTACAGACTTTATTAAATTGGATCTTATTAAAGCATTCTATATTTGCATTTGGTCTTTCATAATTCATTATTATTATGACATTTACTTTTTACCATCAGATCTGAAAACATATCATAAGCTACCCTTTTCTCTTGAAAGAAATGCTAATTTCAAACAGTCCTCTAATAGAAGAGAAAAGCTTTATCAGTTTTTTCATTTATTCCAGATCGTGTTAAGAATACTAATGCTAGACTTCAGTATGCTAATATCTCTGAGCTTTTTTTGGTAAAAGCTTAGAATTATTATTTTTATCCCATGGTAAGTATGAAACCAGAAGACCTGCTACTACTGGAGAAAACACAATTCTAAAGTACAATTCTTGATTCTAAAGACTTGTGAAAATGTTGCTAAATCCTGTTTAGACTAGGATGCTGCCAGTCAATTTAACTTTGTACCATACAATATTTGTCCTATTTAAGAAATTATTTTCTCTTAAAATTCAGTTTGTTTGTTTTTCTCATAGTCTAGGTCAATATAGCTTGAAACGTTTAAGACTAAGAATCCTACGCTGTCAGCCCCAGACACCATTTAGGGTGTGCTGCCTGCCTTTCTATATGGTAGTCATTTCTATATCATTTAAGATGCAGTTGAAAACTCAATGTAGCAAGATTTTATATATTGATATCAGACAGGCTATCTAATTATTACTAACATAATTAGTAAAATAGTGAGTTTTCTGTTGGGGTACTAGTAAATTGATTAAACTCTGAAATGAAATTTACTTTGGCTTTTGTCTCATTTTAGATTTCTGACAATGTGCAACAGACATTTTGGCAGTGTTGTTGCACAAACCATTCGGACTCAAAAAACAGATCAGTTTCCACTTTTTCTGATTATTATGGGAAAGCGATCATCTAATGAAGTGTTAAATGTGATACAAGGTAAAGTACATGTCACAAGGGGAGTAGAGTGTCTTCTTGTGTATGTGATAACATTATAATATTTACCATCAAAGTTGACTGTAATTCTCTATATGAGTGCACATCTTTGTATTTTCAAACATAGAATATCCTAAAGAAGAACATCTTCAAAAAATATAGGATCTATGAAAAATAAAATATGCTGCATGAAAATCTAACAGAAATTTCTTAATAAAGTTGCACAGCCCTTTGGACAGAGCATAATCATGTTAAATGTTCAGAATTGCTAAGTTCTCTAAACTAGCAATCAAGTCATAATCAGTTGTCAAATATGACATTTCTTATACATGTATTGATTTCTTTCTGTAATGTTGATTAGTTGAAAGAAATGCTTAACTTCAGTTATCTAGAAAATCCAGTGACTGGATATTGCAAATTAATTGTTCACACAGTTGTAGTTGTTTCCCCTTAATTGTGTGAATTTGTGTCTAGGATGCAGCGCTAAGGCGTGAAGCTATAGGAAGCCTATGAATGTAATTGCATTATATATTCTTTACAAACAAAAAACGTGAATTTTTTTTTACTATTACTGATAAACACCAAGGATTATTATAAAATATTACCTTATTTATAGCACAACTTAAATTGAAAACAGTATATCTTTTCTATGCCCCAGGGAAAAAGATGTTTCAAGGGCCCCAGGCTAAAGCTTGTGTTTGAGATACTTTATTTTTACAAACCCTATTTAAGTCAAAAGTTGTATAGCAGATAATATGATGGGGGTGTGTGATGTAAATTCTAGTGCCTTTAAAACTCAAAATAAAACCTCTGGTATTTTATGTTTGCTCTGTAACTAGAGCATTGAGTTTCATAAACAGTGCTAAAGAAGATCTGCAGGGGGAATGAATTGCATAGGGTAAATGGATAATGAAAATAATATTTCATTCCTGTTTTCCCTGTCAGAGGCAATATTATAATAGTGGTTCTCAAAATATGGTCCGTGGTTCTGGAGGTCCTCTAGACCCTTTCAGTGGATCCATGAGGTCAAATTATTTTCATGACAGTAAAAAGACTTTTCCATTTTTTTACTGTGTTGACATTTGCACTGGTGGCACAAAATCAGTGTTGTGTAAAACTATTGGCACCTTCACACAATCAAGGTCATGACCAAAACTATACCAGTAGTCGTATTCTTTACCTCCATTTTGTGCAATTAAAAAATTATTTTATTAAATTTTAACCCTTTTTATAGTTTGTGTGATACAATAAGAGGTATGGAGAATGCGTTTCTGCTGCATTTCAGAGTACAAAGGTAGTCTCAAAGAAAAGCACTTGTGTGGTTGCTTGAGCTGAACTACTAGTCATTTTTTCTTAGAGAACATCACTTTTACTTGAAAATAACTGACAGACAAACTATACTTAGATAGCCTGGGTATTTGGCAAACATTTTCTACAGAATGAACAAAGTGAGTCTATCACTTCAAGAAAAGAGAACTGACAGTACTTGTTGCCAATGATAAAATTTGAGCTTTTAGGCAAAATGTTATATCCTCCACCATAAGATTGACAGCTTAAATAATTTTCTGATGACATCAGCTGTAATGTTAATATGATTTTTTTGATATCATATAGTTATGTCAACATTGAAGATAAATGCTTAAGTTAGTAAACCAATATTTTCCACATGACCAGTGCATGATGTTATAAAATAATGCACAGGTAAAAGATCCATTCAAAGAGTGAGATAGGTCAGTGGATCTTAATATAGCAAAGTACAAAAAGTTCATTAATGGTTTCAAATTCTTCACATACTTGAAGAAACTTCCACTTGTCAGTTTGGGTGTATCAAAGAATATTTATAATTATTTATTACAATACTCCTCCCTTTTTCAACTATATATCTATGTGAGGCCAGATTTGCTTCATAAATTTCAGCTAAGGCATAAGACAACATATTGTAACTGGTTTAATATAGAAGTGGATGTGAGAATCCGGTTATGTTCTCTTAAGCCAGACGTTAAAAACATTTGCAAAAATGTGAAAACAATACCATTCTTCTCACTAGACTTTTCCCTATGGAACATAGAGCCATTTTTCATAAAAATCTTGTATTTATAAACATGTAATGGGTTTAGTATTGTTACTTTTAATGAATTGATAAATATGTTTTAAGTATTTCAGCTTTAATTTCTAACACAGTAAATGTTGATAAAAATAACCCACATAAAACTTATTTCAGGATCTCAGTAGTTGCTAAGGGTGTAAACAAGTTCTAAAAACAGAAGTTTGAAAACCACTGCAGTTCGTCTCCCCCTCCGATTTCCCCCCCTTCTTAACCATGAGAGACTATGAACTCTGAGAAACAAACTGAGGGTTCTAGAGGGGAGGGGGATGGGGGGATGGGTTAGCCTGGTGATGGGTATTAAAGAGGGCACGTACTGAATGGAGCACTGGGTGTTACACGCAAACAATGAATCATGGAACACTACATCAAAAACTAATGATGTAATGTATGTGATTAACATAACATAATAAAGAAAAAAAAAGAATTTAAACAATAAAAAAAAAAAGAAAGAAAGGGAAACTCAAAGATTTGCCCAGTATCCAAATCTACATTGAAGGTACTCCTAAACTTTTTGCCATTTGTTATATCTATTCATAATAACTACCAGTGATCGTGTGTCCTATATACAGAGGTAGTATTATCTTCATTTTACTGTGAAGGGAATTGATCCTTAGAGAGCTATAGTCAGTCACTCATTCACTTATTTATTCATTTACTAAGTGAATATTTATTAAGCCCTTGTCACATGCTAGGCAATTTCTAGGTACTAGAGATCATATAGTTTGTAAGTAGCGGAACTAGAGTTAGAACTATGACTACAAAACTAGTTCTGCTTTCTCAGTACCATGATTTTTTTTGTTAAGGACCACACATGCTCCCTAACATGCTGCCAGTGGTCATAAGGAAAATTGAGAAACAGACCATTGAAAGACAATGTTAGTCCAGCCCTACTCCAAAATAACACTAACAAGGATACTACTTGTCCTATTTCATCAATGGGACAGGAAGACCTCTGCTCAGGCCCTGAAGGAAGATGGGTTCTTTGCCCATAGTCTTGAAAGAAGAGAAGAATTGCTATATCTCTATGGATTTCTCTGTTGTAGATGTATCGAAAGCAAGCAACAGGAGAGTGCATTCAGGAAATAGCATATATCTACTATAGGCTTGTTATGGCCTTGGACAGGGAATAAAATAGCATTAAGGAAAATCAAACATTTTAATACTCTCATAAAACCAATATAACATTGTATGGTAACTAACTGGAATTAAAATGAAAACTTAAAAATAAATAAATACTCATAAAGTTTATAGTATAGTCATTTGAAAGCAGCTGAAAGAGAAAAATATCAACTGGGCAAAAAAAGAACTCAGTTTTTTTTAGAAAATGAATTACTATCTGCTTCACCAAAGAATTTTTAATGATAGGAGATAATTCTAAATAGTGTATTGAGGTGGCAAAGAGAACAGGCTTTTGAGTCACTCATTTAGTTTCAAATTCTTGTCCCACCACTTACTCAGCCTGACCTTGATTGCACAGGCTACTCCAGCTCTCAAGGCCTCATTTTTCCTTCTCTTTAAAGTCAAAATCCTAATGATACCTTCAAAGAATTGTTGTGCAGGTTAAATGAGGTAATATATATAAAGTGCTTAGCCTAATTACTGGCATATAAACAAATGGTAGTTGTTGCTAGTATTTTTAAGTAGATAATGTTTCTGTAACTTGAAAGAACTTTTGATTCTCATTACTTGGACATTGTTCTTCATAGAGCTGAAAATCTTTCTCATTAACAGATGGTTCCTTCAAATCTACTGTATTTGAAATTTCAACTGCCTATACACTGCTTTACTCTTTCACAGTGAACATATGAAACTTTTCAATGAAAATATGAAAGTATTTTAACAGATACTAGCATAGTATGTCATTTTTATTAGACTGTAGCTGTTCCTTACTGATTAATTCTAGAATGATTTTTCCATTTTATAATAACTTCACTAATGTGAAATTTGGCAATCTCCATGTGTTGCTAGGTAACACCACAGTGGATGAGTTAATGATGAGACTCATGGCTGCAATGGAGATCTTCACGGCCCAACAACAGGAAGATATAAAGGATGAGGTAAGATGAAAGGTTAAGTAGACCTTTAATAGGATTTTGATGAAATAATTTGTCAAAAGGAGACGCTTGCCTATGTCATGATTGATAAATAAGTATGATGAAGATGCATTTCCAGATTAACCAAGGACTTTTATGCCATTGAGTTTACCTTTCAGTCCATTCTTTTCATGACCCCAAGACCCAACAATTTGTTTAACTTTATGGACATTTATACTTGTTAGATTTGGAGTGGTGGCAGGAGGTCAATTTGCAGGAAATGAATTCTGAAGCATATTTACAAAAGAAATGACAGTCCAGGAAATCCTGTGCACTATGTGGTTTTTTCACTCACTTTCAGGATCCTTTTACTCTTTTAAATATTGAGGTTGATTAGCAATAAACACATTTTACATTTCTGAAGCACTGTGAGAATTAGTAAAAGATCTCCAGAATTCTGAATTTCTCAGTCTCCTGGATATATTCAGTTGGTATAGATGGCATGAGTGTGGAACCTCAAATAAAATAATAATAACAGCAATATTGATCATGACAATAGTACTCAACTCTTACTGAATATTTATAATGTGCGAAGCACTGAGCTAAGCACTTTACATATATTATCTCATGTGATCTCAAAACAACCCCATGAGGTTGTATATGAGTCACACAGAGTTCTGGCAGAAAACACATGGCACTTTCAAACTGGTTTATATGAGAACAATTTAACAAGAGAACTGTTTATAAAGGTAAGGGCAGGGTTTATGGAAGTCAACAGTGGATAGTACCGACTCTAGGGCTAAAGGGAGCCATTACCACCTGTAGGCCTAAAGGCCTTGGAGAGGGTGGTATATCGAGAGGACTATATCTGATAGAGGAATATAGCCAGCGCTTGGTGACCTGTTAGGGAGAAAACCAGGGAATAGCTTTATTTTCCTTCCATACTCTGATTTTCTGCTAATATTACCTACCTAACCTGTATGCTCAAAGGTGAGAGAACCTCCCTGGGCAAAAAGCTAGGTGGAGCATGGATACTGAGGGGCAAATGGGAGATAGTCTAGCACAGATTGGTACTATATTATCTCCACTTTTCAGGTGAGAAAACAGAATCAAAAGGGTTAGGGGCGCCTGGGTGGCTCAGTGGTTAAACGTCTGCCTTTGGCTCAGGTCATGATCCCCCAGGGTCCTGGGATCTAGCCCCGCATCGGGCTCCCTGCTCCACGGGAAGCCTGCTTCTCCCTCTCTCACTCCCACTGCTTGTGTTCCCTCTCTCGCTGTGTCTCTCTCTGTCAAATAAATAAATAAAATCTTTAAAAAAAAGGGGTAGTTAAGTTAATTTACCCAAGATCACACAACTAGTAGGACCTATAATAATCTCAAGTAACTATTAGTGCTCTATCAGTCAAAAAATTTCCGGATTTGGAGACTAGCCTAAAGATAAAATATGAAACACATGTTAGCATTTGTTAATTTAAGATGCTCAGTTCACAGGTATTTCTTAAATTGTCCTTCCTAATATTTTTAACTGAAAGAAATCTTTCATGGACAAGTAGGGAGAGTTTGATTTCTGAGCAATGATGAAAAGTTTCCAGCTATAGTGAGTGTTTTCACTATAATACCCATTGGCTATTGCAAGTGGAAAACATGTAGACAATTTTAATATAAGGTAGAACCATTGTATTTTACCTTACTTGCTTGTCTCTTTCTTCTGTTAGACTGAGTTTAAGAGCCAGAGTTGTATCATATTCACATTTATAACTGTATCCTCTAACAGTGTACCTAGGACAAAGTAGCTACTCAGTAAATTTTTATTAAATGACTGAATAAATTAATACTTGGGAAGAATTCATATGAAATAATGTTACTTGAAAAAAATAATTCTTGATTGCAGTGGTGTAAAACCTGATGTGTCCATATTAACAAATATGAAAACTTAGAGTGCTGTAACTAGTTTAGAGTTTTATACACATTAGGTTTCTTTTATTGCGGGAAAAATGATGTTTGTAATTTTCCTTAATAGTCAGTGTTTCATTTACTCAAAGAAAAGGTAATCAGGTATATGGTGGAAAGATGTTTATCTGTTACTCTATAAATTGACAGTGACATTTTGAAATAATGAAGTACTGTACTTACTTAGGAATTTGTAATAATAGGTGTGTTGCCATTCAAGATTACGTTTATCCTGGAATAGAGGCATTGATTGACAATAATTCACTAAACACATTCTTCAGCCATTTAAATCTTGAGTCTCATTAGTACTAGATTTACAGATTATGCTGTATAATAATATGAATGCACAATATTTGCATGCATATTCCCAGTTCATTCTTTCATCTTAATTTGTGTTCCTCGTAATTCATTGGTAAAGAAATTGACTTTAATTCCTTTAATACTGAGCACAAAATTTAATATGAGGGTTACAGGAAAAATCCAAGGCTCCATATTAATTGAAATTTTTATTGAAATTTAACTGCAAGAGGTAAGGATTTCTCTTTGTTTTTAGAGTATCTTCATGAAAGTTATCATTCAGTGCACAAGTAGAGTTCCTAAGAAAAGCCTTTCTAGGTTCAAAGACTTGTTTTGGATTATGCGTAGATCCTAATGGATTTGGTATCTGCTGAGTATGTGACAAGAAACACTGTCCCTTGTAATTGTGAATTTGCCTTTACTCTTAAAAAAAATTTCCAGTAACACTTTACCTGAAGCTTGCAATGAAAATCAAATTCATAAACAGGTTTGGAGAATGGCTTCCGAGGCCTGAATTTATGTAAACTTAACTTTGGTTCAGTTACATCCATCACTTCAGTGATTCCATTGTATTAGTGCCACCAGGGATACCTATACTATACAGCGTTTTTATTAAATAGAACCAAGCCCAAACATTATACTCTGAATGATTCTTTAATAGCCCAGAATGGACTAACCTTTATATCACTAATTATTCTATTTCTAATCAGGAAGTATACATTACATGAGTCTCTTGTTTTTGATAGAACTGCCAATATAGCTTTATTCACAGACATTTTCATTAGTGGTATTAGTTTGGTTTTTTAAATGTTAACTGAGTATCTATCAAGTATATAGCACTGGGCTCAGTCTTGGGGACAGAGGTACTTTGCCACAATGTAGGCTTATTGGCAAATATCACTACATGATGGTAGCCTGTTTAGAATCAGAACATGTAGACTCTATTTAGAATCAGAACATTTAGAATCTGTTTATGCTTACAGCCTGGTTCCAAACAGTAGATACTTTCTAACATGTAAATAGATTCAGTTATTTTCATATGCCCTATTTTCTTTCGCCATTAGTAATCCAGAAACCTCTGATTACTAAGAGTTTATGATACTTTTAGTTCCTAATCTGTTTATTATTTCATTCATTTCTTTGTTCATCCGTTCAACACTTAACTTATTTAGAATCCTCAGTATCATAGGTGCAAGGATTACTTCTTTCCAGATTTTCTATTTCTTCCTGATTTAGTCTTGTTAGGTTGTATGTTTCAAGGAATTGATCCATTTCTTCTTAAATGATCTAATGTATTTGCATATTGGCATATAATGGTTCATAGTAGTCTCTTACAATCCTTTGTATTTCTGTGCTATGAATTGTAATATCTCCTCTTTCATTTCTGATTTTATTTATTTGAGCCCTCTTTTTTTTCTTGGTCAGTCTAGCGAAAGGCTTGTTAATTTTATCTTTTTTAAAAAATCAGCTCTTAGTTTCATTGATCTTTTCTTCTTTTTGAAATATAATTAACATAAAATGTATTAGTTTCAGGTATACAACATTGATTCAGTAATTCTATATATTATTTAGTGTTCACCATGATAAATGTAGTCACACTGATCTTTTCTATTGTCTTTTAATCTCCATTTCTTTCTGCTCTGATCTTTGTCATTTTTTCCCTTCTGCTAACTTTGGGCTTTGTTCTTTTTCTAGTTCCTTGAGATGTAAAGTTAGATTGTTTATTTGAGATCTTTCTTCTTTCTTGATGTAGGCATTTATCACTATGAGTTTCTTGCTTATAATTTCATTGGCAGTGTCCCATAGGTTTTGGTACATTGTATTTCCATTTTCATTTGTCATAAGGTATTTTTTTATTTCTTCTTTGATTTCTTCTTCGACCCGCTGGTTGTTCAGCATCGTGTTGTTTAAGCTCCACATATTTGTGAATATTCCAGTTGTCTTCTTGTAATTGATTTCTAGTTTCATACCATTTTGGTTGGGAAAAGATTGATATGATTTCAGTCTTAAATTTATTAAGATGTTTTTGTGTGTGCCCTAACATATGGTTTATGTTATGGACAGTGTTCCATGTGTGCTTGAGACAAATGTGTATTCTGTTGCTTTGGATAAAATGTTCTGTATATGTTTGTTAAGTCCACTCTGTCCAGCACATCATTTTATTCAAATGTTTCCTCATTGATTTTCTGTCTGGATGATATATCCATTGATGAAATTGGGGTATTAAAGTCCCCTACTATTATTGTATTGCTGTCTCTTTCTCCCTTTGAGGTCTGTTAATATTTGTTTTCTATATTTAGGTACTCCTATGTTGGGTGCATAAACATTTTAAAAAGGATTCTTCATCCAGTGTTTTTTCTCCATAGTTAGTCCCAGATCACAGAAGATAATAATTTCTCTCATCTTGATTTGTATATTCATTTCATAAATATTTATTGATCTTTTCCTACATACTAGACACTGTGTAAAGCACCAGTACCACAGCTATGTGCAAGATAGATAAGGCCATTGAGCTTACAACACAGCAGTTCCAATATAGTCTATGAAGTAACCAAGTAGATAAAGCCCTGGGAGCACCTAGTCAGAGTGAGCTAGACATGCTGTGTGGGCAACTTGACATACAGCACACAGAAGGGCTCTCATATTCTCCAGGGCCAGCTATGAGGTAGGTAGAACAGGTGAGAATGAAGATAATAATAACAGCCACTCTTCAGGTTCCTGCTACATGCCAGCCATAGGTATTTCTCAGTGTGATTCCTAGACTACCAGAATACTTAGCTACCTACCTAGGATTCCAGGCAGTTAGGTATGACAAGCAATGTAATCAGTTTTGTTAACATTTTCTTTTGTTAACATTGAAATGTAAAATAAATTGTGATATCCCTCCAAATCCCATTTCATTCATCATATCTGTTAAAATTTGTTAGACTGCTCGTGTACAAGAAAGATTGCATTGGATATTTTGTTTAGACAAATTCATTTAACTGGGGCAGTTTACTTTGGCTTCTGAACTTTTATGTCATTCACATGTTATTGTTAAATTTACATTCATTTTTCCTTGCTTAAATTAGTTATATTATATTCTTAATTCCCCAAAATTGATCATGGCTGAAATGTGGTTCATTGAAGCATAAACATAATGATGAAAATAGTATAATAAATATTGTAAATCAGTATAACATAGTTCAAACTAATTCAACATTAGTGTAAACATAATTGAGAGAACTCCAGTGCTAGTATAGACGATGCCAGGACAGCTGACTCTAAATGTGATGATTTCATATTAGCTGCCATAAAAAAGAAAAATTTTTTTGATTGAGAGGCAAATATGTGAAAGTTGATTGTATAGGAGAAACAATCCATTTCCCACTAGTGCCACTATTTCTGAGGTTTTTCATAAAAGCATGAAGCTTTCAGAGTTTTTGTTTCATTATTAAATAAAGGCCAGTGACCTATCTTTCTGTTAAATCAATGGATTTTTTTTTTCAGTACAAGAGAAAAATAATACCACTAAAAAAAAAAAAAAATCTTAACTGTGCAAGGCAGAGAAGTGACCAAACCACAGATGAGAAATTGTTTACAAAGTGCATTCCTTGAGGTAAAAATGAATGCAAATCCTACTACTGCCAAAAACTGTAAATTCATCTCCAAAGTTAACAATAAAAAAAATACTCAACAAGACAATAGAATGATTTCCTGGGAAAGTACTTTCTCAAATTACACTGTTGAGTGGCATGCAATGGCAATAGGATGGTTTGTGGAAGAGCAATGACCACATTCTGCATGTTATGCTGCTTTATAGTTAGATTACCACTAAGATGTGCAGAATAAGAATCAGTTTTTAGCATATTGCTATTTGTATGTATACAAGGTAGAAGTAGTCATCACTGTTCATTCTGTTTATCAGTGAGAAATATATATTACAAGAGAAGTTTTTAATTTAATGATTATTTTGCAAACTTTGAGTTAGACTTAAAAAGATGAGGTAGAATTGGTACTGATGACAAACTAACTATATTTCAAAGGACACCATCCAGAAAGTGAAAGGACAGTCCACAGACTGGGAGAAAATCTTCGCAAATCATATATTTGGTAAAGGACTTATATCTAGAATATATAAATAATTCTTACAACTCAATAATAAAAAGACAAATTACCCCCATTTAAAAATGGACAAAGGATCTGAAAAGACATTTCGCCATGGGAGATATACAAATGGCCATTAAGCACATGAAATGATTTTCCACATCATTAGTGATCAAGCAAATGCAAATCAAAACCACAATGAGATAATACTATCCCACACAAACTGCAATGGCTGGAATCAAAAGATAACAGGTGATGGTGAAGATATGGAGAAATCTGAACCCTCGTAGACTGCTGGTGGGAATATAAGATGGAGCAGCTAGGGCGCCTGGGTGGCTCAGATGGTTAAGCGTCTGCCTTTGGCTCAGGTCATGATCTCAGGGTCCTGGGATCGAGTCCCACATCGGGCTCCCTGCTCCTTGGGAGCCTGCTTCTCCCTCTGCCTTTCTCTCTCGCTCTGTCTCTCATGAATAAAAAAAAAAAAAAGATGGAGCAGCTGCTTTAGAAAACAGTATGGTAGTTCCTCAAATGATTAAACATAGTTACCATATGATCCAGAGTTTACTGATAGTCATGTACCTAAAAGAAGTGAAAAGATATGTCCATACAAAAATCTGTGCATGTGTAGCAGCTTCTTTCTAGATATGTCTCCTGAAGCAAGGGAAACAAAAGCAAAAATAAACTATTGGGACTTTATCAAAATAAAAAGCTTTGGCACAGCAAAGAAAACAATCAACAAAACTAAAAGGCAACCTATGGAATGGGAGAAGATATTTGCATATGACATACCCAGTAAAGGATTAGTATTCAAAATATATAAAAAACTTATCAAACTCAACACCCCCAAAATGAATAATCCAATTTAAAAATGGGCAGAAGACATGAATGGACATTTTTCCAAAGAAGACATACAGATGGCCAATAGACACATGAGAAGATGCTCATCATCACTGATCATCAGGGAAATACAAATCATGACTACAATGAGATATCGCCTCACACCTGTGAGAATGACTAAAATCAACAACACAAGAAACAAATGATGGCAAGGATGTGGAAGAAAGGAACCCTCTTGTGCTGTTGGTGGGAATGCAAACTGGTGCACTCACTCTGGAAAACTGTATGGAGGTTCCTCAAAAAATAAAAATAGAACTACCCTACAATCCAGCAGTTGCACTGCTGGATATTTACCCAAAGGACACAAAAACACAAATTCAAAGGGATACAAGCACTCCTATGTTTATACAGCAGCATTATTTACAATAGCCAAGATATGGAAGCAGCCCACCTGTCCATCCATTGATGAATGGATAAAGAAGAGGTGGTATATATATATATAAAATATATATATATATATACACACACACACAGTGGACTACTATTCAGCCAAAAAAAAGAATGAAATCTTGCCATTTGCAACAACGTGAAAGGAGCTAGAGAGTATTATGCTAAGCGAAATAAGTCAGTCAGAGAAAGACAAATACCATGATTTCATTCACATGTGGAATTTAAGAAATGAAACAAATAAGCAGAGGGAAAAAGGGAGGCAAACCAAGAAACAGACTCTTAACTACAGAAACTTATGGTTACCACAGGGGAGATGGACAGGGGATTGGTCAAATAAGTAATGGGGATTAAGGAGTGCACGAGTTGTGATGGGCAGCAGGTGTATGGAATTATTGAATCACTATATTGTACACCTGAAACTAATATTACACTATATGTTAACTGGAATTTAAATGAAAACATTTAAAAAAAAATCTGTGCATGATTTAAAGCAACATTATTCATAATAGCCAAGAGGTGGAAACAACACAAATGTCCATAAAGGAACAAATGGGTTAAAAAAAAAAAAAAAGTGACATATGCATACGATGGAATGCTATTCAGCCATAAAAAGGAATGAAGTTCTGATAGATGCTACAATATCAGATAAATCTTGAAAACATTATGCTAAATGAAGTAAGCCAGTCAGGGGAAAAAAAAAAAAAAAAACACAATTAGGCAAGAAAAATAAAAGGCATCCAGATTGGAAAGGAGTAAGTGAAATTATCTCTTCAAAAATAATATGATCTTATATGTTGAAAACCCTAAAGATTCCACACAAACTATTAGAGCTGATAAACACATTTGGCAGAGTTACAGGATATAAAAATTAAAAATCAACCAGTTGTATTTATATACACTAACCAGGAAGATTTGAAAATGAAATTTAAAAAACAATTTCACTTATGATTGCATCAAGAATAACAAAATACTTAGAAATACATTTAACCAAGGAGGCCCAAGCCTTGTACACTGAAAACTATAAAATAGTGCTGAAAGAAATTAAGAAGACCCAAATAAATGGAAATACTCCCCTATTCACAGGATTGGAAGACTTAATGTTTAGATGACAACACTATCCAATGCTATCCATAGATGCAGTGCAGTCCTTATCAAAATCCCAAAGGGGTATTTTTTTCAGAAATAGAAAAACCCATTTTAAAATTCATATGGAACATCAAGAAACCCTGAATAGCCAAAACAATCTTGAAAAAGAAAAACAAAGTTCATGGATTCATACTTCACAATTTCAAAACTTACCAAAAACCTACAGTATCAAAACAGTGTGGTACTAGCATAAAGATAGACATGAAGACCAATGGAATAGAAAAGAGAGCCCAGAAATATACAGTTGGTTTTCAACAAAGGCACCAAGACCATTCATGAGGAAGGAACAGTCTCATCCATAAATGGTGCTGGAAAAACTGGATACTCAGACACAAATTGTGAAGTTGAACACAAACCTAGCACTGTATACAAACATTAACTCAAAATGGATCAAAGACCTAAGTTTAAGACCTAAAACTATAAAACTCTTAGAATACAACACAGAGAAAGATCTTCATGACCTTGGATTTGGCATTAGTTTCTTAAATATGACACCAAACGCACAGATAACATAAGAAAAAAACAGGTAAGTTAGGCTTCATAAAAATTAAAAACTTATTGGTGTATAGAAATGCAACAGATTTCTGTACATTGATTTTGTATCCTGCAACTTTACTGAATCCTTGTATCAGTTCTAGTGTTTTTTGGTGGAGTCTTTTGGGTTCTGCGAATAGTGAAAGTTTCACTTCTTCCTTCCCAATTTGGATGCTTTTTATTTCTTTTGATTGTCTTATTGCTGAGGCTAAAGACTTCCAGTACTATGTTAAATAGAAGTGATGAGGGTGGACATCCCTGTCTTGTTCCTGACTGTAGAGGAAACTCTCTCAGTTTTTCCTCATCGAGGATGATATTAGCTATGGGTTTTTCATATATGGCCTTTATTATGTTGATGTATGTTCCCTCTAACCCTACTTTATTGAAGATTTTTATCATGAATCAGTGTTGTACTTTGTCAAATACTTTTTCTGCATCTGTTGAGAGGAACATATGGTTCTTATCTTTTCTTTTATTAATATGGTGTATCACATTGATTGACTTACAAATATTAAACCATCCTTGCAGCCCAGGAGTATCCCACTTGATTGTGGTGAATGATTCTTTTAATGTACTGTTGGATTTGATTTACTAGTATTTTATTGAGAATTTTTGCATCCATGTTCATCAGGGATATTGGCCTATAGTTCTCTTTTTTAGTGGAGTCTTTGTTTGGTTTTGGAATCAGGATAATACTGGCCTCATAGAATTAGCTTGGAAGTTTTTCTTCCATTTCTGTTTTTTGGAATAGTTTGAGAAGAACAGATATTAACTCTTCTTTAAATGTTTGGTAGTGGGGCACTTAGGTGGCTCAGTCAGTTAAGCGTCTGTCTTCAGCTCAGGTCATGATCCCAGGGTCCTGGGATCGAGCCCCGCGTTGGGCTCCTTGGTCAGCGGGGAGCCTGCTTCTCCTTCTCCCACTGCCTGCCGCTCCCCCTGCTTGTGCTCTCTCTCTCTCTGTCAAATAAATAAAATCTTTGATAAATAAATAAATAAATAAATGTATGTTTGTTTGTTTGTTTGGTAGTGGTGCAAGTCGGTTAAGCGTCCAACTCTTGGTTTCAGCTCGGGTGATGATCTCAGGGTAGTGAGATCAAGCCCTGGTTTGGGCTCTGCACTCATCAGGGCGTCTGCTTGGGACTCTCTCTCCCTCTCCCTGAGCCCCTCCCCACTGCTCTCTCTCTTTCTCTCAAATGAATAAATATATCTTTAAAAAAAAAAAAAGTTTGGTAAAATTCCCCTGTGAAGCCATCTAGCCCTGGACATTTGTTTGTTGGGAGATTTTTGATTACTCATTCAATCTCTTTGCTGGTTATCAGTCTGTTCAAGTTTTCTATTATTTCCTGTTTCAGCTTTGGTAGTTGATATGTTTCTAGGAATTTATCCATTTCTTCCAGGTTGTCCAGTTTGTTGCCATATAATTTTTCATAATATTGTCTTATAATTGTTTGTATTTCTGTGGTGTTAATTATTTCTCCTCTCTCATTATCAACAATAGCCAAATTATGGAAAGAGCCCACATATCCATCGACTGATGAATGTATGAAGAAGATGTGGTGTGTGTACACACACACACACACACACACACACACACACACTGGAATATTACTCGGCCATCAAAAAGAATGAAATCTTGCTATTGCAACAACATGGATGGAACTAGAGTGTATTAGGCTAAGTGAATTAAGTCAGTCAGAGAAAGACAAATACCATATGATTTCACTCATATGTGGAATTAAGAAACAAAACAGATGAACATAGGGGAAGGAAAAATAAAAGATAAAAACAGAGGGAGACAAACCATAATAGACTCTTAAATGGGATGACTGGGTGGCTCAGTCAGGTAAGCATCTACCTTTGGCTCAGGTCGTGATTCTGGGGTCCTGGGATTGAGCTCCATGTCAGGCTCCCTGCTCAGCGGGGAGTCTGCTCTCCCTCCCCCTGTGCTCCTCCCCACCATTCATGTGCTCTCTTTCACAGTGCACTCTAGCTCTCTCAAATAATTAAATAAAATTTTTTTTAAAAAGAGACTCTTAACTGTAGAGAACAAACTGAAGGTTGCTGGAGGGGAGGTTGGTGGGGTGATGGGCATTAAGGAGGGTACTTGTTATGATGAGCACTGGATGTTATATATAAGTGGTGAATAACTAAATTCTACTTCTGAAACTAATACTACACTATATTTTAGCTAATTTGAATTTAAATAAAATTTAAAGAATTTTTCTTCTAAAGAAAATTTTTCTTTTGGAAGAAAAAAATGATTTCAAAAGGAAAAAAGATGTGAGATATATATACATACATATGTGTGTGTGTATATATATATACACATATATATAATGGAATACTCAGCCATAATGAAAAATTGCCATTTGCAATGACGTGGATGGAGCTAGAGAGTATTATACTAAGTGAAATAAGTCAGAGAAAGACAAATACCATATGATATCACTCATGTGGAATTTAAGAAAAAAAACAAATGAGCAAAGGGGGGAAAAAGAGAGAGGCAAACCAAGAAACAGACTCAACTATAGAGAACAAACTGATGGTTACTGGAGGGACGCAGGCAAGGGTATGGGTTAAATAGGTTTGGAGATTAAGGTGGGCATTTCTTGCGATGAGCACTGAGTGTTATATGTAAGTGATGAAGCACTAAATTCTACACCTGAAACTAACATACAGTTACACTATGTGTTAACCAGCTGGAATTTAAATAAAAACTGGGAGAAAAAAATTAAAATCTTTTGAGCTTCAAAGGACACTACTGAGAGAGTGAAAAGACAACCCACAGAATGGAAGAAAATACTTTCAAATCATATATGAAAAGGGTTTAATATCCAGAATATATAAAGAACTCCCACAACTGAACAACAAAAGGCAAACAACGCAATCCAAAAATGGGCAAAGAACTTGAATAGACATTTCTCTGAAGACATTCAAATGGCCAACAAGCACCAAAAAAAAAGTGTTCGACATTATTAGTCATTAGGGAAATGCAAATCAAAACCACAAGGAAATACCACTTCACATCCGCTAGGATGGCTATTATCAAAAAGAATGGAAATTAACACAAATCAGCCAGGATGTGGAGAAAGTAGAACCCTTGTACATTGCTGATTGGAATGTAAAGTGGTGCAGACACTGTGACAGTTTGGAGATTCCTCAAAAAGTTAAACATAGAATTACCAGATTACCCAGCAATCCACTTCCAGGTATAAATACCCAAAGAATTGAAAACAGGGACTCAGACACTTGTTCACAAATGTTCACTGTAGCATTATTCACAACAACCAAAAGGTGGAAACATTCACCAGCAGATGGGTGTGTTTAATGCCACTAAATCATACACTTAAAATAGTGAATTGTATATTATGTATATTTTACCGTAATAAAAAAACAAAACACTAACAACATACATGGATGTTTAGTACTTTTGAGCTGAGAAGTGAGAGGTTGCTGTGGGCTGGCAACATGAGAAGTTCTTGATTCTTGGGCTCAGTACTTGCCGGAAACTACTGGGAACTGACACGGAGTGGAAAAGATTCCACCCCTGCTTTCATGAGCTTTAATCCTGAGCAGTTTTTCATTCTGTATTAAATTCCAAACTTTTACTTCTTAGGGAAGCAAGGATGTCAGTTGAAGTACCTTAAAAAAGAAAGCAAGAATATGTTGAGTACCTGCTAGTGCCAAGCACTATGTTAGATACTTCCTGCAAATAATCACTTTTGGTTTTCATGATAACCTTGTGAAATAGTTATTATCCCCATTTTATTGACGAGAAAACTGAGCATACAGTAGTTATAAATAGTTTGCCCAAAGTCACACAACTGTGTCAAAACCAGAATACATACTTATGTGCTTTTCATGCATCATGATCCCTTGTAAAGCTGAGTTACATTTAAATTGAAGATTTGTAGGATAAATGAACACTGGGTGTTATACACAACTAATGAATCAAAAACTAATGATGTACTATATGTTGGCTAATTGAACGTAATAATAATAAAAAAAATCTCAAGATTTGTAGGATTAATGAAGCAGTGCTCTTATCAAGATTAGGTAGAATCAGAGTGGGCTGACCTGAGGAGTAGGTCAGACATTCCTAGATTCCCAGATACCATATTCACTTGAGTAGAATAAGAAAGTTTGTCATAACTGTCTACTCTTGTGCATGGAATAATGCTCACTGTTAAAAAGTTATATCCACACCCTATTTATTTACATTTGTTGCTCTTAAAGTGCCTGCTGATGGATTTGTTCAGCCATGCTTGACACCTTAGAGTAGAAGTTAATAATTTGTCATATATGAAACTAATGTAAAGAGATTTATGACTGAACACTGGCATTACAATTCAACACACCTGTTCTGAGCCAGCCCTTCACATTTTTTCCTTCCTTTGCCTGAGGTAGAGACTTCTTCATGGATTACAGTAACACTTTTTGACAAGCTTAGACTGGGTGGAGCTGCCTTGTAATGACAGAACACAATTGATGATATCTCAGTAATGCATTCTTTTTTGATTTGGACTGTCAACATTTATTACTGTAAAGGCACTCATTGTTAAACAGCTGGTCCAACCTGCCCACTTTTTGTTTTTAGTAGAAGTCGAGTCTAACAAAATATGTTTATTTTTCTAGTTATGCAATATTAGCTAGTTTGGGGGGGGAATATATAGAGAATAAAAATTCTTTTATGTACCATTGTTTTAATTTTAGTGTTCTCCAAATAAAAAATTAAAACCTGCTGCTTTTTCTAAAGTGTTCTCAAGTGGCTGTTGAGACCTTCCCAGTGTCATAAACCTGACAGGCATCCAAAGAAAACGTTAACTGAAACTCTCTTAAGGCACATCCTTTAAAAAGATTCAGAAGAAACTTTTCCTGTCTTAAATATGACACTACCTAAATCCTTATCTTTAGAGACAGGCCTATTCCTTGTGAATTTTTCTTTCCCACGGGGCAATATATCTAATTACCTGTCATGCCAGCAAACAGGTAATTGCAATATAGTATGAAAACATAGCAATGCCACTAAGTACAAGATACAGAGGTGAACAAAGAAAACTTCTTAGAGGAGGAAACATTTAAGTCTTAAAGGATGATACATAGATGTTCACCAGGTAAACCACCATTAATTCATTTCTTTGGTCCCTAAGCCAACACATTTTTATTAAGGGCCTGCTACATGCCCACATTGTGCTAAGCTCTAATGGTTACAAGGATGACACAGTCCTTAGATGTTCAGTGACATGCAAACAAAGGATTCCAGTATAATGGTAAAATTCCTATGGTGGAGGTATATGTAGATTGTTAAATCTGCCCATCAGGGTTAGAAAGAAAGGCCTCACCAGGAAAAATTCTTTTAAGCTGAAACTTTAAAAATTAGCATTATAGCAGGTAGACTTGTGAAGAAGTGTCTTCTGGAAGAAAAAGAGATACTTTTACAATAGATGGGTAGTTTGGAAGACTACCTCATCAGCCAAAGAAGACACATTTACACATTCTATAATTAAGATATAATTGAGGACTACTTGGTTAGATATTTCAATTCAATGATAACCATATATACCCCATTTCCTGTTAATACTTGTCTTTGCAGACCATTTTTACCATAAAGCATACCAAACAAAGTTAAGTCAAAGAAAAAATGATTCTCCACACTTATAAAATTTTGTTACTGTTAAAGGTGTAAGTGTGTTTATGTATGTAATGTTTCAGTGTCTGGACATAATAAAGGAAGACATCCTAGAGAAAATTTTAGCAGACTAGAGAAAACTATTTTAATAGAGGATTTGCGTTTGGAACTCTTGGCTATGCAGTGTTGCTTTATTGAAGTCAGTCAGTGCTTGTATACTAAAATATTTACCACAGCTTTGCACAGCTTTGGAGACTTAGACTAAGAATGCTTATTATCCTTGAGTTAGAAGAGAGGACACTAAGATGCCTGATGGAGAACAACATGAACTCCAAGTCATTTGCTGATGCGAATACAAAATTCTTCAGCCATTCAGAAAAAAGTTTGACCTTCCCTCAGAAAGTTGACCATACACTTAACACACAACTCAGCAACCTCATCCCTAGGTATTAATTCTAGAAAAGTGAAAACTTAGGTTCACACCAAAACCTATACATGAATGTTCATAAAAACTCTGTTCATAATTGCCAAAGCTGGAAACAATTCAAATGCCCTTCATGATCCTTCCATTCACCTTCACTGGGTGAATGGATAAATATACCCCTACTGAGTCAGTTTTCAATCTCTTCTTGTATAAAATAGTACCTACCTGGGGTGCCTGGGTGGCTGTCGGTTAAGCATCTGCTTTCAGCTCAGGTCATGATCCCAGCGTCCTGAGATTGAGCCCTGCATTGGGCTCCCTGCTCAGTGGGGAGCCTGCTTCTCCCTCTTCTGCTCCCCCTGCTTGTGCTCTCTCCCTCTCTCTCTCAAGTAAATTTTTTAAAAAATCTTTAAAAAAATAAAATAGTACCTACCTGATATGCATGTTTGGAAAATTAAATAAGATAATACATGTAAAGCAGGAACTAGTACCTAGTATTTGAAGTATATAAGTAAGTATTATCTATTGCTGTTATTTTTACTCTAGTCTGGGCTGAAAAGAACTTTAGAAATCATTTAATCTTAATTTCATTCTACTGTTGAGGGAACTTAAGAGTTATAGAAATTTTCCCAAACTCACATACAGAATCAGGCCTTTGTTGTTAGTTTTTCTCTTTTTAGTGCTATTTTCTCTTTACTGAAATTAAATATCTCTCTTATAATGGGACATCCAGTAGGTGTGGGGGGGTTGGAGGAGGAAAGATTTTCAAATGATTTGGAATTGTAGCCTTTTGTTTTTAAATGACATTTTCCTTTTTTTTAACTGAGATATAATTGACATCATACAACATTATATTAGTTTTAGTTGTAGAACATAATGATTCAATATATGTATATATTGTGAAATGATCACCACAATGAGTCTAGTTAACGTACTTCACCATACATAATTATAGAATTGTTTTTGTGATGATAACTTTTAGGATTTACTCTCTTTGTAACTAACATATGCAGTACAGTATTACTACCTATAGTTGCAATGCTGTATATTATATCCCCATGACTTATTTATTTTATAACTAGAAATTTGTACCTTTTGACCACCTTTACCCATTTCAACCAACTCCACCTCTGGCAACCACCAACTTTTCTCTGTATGTATGAGCTTGGTTTTTTGTTTGTTTGTTTTAGATTCCACATGTAAGTGAGATCGTACAGTATTTGTCTTTCTCAGACTTATTTCACTTAGCATAATGCCCTCATGGTCCATCAGTGTTGTCACAAATGGCAAGATTTCATTCCTTTTTATGGCTGAGTAGTATTCCGTTGTATATTTATATTCCATTTTCTTTATCCATTCATCCATTGATGGACACTCAGGTTGTTTCCATATCTTGGCTATTGTAAATAATGCTGCAGTGAATATGGAGGTACACATGTGGTTTAGAGTTAGTATTTTTGTTTTAGTCAGATAAATACCTAGAAGTGGAATTGCTGAATCATATGGTAGTTCTATTTTTAATTTTTTGAGAAACCTCCATACTGTTTTCCATTGGCTGCACCAATTTACACATTTTCCTTTTAAAATAAATTATCTTATGGGGCGCCTGGGTGGCTTGGTCACATGGACGTCTGGCTCTTGATTTCAGCACAGGTCATGACCTCAGGGTCCTGGAATCGAGCCCCATTTTGGATTCCACATTCAGCAGGGAATCTGCTTGGGGATTTCTCTCCCTCTCCTGCTCCCCCTGCTCATACACTCTCTTTCTCAAGTAAATAAATTTTAAAATAAAATAAAATAATCCTATGTACTTTTGCTAGAAAAAATGATTCCTTAAATCCTTTTTCATAAAGCTCTTATATGCATATGTATATATTTGATTTTACTACTTTAGCATTGTAAAGAGGGTTTACCCTTAGGAGAAGATGAACTAGAATAACTGTATTTAAAGTGCAAAGAATACAATGTATACAATCTATTCACTGCATATATTCCAGGTGTAACTGAGACAGAGAACATACACTTTGTAGTCCTGAACTAGTTTATTCCTGCAGAGCAATAGAAAAATTCAGCTTTGCAAGCAACCCGAAGTGTTGTGTTCGAACATCTCTTATTTGGGAAGGGGGTGAAAACTTCTCTATAGCTTTTAAACCCAAATATCAATTTAAATGTATAGCTGTAGCTATCTAATTACTGTTTACTTAGGGGACTAAACTACACAATTTCTCTTTGAAAGTCAGGACCAGCCAACCATGGAGATCAGTCCTTTATATGCCTAAGAGCCCTTTCATGATGACAGCCTTCTGTCAAAAAAGGAACTAACAAATACCTGCCCCCTCACTCCCTCATTCCACTTGGGAGGAACTACCCATTCCCCATTCATGTGCTTTCTCTTCAATCACTGAACATAGGTTAGCTGGTAAAATGCTTGCTGTGCACTTCAGTACAACAAAAATTCAGTGCCTGCCATGTACCAAGCTACACTGGGAGACACAGTTTCTACCTTTCTACCCTCAGAGAGCTTGCCACTTACCTCTAAAAATGAAACCTCCGTACCTGAAGCAATTAGAGAACAATTAAGTTCAAAGCAGGGAGACGTATTCCGCATACAAGTGGAATGGAAGAAAGTTCATTCAGAAGATTAAGAAATAAGAGTAGATTAAAAGAATCTGAAGAGAGATATGGTTTGAATTAGGCCCTGGGTAATTGAAAGGAAGTCCTTGCCTGAGAATAAATAGCTCATTGTCTCATGAGAGGCAACTATAAATTAGTCATTAAGAGTTTATAGTGCCATAGTGCCTGAATTCAAATCCTAGCTCTGCCACTTAGCAGCTGTATAACATTGAAAAAATCCCTTAATCTCTGTGCCTCAATTTCCTCAATTAGTAGTTACTTGATAGGATTAAATCCATTGATACATGTAAAGTGCTTAGAGTAGTACCTGGCATCTAATAAGTACTTATGAAATATTTTCTTTAATAATCCAAACTGAGTTTGAAATAATGAGTAGGAAGTAATCATGTGGACTAAGGAGGAAGTACTTTTAAAAATGTGGAAATGTGATACAACTTGGAGTTGTGAAATGGCTTGGGACATGTAGAAAATGAGAAGTAGGGATGACTGGGTGGCTCAGTCAGTTAAGCGTCTGCCTTCGGTTTGGGTCATGATCCCAGAGTCCTGGGATTGAGTCCCACATTGGGTTCCTTGCTCAGTGGGGAGCCTCCTTCTCCCTCTGCCTGCCGCTCCACCTGTTCATGCTCTCTCTCCCTCTCTCTCTCTGTGTCAAAAAAATAAATCTTTAAGGTTTTTTTAAATTTATTTTATTTATTTGACAGAGAGAGACACAGCAAGAGAGGGAACACAAGCAGGGAGAGAGGGAGAGGGAGAAGCAGACTCCCCACTGAGCAGGGAGCCTGATGCAGGATTCAATCCCAGGACCCTGGGATCATGACCTGAGCCGAAGGCAGACGTTTAATGACTGAGCCACCCAGGCACCCCAATAAATAAATCTTCAAAAAAAAAAAAAGAAAATGAGAAGTAATTTAGTAAAGCAAGAAGGGAAGGGTTGGTAGAGGAAAGGGAGGAGAGAAGAGGCTGAAAATGTGCATTAGGGCCACATGTTGAAGGTACTTCTATGCTCTGCTGTAGAATTTGAACCTTAAACTGTGGGCTGTGGAGTCTTTTTCATTTCTTTTCAGCAGGAAGTTGACATGCTTAGATTTGTAATTTAGGAAACTAATGCTGATGACTATGACTATCACTTTGTTGGTATCTTTATGTTAGTACTTATCTTGATGTTATAATTTATCTGTTATTTTGTTTTCTTTTTGAGGTACAGTGCTTTTCGAAGTGTGGTCCATTGAGCACATATTTGTTACAACTACAGATTTTTGAGCTTCTATGCTAGACCTACTGAATTAGAATCTCTGCAGATGGGCCAGAGAATCTGTATTTTCACAGCTTTCCTATATAACAAGAGATTCTTGTATATCTTAAAATTTGAGAACCATTGGTTTAGTGAGAAGAACATAGCCTTTAGAAACAGATAGACCTAAGTATAAAACCTGATTCAGTCCCTTATAAGCTCTATATCACTGGCAGATTATGTAACCAGTTTGAGTTTCGATTTCCCCATATGTTGAGTGGAAATAGTAATACCCCATTGTGGGAGTGAGAAGAAACAGCATATGTAAAATGACTAACTCACAATAGGCCCTCATATATATTGCCTTCCTTTCCAAGTTCATCTATCTCCTCCATCTAGTGAAAGAAGGAAACTATGTCTTATTCATCTTCTTGTTTCTAGTTCTTTTTTTTTTTTCTTGTTTCTAGTTCTTAACACAAAGCCCAACATATAGTAGGTGTACATAAGTATTTTATAAATGTATAAGTGAATGAATGAATGAGTGAATAATGAATTTTATGGGGAGGAACTAGAAGTTAGGATACCTGTTACGAGGTTAATGCCATAATGTAAGCAAGAGATGACAAGGGTCTGAACTAAGGCATCATGCTTGAAAAATGTGCAGGTTTCATTCTAGATTACCAAACAGATATGTAGATTCTCTCTGGATTGTTTTAGCCTTAACATAAACTCTCACAGGTTAGCCCATTTCCTTTAAAGCAAACACTGAGACAGCAGTCCATCGTTTGAAATCCTGCCACTAAAGAAATTAGCAAACCAGTCTTAAATCCAGCTTTTCAACTCACCATACCACTTCTATCCAGATGAAAAAGAATCTTTTCTAAACATCTCCACCGGAAATTCCAGAGACTTACATTCTAGCAAAGCAAGACCGTCTCAGTTAGGACTTGGAAGTTACTTGCTACTTGTGAATTCAGTTCTCTGTTTTCATAGTCCTACAATGGACTATTTTAAAATTTCTCTGTTTAAAACTTTGGATAATTAAATTTTAAAAAATAACCAATTAGTCTAGCATTTAGACTCAGTCTTTGATATAATAGGTACCAAACATATTCTTTCAAGAATGTAACCTGAAAGAATGTTGAGTGTCAGGTTTGCCGTAATCCTTATTTCACTGTTTTTGAGCACAAGTAGTTCACTAATGATTTTACAGGCAAATCAGTTTAACAAATATAAACTTATAATACAAATGTCTGTAGAGCCAATTGTTCATTCACTGTTCAGTTTTTAAGGATCTGCAAAATACCATGCACTGTTTGTGACTAAGGATACAGAAATAATAAGGAAAAGTCTCTTCAATTTGCTTAGGGTCTGAAGAGAGAAATAAACATGTGAGTAGATGATGACAACTCTACAGGATAATACAAGGCTGGAGGTACATATCCATCTCTTCCTATCTTGCTCTTCTCTATGGAGAGTCCGTTGGCAATAAAATAAGTTAAACCTATATTTTTCTTTTTTTTTTAATTTATCCTGTGTATTTTATGTATTTAGCAAATATAATATACATAATATAAGGAACATATACATCATATTTATATCCTGAGATGCATATTTTCCACATTTTTTTGTTTTTTTTTCTTACTATGTTATGTTAGTCACCATAGAGTACATCATTAGTTTTTGATGTAGTCTTCCATGAGTCATTGTTTTTCTTATTATTCACTTCATTCAGCAAGGGTAAACAGCTTATTCCCAGGAAAATCATTCCATGACTATCTCCTACACCATTTGAAGGACTATATTTGCAGTAGTTGGAAGCAAGAAAATTTAGAGGGGGAAACACATTAAGCATGGAGATTGAAGAGAAATGAAATGACAGAAAAAGCTATAGATGAGATACCAGGTGGCCTACATTCTAATAAGCTCTGTGACCCTGGGAAAATCACTTAAACTTTCTTAGTCTCAGTTTTCTCATCTCTAAATGGGGATAAAAGTCCCTTCCTGGCTAACCTAATTATTGTGAGTATCACATGTGAAAGTGTCTTAGTGAAAGTGCTTTTTAAACTTTGGAATATAAGACTTTAAAGGATTAAAAGTCTTAGGTAAAAATATAGGTGGGGATATTCATTAATACTTAATCTATTTTCCTTTCCAAATACTTAGTTAATGGTAGCTTTGATTAACAAGGAAATGAGATGTTTCTCAGAATGGAAACCACAGTGATAAATTAGGCCTCAGGCCAAGGAATTCATTCTTTTTTTTTTTTTTTCTTTTTTAAGGAATTCATTCTTACCATGGAGTAGATCAGGCCTTCTAAGTCATTCCTGATTCCATTAAGAAAATGATAATTCCTTCCAGTCTGCAGTCTTTGTACGTTTCAGAGCCATGTCCCACCATGTGTTCCTCTGTCTAATCCTCATAGCCTGGGTCACCCAAAAGTTGAGCAAACTTAGGGGTTTGCTCTGGGCCCTTAGGTTAAAGAACCTTCCTCCACTAGAAGCTCCTACAACCTGCAACTTAGAATGTCATTGTCTAAAGGCTGACTAAGCAGTTATGGACTAAGCAGAGTCAGTTCACCAAATAGACAGGAAAAATAGAGAGAGGGGGGTATAATTTGACTTTTCAGAAAATTCAAAGTGGTCATGAGAAAAATCAGAATTTTGTCAGACTTCTGAAATTTATTTTATAGTTTAGTATAAGCTTTTCTTCTAAATTACACATGGTGCATAACTCATACTTAGGACCACTCATGTTCTTATCTTTGGCACTGGGACACTTATCAGAGCCCTGGTACATGGGCAGTGACTTGGATGAGGTACAGCAATCAGCCAGGGAACAATGGAAAAATGCTTCGGAGACCTGAAGCTTGTGTTCATATAATTGTTCATGAACCTTTCCCTGCCTTCCCTCCTCTACCATTGCCAATCTACCCATAGAAAAATGATGCTGTTAATGAGTGATGATTTGCCCCAGGTCCTCCCCAGTCAGTCCTTAGAAGAAACTTAGAGAAATTCAACTGTTTGGACTGAGATTATACATCTAGTTATTAGAAGGAAGAGGATTGATATTATTAGGGTGATGATGGTGATGATGATGATTAGGATAACATTTATCAAATGCCCACTGTAGTCCCAGATACTATACTAGGAGATATATATTCATTATTTCATTTCATCCTTTCCATAATCTAGCTTATGGGAGGTATTTCTCCCATTTTAGAGATATCATTGATCAGTGTTTGAAAGAGGTCAAGGAATTTACCCAAGGACATAGAAAATAAAGTGGCAAACCTAGAATTCAAACCAAATCTGTGTTTTAAGCCTGTGACCTTTTCCTTGTACTGTTCTGCCATCAGGATGGGATGAGGACTACAATCCAAGTTGTTGGTTGGAAAACAAATGTCTTGGCTGCAGTACACCATGTAGCCAATGCTATCAGGCAGCACTTGTTTTGAATGTCAATTTAATGCATCTTTTCAAGCAGTGCTTTCATCATTTATACTGCAGGTGCAGAAAAATAAAAATATTCCTCTTTTTCCACTTTGTTGATATTCAGTTCTTGGTTCTGTTGCTATCAAGACAACAGCTCATATAATTTCCCTCTGTAATTCTGATACTTGGGGGTTTTTAAGGCAACATTCACATAACAAAATTAATCATTTTATTTTTTTAAACTGTTTTTTAAGGTTTTATTTATTTAAGTAATCTCTACACCCAACGTGGGGCTCAAACTCACGACCCTGAGATCACGAGTCACATGCTCTACTGACTGAACCAGCCAGGTGCCCCCAAATTAACCATTTTAAAAGTGTACAATTCAGTGGCATTTTGTACATTCACAGTGTTGTGCAGCCTCCATCTAGGTCTGAAACATCTTCATTACTTCAAAAGCCTCTGGCAGCCACCATTCTACTTTCTGTCTCTATGGATTTGCCTATTCTAGATATTTCATACAAATGGAATCACAAAGTAGTGATTTTTTTTTTTTGTCTGGCTTCTTTCACTTAGATTCCTCCACACTGTAGCATGTGTCAGTACTTCAGTTTTTTTATGGCTGCATAATATTTCATTGTATGGCTATGCCACACTTTGTTTATCCATTCATCTGCTGATGGACATTTGGATTGTTATTTTTCCCTTCCTCTCACCGCCCCCTTTTTAAATAACAGCCATCCTAGTGGATGTAAGGTGGTACATCATTGTTTTGATTTGAATTTCGCTAATGACTAATGATGCTGAACATCTTTTCATGTGCTTCTGGCCATTTGTATATATTCTTTGGAGAAATGTCTAATTCTGATACTTTAAAAATAGGAGATACTGTTTAAAAAATCTTATTTTGTAAACAAGATTATCAGAATATTCTGTGGCCTAAGAAATTTTCAAAAATAGGCTCTTAAATATCTGAACTCCAGTTCTATTCCAATTAAATCAGAAGATGAAGGTTAAAAAAAAAAAAAAAAAAAAAGCTTTCACCTCCCAAACATTGAGGAAGAAATTGAGGCACATTCTTACATCTTTCTGGTGCCTAATGAATTAGTCCCCTTAGAATAATTTAATTACTAAATTCTCTGCTTTCTTGGTTCTCATACTAACCAGGTACTTACTTAGAAAATAAAATGATCAATTTGGCTTCAGTAGCAGGTTATGAAAACTTGGCTTTTTCTTTTTTTTTATTATGTTATGTTAATCACCATACATTACATCATTAGTTTTTGATGTAGTGTTCCATGATTCATTGTTTGCGTATAACACCAAGTGCTCCATTCAATACATGCCCTCTTTAATACCCATCACCAGGCTAACCCATCCCCCTACTCCCCTCCCCTCTAGAACCCTCAGTTTGTTTTTCAGAGTCCATCGTCTCTCATGGTTCGTCTACCCCTCCGATTCCCCCCCCTTCATTTCTCCCTTCCTACTATCTTCTCTTTTTTTTAACATATAATGTATTATTTGTTTCAGAGGTACAGGTCTGTGATTTAACAGTCTTACACAATTCACAGCGCTCACCATAGCACATACTCTCCCCAGTGTCTATCACCCAGCCACCCCATCCCTCCCACCCCCTACCACTCCAGCAACCCTCAGTTTGTTTCCTGAGATTAAAAATTCCTCATATCAGTGAGATCATATGATACATGACTTTCTCTGATTGACTTATTTCGCTCAGCATAATACCCTCCAGTTCCATCCACGTCATTGCAAATGGCAAAGGTAGTGATCTGAAGAGTTATGTGCACCCCAGTGTTTATAGCAGCAATGTCCACAATAGCCAAACTATGGAAAGAGCCCAGATGTCCATTGACAGATGAATGGATAAAGAAGATGTGGTATATATATACAATGGAATATTATGCAGCCATCAAAAGGAATGAAATCTTGCCATTGGCTTTAAATTATTATATATTTGAATTCTTTTACTTTTTTTTTAAATTTTTTTTTAAGATTTTATTTATTTATTCATGAGAGACAGAGAGAGAGAGAGAGAGGCAGAGGGAGAAGCAGGCTCCCAAGGAGCAGGGAGCCCGATGCGGGACTCGATCCCAGGACGCTGGGATCATGACCTGAGCCGAAGGCAGACGCTTAACCATCTGAGCCACCCAGGCGCCCTGAATTCTTTTACTTTTTGAGATCACTGAATCTACAATTGCCAGGGACTGGCTTGTCTGTTTTGGTGACTTGAAGAAGTCAGTTAATTATCCTCCCAGTTGAATTCGGTCTACATTTGTTGACTAACTACTCTGTGCCAGGCACTGTGCCCAGTCATCAGCATGAGGAGTACCCTGAAAAGAAACTTGTCATTCATACAGATTATGTTACAGAGGGTAGTCCTGGAATAATCTAACACCCTACACAAGAGGACCATTTTCCTCAGTAGAGCTATATTTCTTAACTCCCATCCTTGCCTATTATCCTTTCTCTCAAAGCTTCTAACCATCTTTTAAATCTCAGAACCCAAGATAGAGGTAATAATAACTAATGGAAGCAAGAGGAAAGTAAAACAAGAGGATTTAGCTTGCAAAGGCTATTGACACTTCTGAGATCCATGATAGTTTCTAGAGCAGGTACATTAGCTCCCTTTCCCTTTCTTTCTTCTTAAATATGTAATCACCTCCTTTCTTTCTTCCTTCCCTCAATATACATGAGGATGAAATCAAATAATAATATACAAACTAATTAGAATAATACACAAACTAATTAGAAAAGTGGCATAAAGTAATCATTCACTAAACATTAACTACTATTATTATCCACCAAGTGCCAACTTGGTGGTGGTAATGTATGCTGGAAAAATTCAGAGATTAATAAAATAGTATCCTTGCCCTCTAAATTCTCAGTCTAATGGAAGAGACAAATATGTAAATCTATAACTATACTATGATGTGAATAGAACACAGAAGTGAAGCCATTCTACCCAGGGGTGGGGGTGGAGGGAGTACCTGTGTCTACCTGGACACTTAAGGTGGGCCTGAAAGACAAGTGTGATTTTTGCCCAAAGGGAAGAGTATTCCAGACCAAGGATAAAGGATATATAAAGGCAGGGAGGCATGCAAAAGCCTGTTCTATTCAGAGTTATATATGGCTAGAACATAGGATATATGGAAGGGAGAAGTGGACAATGAAGCTGATAAAGTATGTGAGGGCAGCTATGCTAAGAATTTGGGCTTTAAATTGCACTACTGGTTATTTACCCCAAAGATACAAAAGTAGGGATCCGAAAGAGTACGTGCACCCCGATGTTTATAGCAGCAATGTCCACAATAGCCAAACTGTGGAAAGAGCCAAGATGTCCATCGACAGATGAATGGATAAAGAAGA